>NW_006399751.1:34997686-35010073 GCF_000299155.1 Elephantulus edwardii
TGTATGAGGAAGAATGTGTCATCATGTTTGGAGGAAGATTCATCAACAGATAATACAACCCTGCTTGCTGAAACTGAGGAGGACCTGAAGTGATTGCTGCAGAAGGTCATTATGCAGCCTTCATTATGGATTGAGGCTCAGTATCAAGAAAACAAAGATTCTCATCACATGGCAGCATTATGATAAACAGTGAAGAGATTAAGGTTGTTAACAGCTTGATTTGCTTGGTTCCACAATCGACACTCTTGGCACTGTTGTTTGTTGTTTGGTGCCGTCAAGTTGTAGACGACTCATAGCGACCCTATGAATGAACAGCCTGAGCACTATTCGTACATAGAGTTTCCGGAGGTAAGCCATTTTGCAAGTGGATGCCACTCCTGCTTCCAGGCTTGTTTAAGTCAGGAAGCTCCAGCCAACAGTGTCCACCATGGGTATCCATTACCAAGACTGGCACACCACTCTTGGCACTAGCAGCCAGAAAATCAAGAGTTGAATTACATTGGGTAAGTCAGCTGTCAGCGACCTTTCCAGTGTACTGAAGAGCAACGATGTCAGGCTGGAGACTAAGATGCACCTGATCCAGGCCATAGCTTTCACAATTGCTTGCTTTGCATCAGAGAGCTGGACAATGACTAGAGATGATAGAAAGAGAACTGATGCCTTTGAGCTGTGGTGCTGGAGAAGAGAGTTGAATATACCATGGACTGCCAGAAGAACAAACAGTTTTGTCCCAGAGAAGGTGAAGCCAGGCTGCTTCTTGGAGGCAAGGATCCTGAGGTTTCATCTGACATACTTTGGATATCTTGCAAGGAGTGAAAAGTCCTTAGGGAGGGATGTCATGCTTGGAAGAGTGGAGGGATGGAGAAAGAGAGGGAGATCCTCCATGAGATGGATTGATACAGTGACTGGAGTAATGAGGTAGGTGTGTCAAAGACAATAAAGTTGGCAACAGGATAGAGCAGGTTTCAGGGCTGTTGTACAGAGGGTCACTTTGAGTTATAAGTGACTTGATGACACATAGCAACAACAATCTAAAATTTTTACCTGAGTCATTCATTCACTGCTGACTAGTTTGGACTGACTCACAGCTGATCATCTACTGGCTTTCCGAGAGGTTGTGAATCACACCAAAGGTGGTTGCTCATTTTTCTCTCCCAGGTCTGCCGGTTGATTTGAACTGCTGTAGAGCTATGCGTGCCTTTGGTTTAGTAACTCCCTACAGACTCTGAGTCTGAGCTCTGGTGTTATATTGTAGTTCATAGGGAGTTGTGCCGTTAATCACTGGTGTCTCCCTGGTGGTTCTAATTCACCAGTTGCTCCCAGGGAGAAAGGAAATTTCCTTTCATGTGATTTACAGCTTCAGAAACCCACTGGAAATCATGATTCTGTTCTGATGAATTGAAAACTGAGCTTGAATTATTTAACTAATGTCCCTAAGTGGCTCAAATGGTGGCTGTTAGACTACTAACTTTAAGGTCAGCAGTACAATCCAATCAATGACAGACATAGTGGAACAAAGTCCAGGAGAACCAGCTGTTCTACATGAGGTTACCGTAACCCTGAGTTGAGTTGACTCAAACAACAGGTTTGAGGTTTGATTCTTTAACTCTGACTGTACAATCGTCAACTCTAACACAGAGGATATAAAGATAAAGACATGATTCTATCATTAGATTATGTTGGAGGTCAACTGGAGCAGGTAAATGTTGTTATGTACTGTACCATAATGACCCTCTGGTGAATGTTCCGAGGCAGTTAATCATATGGGAGGAGATTGTCCATCCTTTTCCCATGGACCAGTTGGTGGCCTCGAACCAATTGCCTTTGGGATTGCAGTGCAGCTTCTTGGACTAGGCCACCAGAGCTCTCTGGAGAGTGTTAATAGAGAATTGAAAGGAAAGGGTGTATTAGAGGTGCTTGTGAATATAAAAGGAGGCTGAGCAAATCAGGATTGGGTGGGGAACGCGTAGGATCTGACAGTATCTTGGTCAGCAGCCTGGGGAGCTCCAGGGCAAAGGTTGCCTGTTAGAACAGCCCCTTGTTGTTGTTCTTGTGTATCGTAGTGTCACAACCGACTCATAGCTAATGCTCTGGCAGGCTTTCCGAGGCCGTTAATCACAAAGGATGAGATTGCCCATCATACTCACGTGGAGGAGCTGGTGGCAGCACAGCTTCTTGCCTCAAGGGCCAGACCCTGGCACCATTGCGGAGTCAATCACTGGCTAGGTCCTGCCAAAGAAGAGCATGGCTTGGACTTGAAAATGAAGGCATCCTCTCAAAGTGCCAAGATTTGGAGGCTATCATCAGCTCATTAGACCTTTTACAATGGAATACATAACAAAGGCTTTTCAAGTGAAAATTGAGCAACACTCTTTCACAACTACCACTGAGAAAGAAAGATCTACATTGACATTCTTATGGTACATGAAATTATGCATAAAACTCAAATTTATTCCTGTTGCATTGAAATCAAGTCAGCTGATCCTCCACTAGGTTTTCAAAGATATAAATTGTATTTTTCCCTTGGGGCTGCTTGTCGATTCAGCCACCAGATAGACGTGACCTTTCAATTAGCAGTGCAACTCCCTATGTACTATGTACCAAACTTTATATATATGTACACATACATTTTATATATATATAATGAAAAGTGAGTGGGAAAATCTCATGTTTCAAGAGATATGTTTTATTATCAATAACTTTTAGAGACAATATTTGTAAGTTTTCCTAAACTTTTATTTAAATTATCTTTTTAATAATTTCTGAATATGCAATTGCAGTGTTATGACTCAATCTATGGTTTACTCTATTCATACTTGATAAAATAATTCCTTAGAATATGAATTCACTCAGAATTTTTCAAATGAGAATTCTATGGATTTGATATCAGAGATATGAATCCATGTGCTCTAAAAACCTGTCCATGCACAAACTAGAGAAAAAGAAGTGTGAAACCAGATAAACATAGATATTTACTGAAATATTTCTCAGGGACTTTAAAGTACTAAATATACATTTGAATCCCAAATTATGAAAGGAGCAATGAGGAAAGTTTACAAAATTCCATACATTTAACAATATATGGAATCAAAAGTAGTATGGAAAGTTCTCGTGAACTTTTAAACCATACAAATAATTGAGTCATTGTTCCTATATTTTAAAAATTCCCTGAACTCTCCAATTATTTTCTCAGGTTGTTTTTATCCATATACTATCCATATCCTATGGACAAAGCCAATTCTCAGTTTCATTATTAAAGGGCAATATCCTTCTAAAATAAATCTTGTATTTTGAAACCATTAGTTAATAACACTAACTAGAGGCTAAAGGGAGCTATAATTACTTGCATCATCATCTGGAATTGACTTGCCTTTTAATAGAGCCCATTTGCACTATAATAAAAAGCATGATAGGAACTGATTAAGGCTGGCTGTAGCAGTTTTCATTTAAGAATTTCTCTTCCTGTGTCAGCCGATGTTTCTCTCCTAATGTTATTTTAATGCAGTCATTTTATGTTGGAAAATGAAGGCAATCATGTCAATCTACGAGCCAGCAAAAGACAGTTATTGATTTTTACAAATCAGTCACCTTCAAAAATCCATATGAGATGAATATTTATTATTTTGTGAGTACAAATCAGTTTCTGTAGAAACAAGAATGGTTGTTTGATAAAGCAATGCATTTTGAAAGCATAGAAATGGAAGAAATAGACCACTTTAATGTGTTTCTCGCACGGTGCCATTGCAATAAACATTCCTCATTGGTTATTTCTTGCAGAGTATCAGCAATTTTCATTAGCTTGCAATGTTGCCAAATGCAAAACCTGACGAGTGTTAAAAATGACATGCTCCAGAGCTACCTTTTGCTCACTGAGTTATTGAAGTTAATGTGCAGCAAACACATTTGTATAACTTCACCAACTGAGGTGTTCCTATAACTTTACACGGAAGTGGTTTTGGTAAATTAAATCACAATTCCTATGTATTAGGATAATCGCCTTTGAACTTTGTTCAACAGAGTCTTGGAGGAAATGAGTTGCCGTGAATGTTATCCGCCTGTATAATACTGCTTCATGGATGGGGAGACAAAGAAAGACAGGAAGGACAGGTAAATAGTACTTAACCCTGTCCACATTCTCCTCCCTCTAACAAAGTTATATGTTCAAGTTCTTTATAAATTTAATAATACATTTGCTGCTTAAACAAATCTAAAACTCAAATAAACACATTTTATTGTACAATTTTTTTACAAGTGTTTATCATTGTGGGCTCTTTAAAGATAAATTTTAGTAACACATTATGTAAAAGTATGTGATTTTTACATAAAAAATATTTAGAAATCTGAACTCCTAAAAAAAATCAATTGGCAGATAGTATAAAAAGGATGACAACTCCTTGCATAGCTAAAGGCCTCTAATAAGATTTGGAAGCTTTTTTCCTTCTCATTTTCCTTTATATCCTTAATGTCGCAAGGGAGTTAGAAGAGGAAAATGATTCCAGAAAGTCTATACTGAAGGTTAACGTATTGTGAAAAGGATTATTCCCACCCCCAACCCCCAAGGCGTAACAAGACAGCAGGACAAGCTCTTATTCACTTTGTGATGTGGACCTCCATGTTAGAAATATGTGTAACTTCCTCCTCATGCACTCCTTGCTTTACATTTTATCCCTAGAGAAAAGGCTATTCCCAAAGGCTTCAGGTCATGTCCTACTAGAATTGTTGCCAATCTTGGCACTTAGCCTCCCAGAAATAATTAACTTGAGAGAACAAATAAAGGTTAAAGGATCTTTGATGTGTGACCAGTTGTCTAAACAGGTAGCTTGCACTCTGACAGCAGGTTATGGACATGTTAAGGTAAATCACATCCAATTTAACAAGGTCCTGAAACCAAATGAGAGGAAACAAATTCTTGTTGTGTGAGCTGCGGAATTTACCATAGAGTCCCGTAAGACTGACAGAGTTAGGAAAGGTCTGTTACCCCTTTTCTCAGTCAACATGTTTTATTCTTTGGCACACGCCATGACATAACACAGTAAAGTCTATGAGTTTAAACATGAAGAAGTGACTTATCAGGATTACCCTCCTTTTAGTTAACTTGTTACACTTAATCTTTAATGGCGTAAACTTACAATATTCTAGAACATTGTATTGCTGCTTTTAGGTGCTATTGAGTCAACCCCTAGAGATGCGTTTTGTTCTTATGTGCTGTCAAGTTGGCTATAACTCATAGAGATCCTATGAACAACAGGTCAGAACCTTGCCCTATTCTCTTTCATTCCCATGATCTCCACCATACTTGAACCCGTTGTTACAGTCTCTGTGTCAATCCACCTTACTGAAGGTCTCTTTTTGTGGAGATCCTATATGTAACAGTGCCTGATCTTATGCCATCTCACTTGTTATGCTCAGTCTTATTGTTACAATGGCTGTACTCATCTGTCTCCTTAAGCGTCTTCATCTCCATCACTGGCCCACTACTTTTCCAAATGTTAAGTCCTTCTCAAGAACTAGGTCCTCCTTATATTTTACTCAAAGTAGATAAGACAAAGTTTTACCATCCTTACTGCTAAGAAGCATTCAATCTGCATTTCTTCCAAGAAAGACTTGTTTAATATTTTGAGATATATTAAATATTCTCCACAAATGCCACGATTCAAAAGTATCACAATTCTTATTCAGTTTTCCTGTTCATTGTCCAACTTTCATATGCATATGAAGCAGTTGAAAGTATCATGGCTTAATCTTTAAAGTGATGTCCTTGTTCTTCAATACATTAAAGAAGTCACTGGAAACAAAATGATCCAATACAGTACATTGATTTAATGGCTGTTGCTTCCATTGATGTTGCTTATATACCCAAGAAAATAACAACTAATGGGTCTCTGTGGGTGTTCTGTATGACCTTGGCATTTGTGGTAGTCCCTAATTGTCTTTGAGGACTTGCTCTGAATCTATCAAAATACTTCATCCATTACAAAATATATATGCCTGATTATTTCCAAAGGGCAAGGAAGACTGCTGGCCTCCAGAATCAAGACTTTTGTCTTGGAATTGCTATTGTTGTTATGTGTTGTTGAGTTTAGGATGACTCATAGCAACTCTATGAGCAACAGGTCTGAACCCTGTCCTATTTTGTGCCATTCTCATCATCTGTCATACTTGAGCCCATTGCCTATTGTGTCACTCTGGCTAGATGAGGATCTTCCTCTCCATGGCTTTCCAAGAATGACATCTCTTCTCAAGTAATAGCCCCACCTGCCTCCAAGGAACACTCTGGTTGCTTCTTCTCCAAGACATAGCTGTTCTTTTGGAAGCTGTGGGATATTCAATACTCCTCTCTAACATCACAAGTCAAAGGTATCAATTTTTCTGTAATCTTTATCCATTGTCTAGCTCTTAGTTGAATAGCAGGTGATTGGAAAGACTGTAGTTTAAATTAGATACACTTTTGTCTTTATACTGGCATCATTGTTCTTCAGGACTTTGGAGATATCCCTGACAGCAAACTTTCACAACACTACACATCTAATCTTCTGACTGCTAGAACCAAGAGTATTGATTATGGATCCAAGTAAGATGAAACCATTGACAATTTCAATCTCTTCTTCATCTTTTATGATATTTCCTATTGGCTTAGTGGTAAGGTTTTTTTTTCCCCTTGATGCTGAGATGCAATTAACATTGAAGGATGTAGTGCTTGATCTCACGCAGCAAGTGTTTCAAGTCCTCCTTGCTTTTAGCAAGCAAGGTTGTGTCATCTGAATAAAGCAGATTGCAGATGATTCTTCCTTCAATTCTAATGACATATTCTTCTTTAAGTCCAGCTTCTTGAATGATGTGCTCAGCACACAGATTAATTAGGTATGGATAAAGTATACAGCCTTGATGTACACTTTTCTTTATTTTAAACTATTGAGTGTTTCTTTGCTCAGTTTGGAGAACTTCTTGTTCAAGGTATAGATTCTCATGCACACAATTAAGTGTCCTAGAATTCCCATTTTTCTCAATGTTAGCCATAGTTTGTTATGTTCTTAGAACAAGGCTGTCTAATAAATCAGTGAAATATGGATAACATGCCTCCAGAAACTCTATGAACTGTGATAAATGTTGATAGTTATAGAAAGGCTTAAGGCCTGTTTTTCATAAAGTCGCTATGAGTGGTGCTCAACTAGACAGCAATCAATGACAACAACAACATGGATCAGTCCTGGGGAATGGTTGGTTAGACAAATGACAAAAATCCTTGAAGGCCAAGGCTTTTCTGGAGGGCTTAGGGAGAGATGAGAGTAGTTGTGTTAAGGCAGCTTCTTTTGGTTATGTTGTTAAGTCCTAGTTGGAAAAGTACAGTTCTGTAGGCCACTCCCTCGGAAGGTTGACCACTCTAGGGTCAAGCCCAGGAGAAAAATTCAAAGTGAAAATTGGACAATCTGGTAGAGTTACCTTGTTTTTTGGTAGTTATTTAATTGTGTGTGTGCGTATTGAATGTGTGCCTTTTCGGGTTTCTAGATGGCTCTTAGCTGATAACTTCCAACAGCAATCGCTATGACAGAGACATGCCTCCCCTTCTGACTTGTGCCTCTTCTCAGCCACTGGCACCTCTCTGCTGTGTTTCCTTCACTCTGAGAGGCTTCCTATTTCATACTCTGTTAGAACACTCTAAAGGATCACCTTCTCATGGGAGGTCCTGGCTATATGGCAGGGCAAGGCTAGTCTCCATTTCTCCAGTATAAACTTTCTTGGTAATACTGAAATTCTAGTTCTTCAAGCTCTGTGAGACATATGACTTTGGCATGAATGTTGTTGTTAGATACTACCTGTAGATTTTGACTCATAGAGACAGTGTACAACTGCTCAATGGGATTCTCTAGACTGTCGTTTCTGATTGTTATCTCAAGGTGCCCATGTTTTCCTTAGCAGATGAGTGCCCAAACATTGTGTCACTTGGGCTCTTTTGGTTGGGGAGATAAAAATAGCATGATAATTACCTATAAGGAAAATATACCCTTGAACTTCAACATTCACCTCTTCTTGGCAATATATTCTCTCTCTCTCCTACCATTCAAACACTACAGACAGCAGAGTGATCTGGCTTATAATTTACTGGTTATCATTTTAAGTGTGTTATTTAATTTCTCTGAACTTAACTTACTCATATATAATTGAAGTTGTAAGTGAATATAAATTTAGAGGCCCATAGAAAGCATTCGTGTACAGCACCTGGTTCACAGCAGGTGCTCAATTTGTTTTTATTATTGTTAAAATGAACAGATATTATTTGTTTTATTTAAATAGATAAATTATAAATATTTAAAAATTAATATAGCCTATTCATTTGTTGAAAGAGCTACGTTGGCCTAGTGGAAAGGATGCTATGCTACCAAGCTGAAGGTGGGTGATTTTCATCTGTGGCCCTCGGCCAGGTTCAAATTGTCTTCCTGTCAAACATTCTTCTAGGTGGTATAGCACTGGTCTGTGTGTTGCTCTAGAGAGGTAACTCGTGGTTGCTGTGATGCTGAAGACTGTGACAGTGATGTGCCAGTTGTGGTAATGGGCACCCATGGTGGACAGTGTTGGCTGGAGCTTCCTGATTAAATCAAGCCTGGAAGCAGGAGCGGCATCCACTTCTGAAATGGCTTGCCTCCAGAAACTCTATGTAGGAACAGTGCTCAGGCCGTTCGTTCATAGGGTCGGTATGAGTTGTCTACGACTCGACAGCATCAAACAACAACAACAACAACAACAACAACAACAACAACAACATTCATTTGTTGCCATCTATGCGCTAGGGACTGTTTTTTAGGAACCTATGTGTTCTCTTGTTTCATATGATTGGGAAGCACTAACCTTTCTTGAAATGTCTCAGAAATAGAAGTGTGGCATTATAGATACTGTGCTTCATGGCATTCACAGGTTATGGTAATGTGGGTCACAATATATTAAAGTTGGGTCAAAAGCTGTTTTTCAATATTGTGTTTTTAATGCTTAGCAAGTGAGCTTACTCTAGTCTCAAGCATATGCCTGAAAAAAAAATCTATGCATGCAAGAAAGATTATTCATTCTGAAAACAAAAATTGTCACCCTTATTGAGACTTCTGTCCTCTATTAGTCCAGCCATTCCATGGAGCAAAGAATCCTTCCTGGGTGGTTTGTTCCTTCAATCAAAATAATGGAGTTGTGTATTCTAACACCTGGTTCCACCTGCTCGTTGTAAGCTAAATGGCTTTGCAGGCTCCTTGACTTTCAATGAGAAGATAAAATGTGTGCAGCGGAAAACATATTATGGGGATGTGGTATCAAGAAGAGGAATAAATTAAAGCAGTCATTCTCTGTGCCCTTAGGTAGAAACAGACTTGAGAGATTTAAAACATTGAACCTCAGGTCATCTGGGCAATCATGTAAGCAGTTGAGTAGATCTAGAGGGAATCCTATGACAGATATTTGAGACTTGACTGTCAAGAGAGTATAGAAAATTTACCACAAGATCAAGGCCAGCATGTTCTACTGTGAAGGTTCCTGGTAATGTAAAGGATTATTTTTGTTTATTAACAAGGGGTAAATGTAATTTAAAAATAAGATCTGTTTCACTCTTCACTTGACTTATTTTAATGAATACTTTAGAAAATGAAAAACCAAGAGCTAATGTTGAAACATCTTCTCAAAGAATACTTAGGCTTTGGTGAAATACTAATTTCACAGTAAGCAAGACACAGAGACAAATGTAAAGTATCTAGCCATAGAAAAAGCACACATATAAACATTAGTAGTCTAATAATTTGTACATTCCTTTAACATGTTTCAAGTACTGACATCTATAATTTAAGATCTATTTACTCTGTGCCCCAGAGCTTTTATGATCTCAAAGAGAAAGAGGGGTTCACAAGACAATAATCCTTAACAGTCTAGCATGAACATCTATAGCAAAAAATACATGTGATTTGATAACTCCATCTGTGTGACTTTTGAACTTTGTTCCTCAGTTTATGCATCTATTAAATTCAAACACTAATAGTTCTCTCCTCATAACACTCCTGAGAGGATTAAATTTCCCAATTTCTCCAAGGTAATTGTAACTTTGATTGGTACAGAATATTTGGTACTTACCAAATATTGCTTGATTAACTCATTGCAGGTAAGTTGGAATAGATTCATAGCTCACCCCCCAACTGGGTTTCTGAATCTGTAGATTGCACATGAAGGACCTCTGGTGGCCTACTAGTAAGGAGCTGTGCTGCAGTCACGAATGCATGTGGTTCAAATCCACCAGCTGTTCTGTGGGAGAAAGTTGTGTAATCTCCTCCCTTGTGATTAACTGCCTCTGAAAACTCCCTGGAGGGTCAGATTTGGATAGATTCTTACTGAACAGTGCACAGTAACCACAACAAATTGCACAGAAAGGAGACTGCCAATCTTTCTCCCTTGGATCTGCTAGTAGATTTGAACCACCAGAGAGGCGTAACCTTTGAAAATACTATGTGTAGATTTCTATATTTATTCTTTGTTGAAATCTTAATGGTGATCACATGATTTTGTTTTTCTTATCTATGACACCTACCTCAGTGATACTAATAGCTCTATTTATTTGGATCTTACTGTTTATCTAGACTAAAATTTAAAATATGCATCATATAATTTTCTTAGGTGTTTGTAAAGTCAGCTCTGACTCTTAGCTACTCTGTGTACAAAAGAAAAAAACACTGTCCCACCCTGAGCCATCCTCACACACTGCTGTGTGAGCCCTTGGTTACGGCGCTGTGTCCCTCTTGTTGAGATTCTTCCTCTATTTTGGCGGCTCTCTTCTTCACCTAGCAAGATGCACTTCTCCAGGGACTGGCCCAATCTAATACCATGGCAATAGTATGCGAGACAAAGCCTCACCCTGTTCATTTAGCTGCAGCATTCTAACTGTACTTCCTCCAAAACTGATGTGGTTTTTTACTGCCGGTTTGTTCAATATTCTGCACCAACACCACAGTTCAAAGGCATCAATTTTTCTCCAGTATTCCTCCTTGAGAGCCACACGTCCGAATGCCTATGAGACAACTGAAAATACTATGACTTGAATCAGATGCATCTTAGTGACAGCCTTACTTTTAGGCACTTTGAAAATACTTCTTCCCCTGTAGATTTATCCAGTGAAATACATAATTTAATTCCTTGAACAAACACTTAACATACCACAGTAGCACTTTCGTGATTTTCTTTCATTTCTCATTATCATTCACTTAAGACTTGCATTGTCTGGACAACTTCAAAGGTAATGTCTAATAAAGCTTAATTTAATTTGAACATAAAAGCTGTTGCTGTCCACCTGTAATATTTGTAGTTTAAGAGTATGGTGGGGGTGGTTATTGCTAGTTGCTATCTAGTCTACTGAAACTCAGAGTGACCCTATGAACCACAGCTCTGCACCTTGTCCTATCTTGAACCATGCTCACTATCGCTAATACACCTGACCTCATTGACACAGCGGCTGTGTCAGTCTATCTTGCTCAAGGTCTTCCTCTCCTGTGCTGACCCTCTACCCTTCAAACCATGATGTCCTTCTCCAAAAACTGGCCCCTATTGACAAGATGCTCAAAGTATGTGAGATGTAGCTTCAAAATCTGTGCCTCAAAGGAAAAAATTGGTTTCACCCTCTCCAGGACAGACCTGTTTTTTCTCTTCACAGTCCATGATATGCTCAATTCTCCAGCACAACACCACAAATCCAGCATCGTGATTCTTTCTCTGTCATCCTTTTTTATTCTCCAGCTCTCAGATGCATAGCAAGCAGTTGAGAAAACCACAGCCTGGATCAGACACACCTCAGTACCTAGACTGACTTAGTTTCTCTTTAGCACTCAGAAGTCCTTGACAGCAGATTTTCCCAATGCAAGTAATTTTTTGTTTTTCATTTACTGACTACTGTTGCCAAAGATGTTGACTGTGCATCTGAGCAAGATGAAACTATTAACAACTTCAGTCTTTTCTCCATCTAGCATGATGTTGCCTTTTGGTCCAGTGGTGAAGTTTTTTGCTTTTGAGATAGTGAGATGCAATCTATATTGAAGACTGTAGTCCTTAAAATAAATAATCAGCAGCTGACATGTTTGGAATCACAGGAGCCAAGAAAGCTTAAGATACAAGCTGTCAGGTCATGGGTCGGACAATGGGAGATTAATTCTGAAGGCATTTGGTAGAAGTGAACGGGTATCCTGGTGGAGGGTGGAGCTGGGAAATAAATGGGTCAAGGCACTGGGCTAAGGGCAGGGACTACACTGTAACTAATGGTTAACTCCACAATGAGGGATTTATCTTTCACTGCTCCACAAATTGCTGTCTGTCAGATACTTCTAAACATTCAGATTAAGACAGACTAGGAAGAAGGATTGGCCATCTACTTCTGAA
>NW_006399751.1:35015703-35052981 GCF_000299155.1 Elephantulus edwardii
ACACATAACAACAGCAACAACAACAGTCCTTAATATTCTGCATCAAATGCTTCAAGTCCTCCTCAGTTTAGGTGAGCAAAATTGTGTCATCTGCATAACACAGGTGGTTGATAAGTCTTCCTCCAGTGCTGATGTCACATTCTTCTTCATAAAGTCCAGTCTCTTGAATAATCTTTTCCACATATAGGTTGAAAAGTTATGGAGAAAAGACACATTCCTTATAAATTCCTTTCTTTATTTTTAACCATGCAGTATTCCCTTATTCTGTTCAGACAGCAGTTTTTTGGTGAAGGTATAGATTTTGCACGAGGACAATAAAATATTCTGGGATTCCCATTCTTCTCAATGTTAGCCAGCGTGTGTTGTGATCCACAGTCAAATCCTCTTGCATAGTAGATAAAATACAGATGAACATCCTTCTAGTACTATTTGCTTTTCCATAAGACATCAGCAATGATATCTCATGACCTTTCCTAAGACCCACTTGTCTTTCTGGCAATTCTCTATTGATGCACTATTCTAGCTGTTTTTGGATACTCTTAAGCAAGATTTTGATTGTATGTGATACTAGTGTTATTGTTTGATAATTTCTACATCCTGTTGGTTAATCTTTTATTTCAAATTCCAAATCCTATTTAGTAGCAAGGCATTTTCTATAGCAGTTATGATGCTGTATAAATACAATATCAACATATTAATGTCATAATTTTATTTTGGTCCCAATCTCTCCAGTCTTCTTTTATGATTTGCATCAGTAGCATTGTGTATTTGTGGGAAACTTGTTTTATCTATTGTTAGTTGTCATTGAATTGCCTCCCTCACCTCAGAGTGACCCTACAAATTACACATAGAACTTTTTCCCAATGAACTATAAAGTGAGTTTGAACTATCAACTTTTAGGCTAGAACCTGATAGCAAACTGATTGTTTCACCTGCACTCCTTGAACCCCAGTTGTCTCATTCTGAAATGGAAATGATACAAAATATCTCAGAGCATTGCCTGAAGGATTAAATGATTCAATTAAAAAATATTTACTACAGGCTTGACTTCTTATATATTCTTGTGATACTATTCAAATACCAAACCACTGCTATCAAGTCAATCCTGACTCAGTTTACCTCTAGAGTTTCCAATGTTTACAGGGACAGGCTATCTCATTTTTCTTCCACTGAGCAGCTTGTCATTTTAAACCCTCAAAAGTTTTGTTAGGAGCCTAATGCTTAACCACAGCATGACAAGGGTTCCAAAAGTAATGTCATTCATTCATTGTCATGGAGTAAAAAATCAACTAATCTTTGGATTTCTGAGGCTGTAATCACATCAGACGAGAGTATTTTTCTCCCATGGGACCACTTGTGGATTCAAACCATCAAGTACTCATAGCCCTTGCATCAGCAGTGCAACATCTTATGGTCCAGTCAACCAGAGCTCTTTATATGTGTTCTGTTGTTGTTGTTATGTGCCATCAAGTTGCTTGTGACTCATAGCGACCCTATGTACTAGAGCTCTAAACTCTGCTCTGTCCTGTGCCAATCTCATCGTCTCTGACACACTCCTCCCGATTGCCCCAGTCACTGAATCAGTTCACCTCCCAGAGGGCCTTCCCTTCCTGCGCCTGCCCTCTACCCTTCAAGCATGATGTTCTTCTCCAAGGACCGGTCTCTCCTTCCAACATGACCAAAGTATGTCAGATGAAGCCTCAGAATCCTTGCCTCCAAGGAGCAGCCTTTAACGCTTTCCAGGATGAATCTGTTTGTTTTCTTAGCAGTCCATGGTACCCTCAACACTCTTCTCCAACACCAAAGCTCAAAAGCTCAATTCTCCTTATATCCTCCCTGGTCATTGTCCAACTCTCTGACACATAACAAGTGATTGCAAAGACCATGGCCTGTACCAGATGCGCTATAGTCTCCAGAGACACGCCATTGCTCTTCAGTACTTTAGAGAGGTCCCTAACAGCAGACTTTCCCATCCCAATATGTCTTTTTATTTCCTGGCTGCTGGTGCCAAGAGTGTTGATTGTGGAGCCACGCAGACTAAAGCTGTGAACAATCTCAGTCTCTTCACCATCCATCCTGATGCTGCCAATTGGCCCAGTGGTGAGAATCTTTGTCTTCTTGACATTGAGCCTCAATCCATATTGAAGGCTGCAGTCCTTGACCATCTGCAGCAAGCTCTTCAGGTCCTCCTCAGTTTAAGCAAGCCGGGTTAAGTCATCTGCATAACGCAGATTGTTGATAGATCTTCCACCAATCCTGATGCTACATTTCTCCTCATAGAGCCCAGCCTCCCGGATGATCTGTATTGCATACAGGTTGAAAAGGTATGGAGACAGGACACATCCTTGGTGTATGCCCTTCCCAGTTTTGAACCATGCAGTGTTTCCTTGCTCTGTTCTGATGACTGCCTCTTGGTGCAAGTACAAGTTTCTCATTAGCTCTAAGATCAAGTGTTCTGAGATTCCTGTTCTTCTCAGAGTCAGCCACAGTTTGTTATGATCCATACAGTCAAATGCCTTTTCATAAATCAATGAAGCACAGATATGTGTTTTAGCTATCATTAATTATGAAGTAAAATAAGCAAATTTCTTCTCTGTCTTTCCCTCTCTATTCTGAGTACACACCATCACAAACAGGGTCAAAGTGATTAGCACACAGTGAGTGTCAAAGAGTCTTTTTAGCAGGATAATCATGGGCATAGATCAATAGTGATTAATTTTATAAGACACAATTGATGGGAATTATTGAATGAAGCACAATATGAATGAATGAAGGTGTGAAACACAATATATAGGAATGAAACACAATGCATTATGAATGTTGTATTCACACCAATATGACATGAAAATAATTGTTAGCAATGCATATTACCTATTTTTAGGTACTGTAGAGCCACTTCTGTCTCATAGTGATCTGCATACATCAGAATGAAAGTCCCCACTTGTATGTCACCCCCATAACCATCGCTATGTTTGGGCCTGTAATGCAGTCACTGTGTCAATCCATCTTATTGAGGATCTTCCTTTGTTTTACTGACCCAGCATGATGTTCTTTTCTCAGGACAGTTTGGGTTTGTTTTTTTAAAAATAATATTTTCACAGTATATAACATAAAGTCTCACTTTTAAGGAGCATTCTGGCTGAACTTATTCCAAAATAGTATTTCTTCTGGAAGTTTATTGTATGTTCAATATTATTCACCAACACAGTAATTCAAATGCATGAATTCTTCCATGCGATTAGGACATACATTATCTAAGGACACACGTTAAAGGCATTTGAAAAATATTTGTTAAAGCAATAACATCATTCACAATATATTTAGAAAACATAAATGCATATCTCTTAAACATGACATGACTAAATGAAAGATTGTTTCAGCAAATCCTCAACTAAGGAAATAGAGAAACACAGAAAGACAAAAGAAAATTGAATTGTCTGTGAATTCCTAACAGCATTTTGCTCTGCTCCTTCATTCATTACGTGACTATTGACTAGCCATTCATTGCACAACTAACTATGAATCCTTTACTGGACAAACTATTTAACAGCCTTTACCTAAAAGTTTAGAATTCTAACCAGTCAATTGAATTGTCTGTAAGTAGCTGACTTTTATCCTTTTCCCTTTTATAATTCTTATTTACCATTTGGCATTTATGATTTGGCCTACTGCATGCAAAAATTAAGTTATACAGGAAAAACAAATACTTGGGCAATTTATTTTCCAGAATATCAAAGAAAATTAGGAAGTCCAAATATTTTCTGGACTATTCCTACTAATTTATGGCTTCAAACAAATAAATATGTTTGCCAAGAAATCTGACTTAAATTGGCATGTCTTCTCACTCCTCAAATATCTGACAAAAAGCAAAGACTAAGTTTTTTAGTGCTAAGCCAAGCAAAATATCCCATAATTCAAAACCAAGTCAAACACACTGAGTTGATGGCAATTCACAAGAACTCCATGGGATAGAGTAGAACTATTCCCAAGGGTTGCCAAGGCTTAAGTTTTAATGGAGGCAGATGCCTCCTGTGAAGCAGCTGGTAAGTTTGAAAATCTTACCTTTCAGTTAGCAGCCAAGCATTTTAACCAGTCACCCAGGATCCTTGTATCTTATTCATGTCTATCTTAATAACAAAATTCCTAATATCTTTAGACATTATTTTGATTTTCCTTTCCTTTCTTTAGCTTGTTTTTCCAAGGCAGACTTTCCCCTCTCTCCCCTTCCCTTTTTTTTTTTTTGTAAGGATAAATCTGTGTACTGTTATAGCCAGAGGGGCATTTAAGATACCACTTTGCACCTGGGAAACCCATTTAATTACTCGAGCTGTCAAAATGTTTTATTGTAAACAGCTTTTCTGATAGATCTTGTTTCCCTTCTATGAACTATCTTCCCCAGAAGACAGTCCTCCTTACAGGGAGCTCAAAGTACAGGTGTCATATTTTAGAAGAATGAAGTTTTTATGCTTGAAAATATCCCATCTTTCTTCTCATGCCTGATGAAGAAATATTGTATGTTCATTTTTTGATGTTATGTGAATCATAAAACATTGTTATATTAAGAAGATTTTAAATATTAAATAGGAATGACTGTCTACAGGTAAAGTTTTATCTGAGAGTAAAAAAGATGTTTGTAGTTGTATATATCCAACAAATATATTTGGAGTACAATTTTAATGTCTAAAAAGAGATCTAACTTGTATAAAATGTACATTTAATGCAGGAGCTCTATTAGCACAGTGGTTAAGCCCTTGGTGATTAAAATGTCAAATCCACCAGCCACTTTACAGGGGGAATTGTGGGGGGAGTGTTCTTCTGTAAAGATCCGCAGCCTTGGAAAACCCAAGAGGTAGTTCCCTTCAAAGGGTCACTATAGTGCAAAATCATTTTGACTATAATTGGGTGGTTTATTTTTGGATATAACATACTTCGGGAGCTCTGGGGTTTGTGTTGTTGTTGTTGTTGTTGTTGTTATGTGCCGTTGAGTCGCCCGTGACTCACCGCGACCCCGATGTACAATACTTTTTGAAGCCTGCCGTGTCCTGAGACAGCCTCACTGACTTTGACATGTCTATCCCCATTGCCCTAGTTACTGTATCAATCCATGTCATCCAGGGTTTTCCTCTTCCATGTTCCAATAATTAGTTTCTGCTTACAAGTTTTCCTCCTCCTTTGTGTTTGCAAGTTTGAGGGCTTAGCCTCAGTTGCCATATCTATTATTCTACTCCACGTGTGCTCTATTGTATGCAAAGTTTTCAAAGGTGTGTGCTTACTGGAAAGAAATTGCTGCCAATACAATCAGTTTCAATCCATCAGCTGCTCCATAGGAGAAAGATGGGCAACCACCTGCTGTTGCCTCTGAAAATCCACTGGAAGGTCAGCTATGAGTCGGTTCTGACTCAGCTGTGCGCAACAATACATACTTACGCTAAGTATCGCTTTAAGAAGTCAAATTCTAAATGCATTGATGCCAAGTCAGAACCGACTCACAGCTTATTCGCTAGCAAGTTCTTAGAGGCTATAAACTGCTTAAAAACAGATGGCTGCTTTTTCTTTCTGAGCAACTGAGCCGCTGCTGGTTTCTAACCACCAGAGAAGCACTTAGCAGTGCAGGAGCTCCATATTGAAATAAATCAGCTCAACACTTTGTCAGCGAGTGGGAACTGACCCACCTGGGGGTTTTCAGAGGCTGTGTATTTCATGCGAGGAGATGGTCCATCTTTCTCCCTCAGAACCGCTGGTGAATCTGGACCACCAGAAAAGTCCAAAGGACAGGAACAGAATAAAGGATTCCTGGTGATGCAGTGGTTAAAATGCCTTTTTGGTTTATTCTACCAGAGCTCTGTGATGTACAAGTACTTTTTTTTTTAATGCAAGTATTTTTAAACAACACAGCTCAGATTGCAGACCATTTATTTTGATTTGCTTTGATTGGTTCTAAAAATTCAAATCCATTTAATCCCTTCAGTTTTGGAAAACATGAATTTAGAATGCTAAGAGCATTTATAGTTCCACCGCATTTTTCCTTTTTGTGTGGGTGCAGAAAGAATGGCTCTAATTCATGTACCATTAATTCTCCGTCCTGGAATTTTATCATATAAGTTAGGTGGAGAAATATAGCAATGGCTCTATTATGACTTTTAAAGACCATCAGCAGCTAATAGCCATAATTAGAAAAGAATAATTAGCATAATCATTTAAATTAGGCTCTATCTACACTCCAATTGTGGAGAAAAATCTCCTAAAATATGCCTTGATATCTGTCATGTGAAAATACGGAGTGAACCCAGCAGTTACTGTGAAATGTGTAAAATTAAACCATATTATCTCTTATTAGTAGTTGGGATAATTAATAAACTTAGCAGACTTCCTCAACTGCAGTTAGTATATTATTATAGTTCTGTAGTTAAATTGAAGTTTAAATTCATTATTAACTCCATTTGAATGGAGTTGTTTATAGTTCTATCTAGTAAGTATTTAAATATTCACACACAGATGCACACACACACAGACACACATGCACACTTTCTTACATGATTATGGGTGTTGGACTGTTGGTGGTGGGTGTTAGTGTAGTCCATACTAGGACGCTGTGCCATTTATAGATGTGCCTTTGACACTCTACCTACTTAATCGTACTTGTGCACTGTTCCTGCTCGAGGTTCTACTCAACTTGTTTGTTCTTTTGCATACACACACATACTTCTTGCTGCACTAAGTATAACTAATTCAAGTTCTGATTATTGAGTCAGCAATGCATGCAAGGACATAGGTAGGAAGATTGAAAAAAGGTAGACAATCAGGGAGAAAAAGAACAAAGATACATTGCTGTTGTTGTTGTTATGCACTGTCAAGTTACTTGTGACTCATAGCGACCCTGTGTACAACAGTTCTGAACCCTGCTCTATTCTGAGCCAACCTTATTGTCTCCGACACACCTATCCTCATTACCCCAGTCACTGAGTCAATCCATCTCATGGAGGGTCTTCCCCTCTTGCGCTCTCCCTCCACCTTCCAAAGCATAATGTCCCTTTCCTAGGACTGGTTGCTCCTCACAACATGCCCAAAGTATGTCAGATGAAGTTTCAGAATCCTTGCCTCCAAGGAGCAGCCTGGCTTCACCCTCTCCAGGACGCACCTGTTTGTTCTCCTAGCGGTCCATCGCATACTCAATACTCTTCTCCAGCACCACAGTTCAAAGGCGTCAATTCTCCTTCTATCATCCCTAATCATTGTCCAGCTTTCTGATGCATAGCATATAACTGTGGAGACCATGGCCTGAATCAGGTGCCTCTTAGTCTGCATACTGACATAGTTGCCTTTCAGGTCTCTGGAGAGGTCTCTAACAGCAGACTTTCCCAGTGCAATTTGTCTTTTGGTTTCCTGGTTACTGGTACCAAGAGTGTTGATTGTGGAACAAAGATACATCCAAGTAAGAAAAATTATGGGTGAAAATATCAATGAGAGAGGTCAAAGGGGTGATGGGAATCAAAAGCTTATGTGTATGTGTAGACCAGAAGGTTTAAATTCTGCTGCACAATAGCATAATAGAATTACCTGGGATCTTTGAAAAATTCTCCTGGGGTTCTTCCTAAGATTCTATTTTAGTTGATCTGAGGTGGAGCCAGAGTGTTGTTGGTCTGCGCTCAGATGACCTTATGTCAAGTCAAGATTAAGGATCACTGTTGTAGTTTGTTTTTGTTAGGTGCCATTGAGTGAAGTATGACTCAGTAACACTATGGACAACAGATCTAAACCCCATCCTATCCTGTGCCCTGACACACTAGAGCCCATTGCAGCAATCACCATGTCAATCCACCTGCTTGAGTATCTTCCTCTCCTTTGTTGACCCCCCACTCCTCCAAATATCTTGCCCCTCTCCAAAGAATAGCCCTTCCTGGCATCGTGTCCAAGTATGTGAGGTAAAGCCTCATCATCCTTACATCCAAAGAGCACTCTGGCTGCATCCTTTCCAAGACATATTTATTTGTTCATTTAACAGTCCATGGGATGTTCAGTGTTCTGCTTCAACACTACAACTCAAATGCACAAATTCTTGTATTATCCCTATACATTCCACCTCTCAGATGCATAACAAGTAATCAGAAAAACCATGGTTTGAAACAGACACACTTTAGTCTTCAAACTTGACATCAATATTCCTCAGTCATTTGGAGAGGTCCCTAATTGCAGACTTTCCTAGTGCAATATGTCTACTGATTTCCTGACTTCTGGTACCAAGGGTATTAATTGTGGATCCAAGTAAGATGAAGTTGTTGACAGTTTTAATCTCTTCTCCATCTACCACAATGTTGCCTATCAGTCCAGTGGTAAGAATCTTTGTTTCCTTGAAATTGAGATGCAATCCATATTGAAGGTTGTATTCCTTGATCTTCTGCAATGAGTGTTTCAAGTCCTTCTCACTTTCAGCAAGCAAAATTGTGTCATATGTTTAATGCAGGTTATTAATGAGTCTCCCTCTGATCCTGATGCCACATTCCTCTTAATATTGAGTCCAGCTTCTCAAAATGAATGTAGATTATAGAGAACAATGATTAAGTCTAAGGAGCTCTGGTATTCTAACGTGTAGGGAATTATGCTGCTAACCCAAAGATGTCACCTGTCTAACTGTCCAAATCCACCAGTAACGCTGTGTGAGGGGGAAAAAAGGTCAATCTGCTTCTACACAATTTGTAATCTCAGAAACCCAGTGGAAGGCCAGCTGTGAATTGGTTCCAACTTAACAGCCATGAAGGTTTTGGGTCTTTTATAAATAACAGATCTCATGCTTTGGTTGCTATTCCTCTGTTCTTCACAGGGTTTTCAGAGACCTGCCTCTGGACACTCTATAAACTTTAATAAACGTTGATAGTTGTAGATTAGCTTCAGGCCTTTTGTTTACAGGGTTGCTATGAGTCGTGCTCCACTTGAAGACAATCAACAACAACATCAGTTTAGAAGTAGATAGCTAGTCCTGCTTCCTAGTCTTAGTCTCGAAGCTCTGCTGAAGCCTGTCTACCATGAGCGAGTCTAGACCAAGAAGCTATTTTCAGAATAGATCAATGGAACACTGCACGGTTTAGAATTAGGAAGGGTGTGAAACAGTATTGTATCCTTTTATCATGCCTTTTTAATCTACATGCTGAGAAAATCATTTGAGATGCTTAATCTATGAAGAAAAATGTGGCATCAGGATCAGAGAAAGACTCTTCAGTAACCTTTATTATGCAGATAACACAACCTTGCTTGTTGAAAGTGACATGAAGAGGACTTGACATTCTTGCTAGAGAGGATTGAAGACACCAGACTTCAATATGGATTGCATCTCAGCATTAAGAAGACAAAATCCTTACCATTGGGCCAATAAGAACCATTAAGATATATGGAGAAAATATTGAATTTGTCAATGATTTCATTGTACTCAAATCCACAATCAACACCCTTGATTTCAGCAGTCTGGAGATCAGGAAACTTATTGCACTGGGTAAGTCTGCGCTCAGGGATCGCTCCAAATAACTGAGGAGCAATGACATCAGTTTGAAAACTAAGATGCACATGATTGAGGCCCTGGTCTTTTCAGTCACTTGTTATTCATCTGAGAGCTGGTAAGTGAATAAGGAAGGCAGAAGAAGAATTGATGCTTTTGAGCTGTGGTGTTGGAGAAGAACACTGAACATCCCATGGACTATCAAAAGAATATACAGACCTGTTAGGGAGATGGTGCAGCCAGAGTGCTTCTTAGAGGCACAGATGATGAAACTTCATCTCCAATGCTTTGGCCATGTTGGAGGAGGAGCTATTCCTTGGAGAGGGATATTAAGCTTGGAAAGGTGGAGGGTCAGTGAAAGAGAAAAAAGACCCCCAACAAGATCAATTGGCACAGTGAGTGCAGCAATTGGAGGATGGCACAGGATAGGACAGGGTTCATAGTATTGCTATAAGTTGTACTTGACTCAAGGGCACCTAAAAAAAACAACATTCAGATAATATCTTTCAGATACTGTTAGGTGCCTTGAGTTGCTTGCAACTCATAGCAACCCTATGCACAGTAGCTCTGAGCCCTGCTCTCTCCTGAGCCAATCTCTATTTCTGTAGCACCCACCTTCATTACCCAAGTTACCATGTCAGTTCATCTCTTCCAGACTCTTCCTCTCCTGCACTGTCCCTCAAATCTTCTAAGCATAATATCCTTCTCCAAAAGACTGGCCCATCCTGGCTACATGACCAAAGTATGTGAGATGGAGTCTCAAAATCCTTGCCTTCAAGAAGCAGCTTGATTTCACCCTCTCCAGGTCAAACCTGTTAGTTCTCTTGGTAGTCCATGGTTCAAAACTCTTCTCTAGCGCAATAACTCGAAGGTATCTTCTGTCATCTTTTGTTATTGTCCAGCTCTCTGGTACAGAGCAAGTAACTGTAAAGACCGTGGCCTGGATTAAGCACACCTTAGTCTCTAGACCGACATCCTTGCAATACAGCACTCGGAGAGGTTTCTGACAGCATATTTCCCTAATATAATGAGTAGTTTGATTTCCTAAGTGCTGGTGCAAAGAGTTCTGTCTGTGGAACAGAGCAAGCTGAAATTGTTAACAATCTCGATCTCGTCTTCATCTATCACAGTGCTGCCAATTGACCCAGTGGTGAGAATCTTTGTCTTCTTGATGTTAAGCTTCAATCCATATTGCAAACTACTGTGACCCTCCGCAGCAGACGCTTTAGATCCTCTTCAGTTTCAGCAAATAAGGTTGTGTCATCTGCATTACACTGATTGTTGATGAGTCTTCCTTCAATCCTGATGCCACATTTTTCTTCATAAAATCTAGTCTCTCAAACTATCTGTTCTGCATACAGATTGAAAAGGTTTGGAGACAGGACACATTCACGATGCACTCCTTTTCTGATTTTGAGTCATGCTGTGTTCTGATGACAGCCTCCATTGAAAAAGTCTTTTCTGTTAAATTTTGCAATTCTGACTGGAGTGAGATATATCTCATAGTTGTTTTTATTTGCTTCTCTCCTAAAGCTAGAGATTTTGAACATTTCTTCATGTGCTTGTTGGCCATCTGAATGTCTTCTTTGGTGAAGTGTCTGTTCATATCCTGTGTCCATTTTTCTATGGGATTATTTACCTTTATCTTGTTGTGGTGCTCAAGTATTTTATAAATTCTGGATATAAGTCCCATATCTGATATATCATTACCAAATACTTTTCCCCAGTCTGTGGCTTCTCTTTTTATCCTGGTGGAGAAGTTTCTGGATGTGCATAGGGATTTGATTCTTAGAAGATCCTATTCATCTATTTTCTTTTCTCCTGGTTGTAGGTTTTTCAGGCTACTTGGAAGACTGTTTATGTTGTGGATTAGGACTTCTAGCATTCTTCCAAGCTTTTCTTTAGTGAAGCTTATAGTTCTTGGTTTTAGTCCTAGGTCCATGATTCACCTTGAGTTGGTTTTTGTATATGGAGTGAGTTGTGGATCTTGCTTGAGTCTTTTGCAGATACTTTTCCAATTTTGCCAACTGGTGAGGTTGTGGAGAAACTGGAACCTTTATTCATTGTTGATGGGAGTGTAAAATGATGCAATCACTGTGGAAGGTGGTATAGTGCTTTCTCAAAAAGTTGCACATAGAGATACCATTTGACCCAGCAATTCCACTACTGGGAATATACCCCGAAGAGGCCATAACTGACATCCAAGCAGATATATGCACACCCATGTTTATTGCGGCTTTGTTCACAATAGCAAGGAGTTGGAAACAACCTAAGTGCCCATCAACAAATGAATGGATAGAGAAGCTGTGATATATTCACACAGTGGAATACTATGCTGCATTGAAAAACAAGG
The DNA here is from genome assembly GCF_000299155.1 of Elephantulus edwardii. Taxonomy (NCBI): domain Eukaryota; kingdom Metazoa; phylum Chordata; class Mammalia; order Macroscelidea; family Macroscelididae; genus Elephantulus; species Elephantulus edwardii. The sequence goes on from NW_006399751.1 coordinate 35,027,544, forward strand.
AATTCATGCAATATTATTCAAAATGGGTGACCCTGGAGGACATTATACTGAGTGAAGTGCCTCAGTGACAAAAGGACAAAATACTGCCACTGTTGTAAAGCAGGACTGACCTCGAGGTTGGGAGGAGACAGAGAAGGATGTGTTCAATAATGTATACTGCACTGAAACAGATGAGGGGGGAAACTGTTTAAGAGGGAAAATTATTAGGTATTTTTGTCATGACAGGAGTCCAGTGCGAAGGCTGTATAGTGGAGTGGACCTGGGGGGAGGGATTGTAAAACAATGAAAGAATTTCTCTTTTACTTTTCCAAGAGGGTAGTGCACTAGGGGGGAGGGTTGGAAGGGGAGAAAAGTGCAACAATGAATGAATGGAAATCCAAAGTCTCTGCAAATTTTCATTGAAATTAATAACAAATTTAAAAAAGGGGGGGGGGAGAAAAAAGAAGAAAAAGTCTTTTCATATAAGGGTATCCCAAATATTTCATGGCACATAATTATACCAAAGAAACACTGGTTGTTTTTCTGAAATTTAACTTTAACTAACCAGTCTATTCTACCTAAATTAAAAAAAAGATCTCAGAAACAGATTTTCAGCCTTGAGTACTTATGAGTGGAGGTCAGATGAGCTGTGGCAGGATATAAAGAATATTATCCATGAAGAATACAAAAGGTCATTACAAAGACAAAGGAGGAAGAAAAGACCAAGATGGATGCCAGAGGAGACTCTGAATATTGCAAGAAGCCAAAGCAAAGGGAAGAAATCAGGAAGTTAAGGTGTTGAATAGATTTCAAAAGGTAGCTCAGAAAGAAAAATCAAAGTATTATAATGAAATGTACAAAGTTGAAAACTCAAAAGGGATGAATTTGCTTGGCATTTCTTAAGCTGAAGCAACCGAAGAACAAATTCAAGTCTTGAGTTACAATACGTAAGGATATGGGGCAAAATATTGAATGATCCAGGAAGCATCAAAAGAAGACTTAAAGAGTATACAGAGTCACTGTACCAAAAATAATTGGCTGACAAAGAAGAACTTAATGAAGCAATATATGATCAAGAGGCAATGGCGATGAAAAAGGAAGTTCAAGCAGCTCTGAAGGAATTGACAAAAAACAAGGCCCCAGAAATTGATGGAATGCTAATTGACATATTTCAACAAACAGATACAGCCCTGGAAGTGCCCATTAGGCTGTGCCAAGAAATCTGGAGGACAACAACCTGACCAGCTAACTAGTGCAGATCTATATACCTATTCCAAAAAAAAAAAAAAAAGCAAAACAAACAAACAAACAAACAAAAACAGTGACCTGACAGAGTGGGAAAATTATTGAATGATATCACTAGTAGTACATGCAAGAAAAATCCTGCTAAAGATCGTCCAAAAACTACTGGAACAGTACATTGACAGAGAACTACCTGAAATACGTTATTGTTGTTGTTATGTATGGTCAAGCCAAGTAAAACCCATAGCAACCCTATGAACAACAGATTTGAATCCAGAAATATAAGGTATGTTTAAAAGAGGCCTTGCCACTAGTGACATCATTGCTAACGTCAGATGGTTCTTGGCCAAAAGCAGAGAGAACAAGAGGAATGCCTCATGTTTCATTAGCTATGCAAAGGCATTTGACTCTGTGGGTCACAACAAAATGTGACTAACCTTAAGAAGAATGGGAATACCAGAAGACTTGGTTGTGTTCATGTAAAACCCCTACCTTGGACCAGAAGGCAGTCACAAGAACAGAGTATGGAAACATTGCATGGTTCAAAATTTTTTAAAAAAAGTGTCCATTAGGAATGTGTCCTGTCTCCATAACTTTTCAATCTGTGTGCAGAACAGATCATTTAAGAAGTTGGACTTTATGAGGAAGAATGTGATATCAGGATTGGAGGAAGACTCATCAACAACCAGCATTATGCAGATGACACAATCTTGCTTGCTTAAACTGAGAAAGACCTGAAGCATTTGCTTGTGAGGGTTAAGGATTGTAGTCTTCAATACAGATTGAAGCTCAATATAAAAACAAACCAAGGTTCTCACTATTGGGCTGACTGACAGCACCACAAGAGATTGTGGAGAGATTAGAAGTCTTATCTACTGCTGGTTTGAATGTAAAATTGTGCAACCGCTACAGATGTTTGTCTGGCTCTTTCTTGTAAAGTTGGAAATAGAAATACTATGTCACCCAGAAATTCCACTACTGTGAATATACCCTAAAGAAACCAGAGCCGTGGCCCAAACAGATGTATACTCACCCATGTTTATTGCTGTGTTATTCACAATAGCAAAGAGATGGAAGCAACCCAAGTGCCCATCAACAAATGAATCGAGGGGAAAACTATGGGAGAAACTATGAGATTGAGACTGCTAATATTTCAGCTTACTAGGTTTCATAGTAAACACTCTCCACAGTAGTTGTCAAGAAAAAAATAATATTACATTAGAACGATCTGCTGTCAGGAACCTCTCTAGAGTTCTAAAGAGCAACAACGTCAGTCTAGAAACTAAGGTATGCTTGATCTAGTCCATAGTCTTCACAATTACTTGCTTTGCATAGTGTGCCATGCATTATCCAGAGAGCTGGACAATGACCAAAGATGACATAAAAAGAATCAGTGTCTTTGAGTTGTGGTGCTAGAGAAGAGTACTGAACATACCATGACTGACAAGGAACTGACAGATGTTTTGGAGAGGGTGAAACCAAGCTGCTCCTTGGAGGCAAAACTTATGAGGCTCTGTCTCACATATTATGAGCAAGTCATTGGGAGAGACCAGGCCTTAGAGAAGGACATCATCATTCTTGGCAGCGTGGAGTGACAGTAAAGGAGAGAAAGACACCAAATGAGATGATTGACGCAGTTAACTGAGGTAATAAGGATAGGTGTGTCAGAGACAGGGATTGGCTCAAGGTGGAGCAGGGTTCATGTGGTTGTTATGAGTCATAACCAACTCAATGGCACACAACAACAATGAGCATTCTATCTATATTTTATTTTTAAATCTGGTAGTTCTACTTAATGGACTGTTGGGACATGTTTGTATTTGAGTTCTGGTGGATAAAAAAAAGGCCTGATTTTTCTGTTCTTAAAGTTATTGTGGTAGTAGTTTATTTTCTTTTTTAAGGGAAAAAAATAACATGAGGCATTAGCCGATGAATAATGGAATCAAGTTTATTAAAAAGTATTTTATTGAGTTTTTGGTTAAAGTTTGCCTTGCAAGTTAGGTTCTCATTTGGCAATTTCCACACAGATTGCTCAGTGACAGTGGTTGTATTTAACACAGGATATCAGCATTCTCTTTAATTGTGTTCTTGTTTTCCATCATATACTGAGTTCATTGCCGCATCTGACTAGAGCCAAAGAAGACAATGAGGTGAGGAGTATAAGGCACAGGTTTACTAAGATCAAACATGAGTTAAAACAGTGGAGGAACTTTGTTATATTCTGGATGAGATCTGGTGTTTCCAGACTTCCTTTATAATACAGAGATTGTAACTACAAATTGTTGTTGTTGTTATGAGCCGTCGAGTTGCTTGCGACTCATAGTGACCCTATGTACAACGGCCCTAAACCCTGCTCTATCCAGGGACACAAAGATGGTTGTGGTTAACATGTTCAGAAAATGGTGGCTAATCTATGGTGATGAAGGCAGAAGTTCAAGCTGCTTTGAAGAAAACAGCAGAAAATAAGGCCTCCGGAATAGATGGTATACCAATTGACATATTTCAGCTAACAGATGCTGCCGTGGATGTGCTCACCAAGTTGTGCCAAGAAATCTGGAGAACAACCACTTGGCCAACTGACTGGAAGAGATCTATATTTGTTCCCATCTAAAAGAAGGGCGACCCAACTGAGTGTGGAAATGATCTATCAACAATCTGCGTTATGCAGATGACACAACCCTGCTTGCTGAAACTGAGGAGGACCTCATGCACTTACCGCAGAGGGTCAAGGACTGCAGCCTTCAATATGGACTGAGGCTCAATGTCAAGAAGACAAAAATTCTCACCACTGGACCAATCGGTAGCATCAGGATGGATGGTGAAGAGATTGAGATTGTTCACAGCTTCAGTTTGCTCAGCTCCCCGGTCAACACTCTTGGCACCAGTAGCCAGGAAATAAAAAAAACATATTGCGATGGGAAAGTCTGTGGTTAGGGACCTCTCTAAAGTACTCAAGAGCAATGGTGTCTCTCTGGAGACTAAGGTGCGTCTGATACAGGCCATGGTTTTTGCAATCACTTGTTATGCATCAGAGAGTTGGACAATGACTAGGGAGGATAGAAGGAGAATTGATGCCTTTGAGCTGTGGTGCTGGAGAAGAGTATTGAATGTACCATGGACTGCCAAGAAAACAAACAGATTCAGCCTAGAGAGGGTTAAACCAGGCTGCTCCTTGGAGGCAAGGATTCTGGGGCTTCATCTTTGGACATACTTTGGACATGTTGTAAGGAGAGATAGGTCTTTAGAGAGGGACATCATGCTGGGTAGAGAAGAGGGACAGCGCAGGAGGGGAAGACCCTCTATGAGGTGGATTGATTCAGTGATCGGGGTAATCGGGATGGGTGTGTCAGAGGCAATGAGATTGGCACAGGATAGAGCACGGTTTAGGGCTGTTGTACAATGGGTCGCTATGAGTCTCAAGTGACTGGATGGCACATAACAACAATAACAACAATCTCTGTCTAGTGGAGGAAGAGGCTTTTGGTAAGCTAATGTTGTCTTTAACCTAGATTCATGGTATTATCAAAGTTCATGGACTAGCAGGATCTTGGTTGACATCATTAATCCTTCTGATTCATTTGGAATTTGTTTCTCAAAAGCTACAATTTCATTTCTTTATCTCACTGAGATAACACTGACATTCTCAGGAAAGGTACTGCGCATTCTTTCATGGAATTGTGTATCAATCTACATGTTCTCTTCTCAGTATTTAGTATTTAGTTTCCAGTTTCCCTGTCCCTTTATCTTTTCATCTTTACTTTTCAGAAATTATTGATGTGTAGGTCTCATACTGATGTGTTTTGATGATATTAACTACTTTTTAAAAATGGAAATTGATTTTATGAGTAATACAAGAGTGGAATTTTCTGAGTGAAACAAAAGACAATTTTTTTCTTTTTTAAAAAAATTATTATTAAATTTTATTAGTTTTAGTGAACATTTACAGAGATTTTGGGTTTTCATTCATTCATTGTTGCACTGTTTTCTCTACCCTCCTCCCCAGTTCGTTCTTCTCCCCCCCCAAATGTCTGTTTTAATTGTTCAAATTTTTTTTCAATTTTAGTATTTCCTATGCTAGTGCTTCTTAAATCCACATATATAAATGTAAGGAATGTTATAATGAAATTTAATAGCTATCTCAATACTCATCTATCGCTGAATAAAATATAAAACTAGAGAATAAGATAAAGTAAAAGAAACAGCATTCATTTAGAAATGGCCTTCAAACTCCAGAGAACAAGGCAAAACATCAATGTGCTGTCTTCACTTTGTGTGTGTTAGAATGAGTGTGTGAGTGTGTGTGTGTACAGATGTGCCTGCACACACGTGCACGTTTGAGACAATGAACAGATGAAGACTTTCGCTAAACTGGAGTCATCATGGGTAACCCAGAACGCAGATAACTTTATATACTCTCATTCTAAAGCCCAATCTAGGATTTCTTTGATGTAAAGATAGCAACGTCAGGGAATGTTGGCCTTTGAGCAGAACTGGGTTTTGTTTGGCCTTAAAAGATGGTCTATCGACTCCCTCAGTGATTTCTGTGTCTGCCCAAAGCCATCTTGTGTGAACTAGATAATTCCGTGGGAAAGACACGCTGTTCTCTGCGGATGCCCATTACTGTTTTCTCCAGTGTGTCCCTACTGTCTTCACCCAGCCGAGTTTATTAAACTTGACCTGCTTCTGAGATTGCTTTTATTTCTACCACATGAGGGGTTATAACTACTTACCCTCTTTGTAAGCTTTGTTTTCCAGCTTCTTCCTCTGATTACAAGGTAAAAAACTAGCTTTAAGCTGATTTAATTCCTCACTGGGTTTCTGAGATAAAAATCTTTGAAAGTTACAATAGTAGCCATCAGTTCATATGATAAATTCAGAAGACTATCCACTTTCGCTGGGATATTCCTTCTGCTTCTGAGCAAACACTGTTCTCAGAGCCAACATGTTCCAGACATGGATTGTCTCATTTCCTTCTAAATGTTTGAGTACGAGATAATTCCATGGAGTTCTACGTCCGCTCCACACTGGTATATGACTCTTAGTCAGCCTAGTCAGGTTCCTATTCCTTTTCATTTGTTTAATGTCTAATCTTCACACACTTTAGGTTTCAGAAATTCACAACCACAACAAAAATTAACCAATAATATTTGAGGGCTCTGATCAGGAAAGAAAGTGACAGGACTATGGATGTTCTATTGATGTGTGTGTATATGTATCATCAGAGCAGCTGGGGGATTTGAACTGCATGCCTCTCGTTTGCCAATGCAACTATTTACCATTAAGCCACCAGAGCTGCCTACATTAGAATTTCAAAGTGAGAATAAATTGAAAAAAAATCAAACATGACCAATAAAGCTGGGCTTCTTTGGTGGTGTTAGCAGTAACCTTTGCTTTTCTAGTATTTTGCCTGGAGTCTCAGTTTCAGCAATTCCGGAAATGAGAGGTTGCCCTAAACCAGCGGTTCTCATTGCTCAGTTCCACAGACTAGCAGCCTCTCCTGGGGACGAGCCGGAACATGCTTTCTCAGCCTCACTTCCTACCTTCTCAGTCAGAAACTCCAGGGCTGGGATCCAGTGATCTGTGTTTTTAAAAAGTTCTCTAGACAGTTCTAAGGCACACTGAAGTTTGAGAATCACAACCCCAAAATAATAGTCATCTGTGTCATTTAGTGCTCAGAGCCCAAGTTGGGCATCTCTTGGTAGTTCAAGAAGTTACCATGCTTGACCGCTGACTGAAAGGTTGTAGGTCAGAGTAGACCTATAGCGAGTAACTCTGAAGTTCAAGTACGTGGCCACCTACTTCTGAAAAACTGACCATCGAAAACCCTCTGAGATGTAGTTTTACTCTGCCACATACGAGGTGTGTTTCATCATGAGGCAGAATTGACTCAGTAGCACCAGGTTTGGTTTTAAATCTTAGATTTTGATGGCTTTTATGTCTCAATTTTACCTTTCGCTCTCATCATATTCCCTGTGCTCCCTGAGAGAAATGTGTGCACAGAAGGCAGAGCAAAGCAGAAAGACGAGCTCAGAGGTCTCACCTGAGACTTTGATTGCAATTCGCACAATCTTTCCCCATGAAGGGGTCCTGTGCTGTAGTGGTTAATTGTGCACAGGTGCTAACCGAAAGATTGGCAATTAGGCCAAATCAGGAGCTCCATAGGAAAAAGACTTGTGAAGGCTTGTTTCCGTAAAGATTACAACCTAGGAACCCTGTAAGGACAGTTCTAGTCTGCTCTATTTGAGTACTGTGATTTGCAATCCATTCTACTGCAATGGGTGGTGTCTTGCTATTATCCCGACATGGTAAGTGCCATGTAGGAGTTAGATGAAAATTTCTTCTCAGGTGCAGGATTCCTATCCCAGGAAAGAAAAGCTTTGATTGAACTGTATTCACTCTTACTGCTGACCCATCAGGTTATGCAATGGGAGAAGTCTGCCCCCTTTTCTGGAGGGACTCCTGGTGGATTAGAGCAGCCAGAGACGTGCAGCCTTTGAGTGAACAGTGCAGCTCACTACGTACTGTACCACCAGCCTAATATTAATACCACAGTGACATTTCTCATCATAGAATGGCAATGGGCAGGAGGCAAAACAGCCCAACACACAGCAGTGATTCTGTCTTTAAAAGGAAAGCATCAGCCAAGGAAGTTGCGAACTCAGTTCTCACTCAGTGAGTGACCGAAGCTGTCAACTGCTGTGGGAGGAGGCTGCTCATATTTCTCCAGCAGAGGCATCTGTGGGCTTGGAGGCCGAGAGACACAGCCTTGGTGGTAAGTAGAATAAGACCATATGGACTGGGCACCCGACTTTAAACAAATACCATGCTGTAACATTAAATACAGATATTCAGACCTTGAGGCATTCCGATACAGATGATGTGAGCTATAACTCCAGGAATCAGCATTTTAGAAAGAATCCCCAAGAAATTCTAATATAGTTGCTTCCACAAACAAAAATGCTGAAAATTGCACCTCACATCAGTTTGGACTGTTTTATATCTTTCCCCAAAAGTTTTCATGTGAATGTTTCAGAGGTTTTTTTTTCAGTTACAAACACTTAAGTATTACATTATAATAATGATGTTCTCATATCTTCACACAGTACTCCTGAAAGTTCTTTTACTTGCATCATCTCAAAATGGAGAGGATGGAAAATGTCATTGATTTGAGAATACTGCTTCTTCCATCCAAGAAGGTTCTGGAGGCATATACATTTCTGAAAATACACAAACTGCAGGGATTAATGGCACAGATAAAACCAGGCACGCTGGGATAAGCTGCCAAGGGAAATCCAGAAGAAGATATCTGTTTTTTCAATAAGAATTAAGTTAAGGTGAATTTCAGTGCAACTACATTAGTGATTCCCAGATGTTTTTAAGGCTGTGGTCTGAAATATTGGATTACATATATTTTCCCAAACCTGAAAAACTTGCATCATGACTTCTACAGCCTACTGCCAAATAAATGCTAAGTATATCTACGCATTTGGAAAAGGCATGACAACCAGCCATAGATATCTGTTATTTAGAAATAGAGGGAGACTTCTGGAAAACATTTTCATTTTGCAATTAATCATGAATAAGGGTGCCCTCAGTGGTGCAAGCTCTCATCATAAGATCAGCAGTTCAGACTTACCCTTGCTCAATGGGAGAAAACTGTGACAGGCTGCCTTTCTAGAGACAATGACCTTTGAAATACTACGGGGTAGTTTTGTTTGGTCTTATGGGGTTGCTTCAAGTCAAGGTAGACTTGATGACAATGGATAAGGGTGTTCTCTCAGGAATTTCCTATTGGGTTGAAATAACCCATTGTGTGTGATGCCCACAAGACAGAACAATTTTCTGTAACAGACTACACTTATCCCCAGTCAACTGCCATACAAATATGCATCATTGGTCAGAAAAGATTTTGAGAGAAGTTAAGAATCTTCTCATTTGTTGTTATTGTTAGGTCCCATAAAGTTATAAGTATGACTTACAGCAACTCTGTGAACAACAAATCTGAATCCTGCCCTATCTTGTGCCATCCTCGTCATCTCTGATACACTTGAGCCCATTGCTATAGGTACTGTGTCAATCTATCTCCATGGGGGTCTTCCTCTCTTTCACTGATCCTCCACCCTTCCAACCATGATATTCCTTTTCAAGGAATAGTCTCTCTCCTAGCTACGTGTCCAAAGTATGAGAGACAAAGCTTTGCCATCCTTGCCTGTAAGGAGCACTCTGGCTGCACCTTTTCCAAGACATTTCTGTTCATCTCTTTGGTAATCTATGGGATACTCCTCTCCAACATCACAACTCAAAAGCATCAATTCTTCTAGCTTCCTTACTCATTGTCTAGCTCTCAGATACATAGCAAGTAATGGAAAAGACCATGGCCTGAATCAGGCACACCTTAGTTTTCATCATTGCTTTATTATTTTGATGAGTTCCCTAACAGTGGAATTGAACAAAGGAATACAGCTCCTTGTTCTGAGGACTGCCTCTTGGTCCAAGTATAGGTGTTTTATAAGTAAGATCAGTTGTTCTGGAATTCCCATTTTCTTCAAGGTTAGCCACAGTTTATTGTGGTCCACACAGTCAAATGCCTTTGCATAGTAAATGAAACACAAATAGACATTCTTCTGGTACTCTGCTTTCTGACAAGATCTATCTGACATTGGCAATAATATCCCTAGTGCCATAACCTCTTCTAAACCCAGCTTATATTTCTGGTAGTTCTCTGGCAATGTACTGCTCTTACTTACTTACTGATTGAGTGATTGATTGATTTACTGTTCTTTTCTGGATAATATTCAGTAGGATTTTGCTAGTGTGTGATATTGATGTTGTTCAATAATTTACACACTCTGTTTGGTCACCTTTTTTTGGAATGGGAATAAATATGGATCTCTTCCAGTCTGTTGGCCTAGTAATTGTCCTCCAGATTTCTTGGCACAACTTGGTAAGCACATACTTGATGAGCTGAAATACATCAATTGATATTCCATCAATTCCTGGGGCTTTCTTTTTTTGCGAAGTCCTTCAGAGTAGCCTGAACTTCCACCTTCATCACCATTGCCTCTTGCTCATATGTTATTTCTTTAAATTCTTCTATGTCAGCCAATTCTTTTTGGTACAATGACTCTGTATACTCCTTCCATCTTCTTTTAATGCTTCCTGAATCATTCAGTATTCTTCCTATAGCATCCTTAAGCATTGCAACTCATGGCTTGAATTCATTCTTCAGTTCTTTTAGCTTAAGAAATGCTGAGTGAGTTCAACATTTTTTATTTTCTGACTCCAGGTCCTTGCACATTTCGTGATAATATTTTGCCTTGTCTTCCTGAGTGGCCCTCTGAAATCGTCTATTCAGCTCTTTAACTTCCCAATTTTTTCCCTTTGCTTTGGCTTTTCATCACTATAATGCAATATCAGAATCTCTTCTGACATCCATTTTGGTTTTTTCTTCTTTTTCCTTCTTTTTAATGACTTTTTGCATTCTTCATGAACTATATTATGGTCTTCAGATGGAGAAAAGATTAAGGTTGTTAGCAATTACAGCTTGCTTAGATCCACAATCAACACTCTTAATACCAGCAATCAGGAAATCCCAAGATAAATTGCATTGGGAAAATCTGCTGTCATGGAGCTTTCCAGAGTACTGAAGAGCAACGATGTCAGGCCAGATACAAAGTGTGCCTAATCCAGGCCATGGTCTTCTCCATTACTTGCTATGCTTCAGAGAGTTGAACAATGACTAAGGATGACAGAAGAATAGATGCTTTCGAGTTGTGGTGCTGGAGAAGAGTCTTCAACATACTACAGGCTGCCAAGAGAACAAACCAGTCTGTCTTGGAGAGGGTTAAAACAAGTCTCTCCTTAGAGGCAAGAGTTTTGTAGCTTTGCCTCACTTACTTTGGGCATGTGGCCAGGAGACATTGGTCCTTGGAGAAGAACATCATGTTTGGAAGGGTGGAGAGACAGGGCAGGAGAGGAAGACCCCAGATGAGATGGATTAACACTGTGCCTGGGGCAATGGGGTTTAGTGTGTTAGAATTAGTGAGACTGGCTCAGGACAGGGAAGGGTTCAGAGCTGCTGTACATAGGGTTGCTATGTGTCACAGGCAACTCAGCCAGTAACATTCTATGACAGATCTGGGAGCAGGAGTGGAATCCACTTCCTAAACCACATGCCTCTGGAAACTCTGTGAACTTTGTTGTAGTTGTAGAGGGGCTTCAGGCCTTTAGTTTGTAGGGCGCTATGAGTCATGCTCACTTGAAGGCAATCAACAACAACAACAACAACAACAAGAGCATCTCCTTATCTCCTGCCTGTGGTTACCATGGATATTTATTGTGGATCCAAGTAAGATTAAATCATTGATAATTTCCATCCTTACTCCTTCTGTCATGATGTTGTCCTTTGGCTCAATAGTGAGGACTTTGTACTGCCATAAATACCTATTTAAAACATTCTAGTCATCTTATCTGGTATGGATTGAATCGTGCCTCCATCCCCAAAATATGTGTTGAAATTCTAATACCAACGGATATAACACTTTTGGGGAAGATGTTTTCCTTGTTATGATAGAGAACAGCCAAGCAGGGTATGTTATAAGATAATCATATCTGAATTATAAAAAGAGCAGATTGGACACAGTATATGCACACATGAAATGTGAGGGGTGAGGATAGACAAAGATGCCATGTTTTTTACTAGTCAGGGAACCCAGGAACACCTGGAATTTTCTGTAGGAAGGAATCCAAATGACTGAGTCCTAGATTTAGACTTACTACCACCACAACAGTGAAAAATTAACTTTTGTCCATCAAAGCTGCTGATTTGTGATTATCTCTGTTATTATTGTACTAGCAAAAAAGACACTAAGATATGTGGCTGGAACTTCATTCTGAGGTGAATATAATTTTTTATTCTATGGCTAAGTACCTATCTTATTGAGGGTATTATAATTTCCTTCTGCACACAACAGTACACACAATATATTAGGGGAGTCAAGGAGAAAATTTCATAAATTAAGTTGATAACATTATGCTGAAAAACATTCATAATTCATTCTGACCCTTTTATTTGAATATTTCTATTTTATAGACAAGTACTAATTTTCTGTTTTCTTATAATTTTGTTTTGTTATAACAATTGCTATGCTGGTATATACTACATTGCTTTAAATTTATTTTGATTCTGCTTTTTTCCCCCTCACATGATTGTGATCATAATTGCTCTTTCCTTCATTGCTGACTGACCCTCTTGAGTGTTTTCAGAGGCAGTAAATCACATGGGAGGAGCGGGCCTATGTATCTGCTGCAGAGCAGCTTGTGGATTTGAACCACATGCCTTTGGGATTGCAGCACAGCTTCTTACCACTAGGCCACCAGAGCTCCCTAAGATTATAATAAGGGGTTGTAAAGAGTGTACACTCATTCTGACTTGAAACATTCATTCTAATGAAAATTACTGCTGCAAGATTATACATAGTTTCAAAATCAAACAAGAATCATCATATATAAAAATCAAACATACATCTATTTTGAAATTTCTCCAAAGAGAAAGGTAAGAAAAAAGGAAAAAACAAAGAGACAAAGAAATCTAAGGAAACGACTATTTGACTATGTTTTTGTGGGTTTTCCCCCCTCATATATTTTCTGTTCTGACTTATTCTTTTATAAAAGGTAAAAATCTTTGTTCCAGGCATGGTTGTACTAAAGAAAGCTTTAAGGGCAAAAGCCTTTCCCATGGGCTTTCAGAGCAAAACAAAGATTGAAACACAAGTCTGGATAACAAGCTGTGAGAGTCCCTGGGGCTGAGCATCTCAGACTGAAGCTGAGTTCTATTCCACCACTACTGATGACTGGTAACACTGCTGGCCAAGTTCAAGGAGCAGTTAGGTGGAGGACTAGTAGTTGGGCTCCAGCTGCAATTCCACAAGTATCACTAAATGAGCTTAGGCTACAAGTGAGTTATATATGTTGCTTATCAAGACTCGAGAAATTTGCTGGCAAAATCCAAACCCCTCACCTTCTAGTTAAGGAACTAGACTGAAAAAATGAAAAAGATTTACCCAAGGACACACAGCTGGTTAGACACAGCTGAAAAGCTATCATACTAGAGACGGACTGAGTAAAGCCTGTAATAATAGTACATCTGATTACTACCCAACCCTACATCACATCCTTATTCATTGTCCATCTTTCAGATGCATAGCAAGTGACTGAAAAGACTGTTGCCTGAATCAGGTGCACCTTAGTCCTTGAACTGACGTCATTGTTCTTCAATAATTTGAAGAGGTCCTTGACTACCGACTTTCCCAGTGCAATATGTCTCCTGATCTACTGGTTGTTAGTACCATGTGTGTTAACTGTGGATCCAAGTAAGTTGAAGTCATTGATAGTGTCAATCTTTTCTCCGTATATCATGGTGTTGCCTATTGGCCTGGTGATGAGGATTTTTGCTTTATTTATGTTGAGATGTAACCCATATTGAAAGCAGCAAGCTTGATTCTCAGCAGCAAGCACTTCAAGACCTCCTATTTTTCAGCAAGCAAGGTTGTGTCATCTGCATAATGCAGATTGTTCATGAGTCTTCCTCTGATTCTGATATTACATTCTTCTTTATAAATTTCAGCTTCTCAAATGATTAGTTCTGCATACAGCTTGAATAACATGGAAAAAGGATACATCCCTGATGTACACTTTTCTTGATTTTAAAACATGTCGTGTTCCCTTGATCTGTTTGGATAACTTTTCGGTTTAAGTCTAGGTTTGAATGACCACAATTAAGTGTTCTGGGCATAGGTTTCACATAAGGTCAATTAAGTAGGTATGTTGTTGTTATGTGCCATCAAGTCGCTTGGGACTCATCGCGACCCTCTGTATAAGAGCCTTAAACACCATTCTATCCTGTGCCAACCTCGCCATCTCAAACACACTCATTCCCACTACTCCACTCACAGAATCGATCCATCTCATCAAGAGTCTTCCTCTCCTGTGCCGTCCCTCCACTCTCTCAAACATGATGCCCCACTCCAAGGACCAGTCCCTCCTTGCAACATGCCCAAAGTATGTCAGACAAAGCTTCAGAATCCTTGACTCCAAGGAGCATTCTGGCTTCACCCTCTCCAGGACAAACCTGTTTGTTCTCCTAGCAGTCCATGTTATATTCAACACTCTTCTTCAGCACCACAGCTCAAAGACATCAGTTCTCTTTTTATCATCCCTATTCATTGTCCAACTATCTGATGCATAGCATGTAATTGCAAAGACTATAGTCTGGATCAGGCACACCTTAGTCTCCAGCCTGACATCATTGCTCTTCAGTACTCTTGAGAGGTCCCTCACAGGTGACTTTCCCAATGCAATTTGTCTCCTAATTTTCTGGCGGTTACCAAGAGTATTGACTGTGGAACCAATCTCAATCTTTTCACCATCCATAGTGATGCTGCCAATTGGCCCAGTGATGAGAATCTTTGCTTTCTTCATGTTCAGCTTCAATTCATATGGAAGACTGCAGTCCTTGACCTTATGCAGCAAGTGCTTCAGGTCCTCTTCAGTTTCAGCAAGCAGAGCTGTGTCATCTGCATAACGCAGATTGTTGATGATTCTTCCACCAATCCTGATGCCACATTCCTCCTTGTACAGCCCAGCGTCTCGGATGATCTGTTCTGCATACAGATTGAAAAGGTACAGAGACAAAATACATCCCTGACGAACTCCCTTCTTGATTTTGAACCACATAGTTAGTGTCTCCTTGCTCTGTTCTGACGACTGCCTCTTGGTCCAAGTACAGGTTTCACATTAGCACAATCAAGTGTTCTGGGATTCCCATTTTTATAGCTTGTTGTGATCCACACAGTCAAAAGACTTTGCATAGTCAATGAAGCACAGATAGATAGATATTCTTCTGGTATTCTCTGCTTTCTGCCAAGATCCATCTAACATTAGCTATAATATCCCTAGTACGAGGACCTCTTCTAAATCCAGCCTGCACATTTGGTAGTTCTCTGTTGACATATTGTTTCAAACATTTTGGGATAATTTTCAGCAGAATCTTGCTTGCATGTGGTATCAATGATATTGTTTGGTAATTTCCATACTCTGTTGGGTCACCTTTATTTGGAATGGGAACAAATATTGATCTCTTGCAGTCAGTTGGCCAGCTGGCTGTTCTCCAGATTTCCTGGCACAACTTAGAAAGCACATCCAGGGCAGCGTCTGTTTGTTGAAATAAATCAATTGGTATCCCGTCAACTCCTGGACCCTTGTTTTTTGCCAATTCCCTCAGTATAGATCCCCAAAATTAATAGCTAGGACATAAATAGATACATATACACTCATGATTATTGCAACATTAATTATAATACCAAAGAGGTTTAAACAATCCAAGTGCCCATCAACAATTGAACAGATAAATTATGAAACATAAATACACTATCATAGTTTATCTATGGAATCTATGGTGGTTGTTTTTGTCAGATGCTCTCAAGTCGAGTGTGACTAATAACAACCCTATGAACAAGAAATCTGAACCTTGTTCTATCTTATTCCATTCTCACACAACCTGACACACAAGAGCCCGTTCCAGCAGTTACCATGTCAATCCACAAAGGAGGGTCTTCCTCTCCTTTGCTGACCTTCCACCCTTCCAATCTTCAGGTTCCTCTCCAAGGAATAGCAGCTCCTAACAACATGTCCAAAGTATGAGAGGCAAAGCCTCATCAGCCTTGCCTCTAAAAGCACTCAGACTGCACCCTCTCCGAGACTATCTGTTTGTTGTTTTGGCTGTCCATGGGATGTTCAGTGCTCTTTTCCAACACCACAACTCCAAAGCATCAATTCTTTTCCAGTCATCCTTATTCATTGTCCAAGTCTCTGATGCATAGCAAGTAATCAGAAAGACTATGGTCTGAATCAGACGCTCCTTATCTGCAAACTGATATTATTACTCCTCAATAATTTAAAGAGGTTCCTAACTGCAGATTTTTCCAGTGCAATGTATCTCATCTCCTTACCAAGGGTGTTAATTGTGGATCCAAGCAAAACAAAGCTATTAACAGTTTCAATCTCTTCTCCATGAATCATGACATTGCCTATTGGTACAGTGGTAAGAATCTTTGCTTTCCTGACATTGAGATGCAATCCATACTGAGGGCTGCATTCCTTAATTTTCTGCAACAAGTACTTTTAAGTCCTCCTCATTTCCAGCAGGAAAGGTTGTGTCATCTGCATAACGCAGGTTACTGATGAGTTTCCCTCTAATCCTGATGCCACACTCCTCCTCAAAGAGTATAGTTTTTTGGATAATTTGATCAGCATAGATTTAATAGGTATGGAGAGAGAATAGAACCCCAGCACACTCCTTTCCGAATTCCAAACCATGCAGTTCTCCCCTGCTCTGTTCGCAGAACAGCCTCCTGCTCCAGGTATAGGTTTCCCATGAGCACGATCAAGTGCTCTGGGATTCCCATTCCTCTCAGTGTCAGCCACAACACAGTCAAATGCTTTCGCACAGTCAATAAAGCATGAATAGATACATTTCTGGTATTCCTTACTTTCAGCCAGGATTCATCTAACGTCAGCAATGATAGCTCTGGTGCCACGGCCTTTTCTACATCCTGCTTGAACTTCTGACAGTTCCCTATCTATGTAGTGTTCTGGCTGTTTTAGACAATCAATTATTTCCAGTACAGTGACTATTTATTCCTTCCATCTTCTTTTGATGCTTTCTGGATCATTGAATATATTGCCCAAAGCATCTTTCAGTATTGCGATATGAGGCTTAACTTTGTTTTTAG
Organism: Elephantulus edwardii; assembly: GCF_000299155.1. NCBI lineage: Eukaryota > Metazoa > Chordata > Mammalia > Macroscelidea > Macroscelididae > Elephantulus > Elephantulus edwardii. Next base: position 35,044,556 of record NW_006399751.1, read on the forward strand.
TTCTTTCAGCCCAAGAAATGCAGAATGAATTCTTCTCTTTTTATTCTTCAATTACAGCTCTCTAGTTTTGATTGCTGATAAATGAACTTCTCCAATGATGTCTTCTCCAAATTTTGTCAATATTATTCCTATGCAACCCATTACAGCTCTCTGCTGTAATTGAAGAATAAGAAGAGAAGAATTCATTCTGCATTTCTCAGGCTGAAAGAACTAAAAAAAAAACACACCCAACAGCCAAAAAACAAACAAACCAACCAACCAACTAAAAAAAAAACCCCTAAAACACCCCAAACCCAAAACCAAGAGAGGGACATCATGCTTGGTAGGGTGAAGGGACAGCGCAAGAGGGGAAGGCCCTCTATGAGGTGGATAGATTCAAGGACCAGGGTAATTGGGATGGGTGTGTCAGAGGCAGTGTAATTGGCACAGGATAGAGCAGGGTTTATGAATGTTGTACATAGGGTCTCTATGAGTTGCAAGCAGTTTGACAACACATAACAACAACAACAACAACAACACAGTTCTCTGGAGTTCATTATAATACTTTGCTTTGTCCTCCTGAGTGGCACTTTGAAATTTTCTGTTCAGCTCTTTCACTTCGATGTGTTTTCCTTTTATTTTGACTTCTTGACACTCCAGGAAAATCTTTAGAGTTCTGACATCCATATGGCTTTTTTCTCTCTCCTCTGCTTTTGTAATGACCTTTTGCTTTCTTCTTGGATGATATCCTTGATATCATCTCACATCTCATCTGATCTTCGGTCATTGATGTTCAATGCCTCAAATCTATTCTTAAGATGATCATGAAACTCAGATGGAATTGATTCAAGATATTATCTTGGTTCCTGTGGACTTTTTTTCCATTTTGTTTAGCCTCAATTTGAGTTTGCATATGAGTAATTGATGATCTGACTCTCAGTCTGCCCCTGGCCTATTTTTGACTACTGATAAATGAGCATCTCCAATGATTTCTTCTAAAAATGTTGTCAATTTTATTCCTATGCAGCCCATCAGGTGAGATCCACATGTGAAGTCATCACCTGTGTCTTTTTAAAATACAAATATTTTGCAAATACAAACTTCAACCAGTCTATTTCCAGCTTCATTTCTATAACCAAGCCCACATTTTCCAACTACTATTCCTTTTTCACTGCTTCCTACTTTTGCATTCCAATCACCAATTATCATTAATACATCTTGATGAGAGGTTCAGTCAATTTTGGACCAAGTATCTGTGGTACATAAATACAATAAAATAGGACACACCCTTAAAACAATGAAGAATTAACGAGCCACCACACCGCATGGATGAACAGGACTGTGCGTTGAGTGAAATAAGTCAGACACAAAAGGATGAATATTTGAGAGTTTACTATTATAAGAACATTAATGTGAATGTACAAACAGAGTTAAACATTCTTTAATGGTTACCAGGATAGGGGAGGAGGTAAAACGAAGGAGAAAGAGGAAGTTGGGTAAAGTGAAAAACTATTAAAGTTTGGTTAGCATAATATCTCTAAATAAAGGGAAATGAAAGAGTAGAAAAACAGAAAAAACTTTAAATACTTAGACATCAAATGACCTTAAAATAGTCAAATGGATTTTTAGAAAATAATTAAAATTAGCATAGATTTCTCTTTAAAAATGCTATTTTACAGCTAATTCCTGTAAGATTTGAGATGTCTGCTTTCCATTTAATGCCTCCTTAAAAAAAGTTTTATTGTAGGCCATGTATGTATGTCTAATCCATCTTGGGTAATATGAATTTAATAAGACATATTTCCTTAAATGCAGCACTTGGAAAGATCTTGCCATAATTTGCCATTTTAGATGACACACATCTGGTGCCATTCTGACCTGGCAATTACATGTAGCTCCTTATTTAATTACTTTAAAAAAATAATAATGTGACAAATTGGGACTGAGTTCAAACTAGCTTTTAAGTTTTTCTTAGTTGAGTGAACTGATCAAGGTAAGTAAGAATTTACTTCCTAGAGCTACATAAAACTTTCTTGCTTATTTATCATTGTCAATAAATGTCCTTTTAAATACCTCAAAGTCGAATTTAATGATAAAATTTTAACATTAGTTCAATAAGCCACTTTTATAAATTTGGGCTAGATATATTTCTTCCTGAATATTATGTGTCAGAAAATTTATCTTTTAGGCCTACCTCCACAAATGTTGGGGCTGTGGTCAACTCATCCAATCAGTCTCAGCTTTCATGTATATATAATCTCTAGAGATTCATATTCGTAAACATTTATAAATTAGTAAGTTTTTATTAGATACTGTGAGTGATATGAAAGGTGTATTATGCAGCATTTCTCAATTTTAGATATCAGTTGTTGTTGTTGTGTAATTTCAAGTCGAAGCTGACCTATAGCTGACCCTCCAGGTGGTTTTCAAAGGCAGTAATTGAACAAGAGGAGATTGCCAATCCTTATCCCATGTAGTAGCTGGTGGATTCAGATGGCATGCCTTTGGGATTGCAGGGCAACTTCTTACCACTAGGCCATCACAGCACACATAAAATAGTTAAACATGAACTGTGAATTAAATACTATATTCCACAAACAATTCCCTGTTAAACATGCAAAAGCTAGACAGTGAATAAGAAAGACTGATGAAAATTGATGTCTTTGAATTAGAATGTTGGCAAAAAGATATTAAGTATGTCTTGAACCATTATTTAAGGATGAAAAGTATTGAATAAATCTGTCCTGGAGAACTGCAGCCAGAATTCTCATTAGAAGCATGAACAACGAGACTTAATCTTACTTATTTTGGGGGTGTTATCAGAAAGAGAGAGATCCTGAGAAAGACATCATGCTTGGTAACATGGGGAGTCAACAGGAAAGAGAAAGACTCTAGCAAAACAAACTGATATGGTGACTGCAGCATTGACTTTAAACAAAAGAATGATTGTCAAGATGGTGAAAGACCAAGCACTCTTTAATTCTGTTGCTCATAGTGTCCCTGTCAGCATCTAACAACAGCCAATTATGTAAACAATAAGTGTAAACTACTGGAGAAAAAAGTAACCAGGAGAAGCCAGAGTAAAGAACAACAGCAAAATAAACTAGTGTAATCAAAGATAGTTTTGTGGCTGTTTGCTCACTCAAACAAATAAGCAAAGAACTTAATGCCATAAGAGTGAGTTCTGGCTCATCTTGATCCTTCATCTAGTTTTTAAGGCCGCATATCTTAACAGGAGGAAACTGCTCATCTTTCCTTAAGAGAGCCCTTGATGAGTTAGAACCACTAGAGATGCGCATCTTTTTGGTCAGCAGTGCAAATGTTAAGGACTATGTCACCAGAGCTGCTGGCCATATTCTAGGGAACAAGAAATTAGTAGCATATGCATAATTGGAGAGGACTAGAATAGGTGAAGACCAAGAAGACAAGACAGCAAGAAAGCACTTGGCAGGGTGAAAGTTAGAAGGTCATAATGAATGAATCACTCTCCAAAGATAGGACATGACTTGCACTTACTAAAAAAAGCAAAATGATCTCATTCTTACCTTTGTACAAGTGTGAATCTCTACATTCTTCTATCCAACAGGAATTCGTGGAAGAGTTTAGGACCAACAAGTCATCAAAGATCACCTTATTCTCAAACACCTAACACCTTCTCTACTGTCCGTCTTCCACCAAAACTAGAGTAAATTTTCTTGGCAGCCTGACAACCTACAACTATCAACACATTAATTAATAAGTCTGTGGCTAGAAACATAGTTAATACAGTGACAATTTGATGCTTTAGATTTAATCTTTGGCAGTCATTTCTCAAATAGAATCTTCAGAAGTTAAAAATTAAGAGGAAAATTGGCTCATTGTTTCAAGTCAGGCATTAGTCATAACTGGCCAGAGAAATTCTGGCCTACGAGCAAGGGAAGCAAGGACTCTTGGAAAACATGCAACATCAAGGCTATGTCTGTCTGTCTCATCAGAGTGATATTCAGGATTATCATACAACTAGGGGGAACTCTGGTGCTAAGAAGGTGCACTACAATCTCAAAGGCAGATGGTTCAAATCCACAGTAGATAGATGGGCAATTTCCTCCCATGTGATTAAGTGCCTCTGAAAATCTGCTGGAGGGTCAGCCTATGTGTGGGTCAGTTTTTATTTGATGGCACACAACAACAGGGGCTGTAGGCAATCATCCTCTGGACAGACGTGTTGTCATGGCTTTTTCAGAAATCAAAAAAGAATGTAAATGTGGCAAGCACTTGGGCACATTTTTCTACAATGGAGAAATGTCCTCACATGGTCCCCCCTCATCTCCTAAGGAAATTTCATGATTACTGACAAGTTAGTCTTCTAACTTCAGGATGAAACATAGGTAGTCATGATCACAGTGAATCTCTCATGTGTTGCTGTTGTCTCTCAATTGGTTTCAAGCTACAACTGAGTTACTTTATTCAGCAAAGACTTCATCTTGAACTATCAGCAAAGACTTCATCTTGAACTAATTTCACCTTCATAATCTTGCTGTTGTGGCATCCTTTAGTATGTTAATTCAACAAACTATGTAGTGATCATGATTTTCTGTGTATCTTCTGGCGTCTGATGATTCAAAGACTTACAATGCTTGGAAATTGTTATGAAGGTGATGATGGTGCACGTGCAATATTATTTTCATTCCCTTTTATGCCAGAACACCCTTGTTGTATTATTCCCCATTTTATGCTATCTTTGTTGTTGTGTACCATTGAATCAGATCTGAGTGGCATAGAAGGAGATTGCCCATCCTTCTCCAGCAAAGCATCTGATGGATTTGAACCCCATCCCTTCAGGATTGCAACAGTTTCTTGTCACTAGGCTACTAGAGCTTCCTACCAATTTACAATATTTTAACAATTTAACTTTATTCAAATGTTAGGATGGTGATGCTTGTCTTGATTACTCTGTGCCCAGAGTAGGAAAGACCAATCGGTAGAAAAGACTATCATGTGTATTAAGCAGAGGGTTGAGGGAAACGAGACTAGCCCCCCTTAAGATGTATTGACACAACAGTCACAACAACAGCGGAAGGTGAAGAAGAGCTGCGAAGCTGGGGATTGCTTCCTTCCGCTTTGCGTAATGTTATCAATTAGTTGGAACTGACTCCAAGGCAATTAACAACAAAAATGAATTTCACTAAAACACTCAATTTCACAGGTTATCCCAGATAGGAAGACCTGCCAAGTCCATCTACATGGACCTCATATCATTTCATGTTTTGACATGGAATGGTTGTGGCGGAGTGTGGAGGCAGAAGAGAGCAGGGTCTAGCAACTGCTGCCTCCTGTTCTGCCTTTCCCTTTCATGCCTTGCTGTTTGCACACCTGTAGAGGAATGGCTTAGGATTCGTGCAATAATTCCTCTTCAGAGCCAAGCAGGAGGCCGCGGGAATGAATGGCATAGTTCCTCACCACAAGATCTTTTTGCATATAGCGAGAAAGGTTTTCAAGTCATGATATTAAAATACTAAATCTTCACTAAATCCAGCTTACTCTTAACAATTGCAGCCCCATGGAGGAGCGTCGCTAGAAGAAGGAAATGCTTATTCTAACGTCTCAAAACATTTGCTGGAGAGAAAAATGTGTTCAAATCTCAGCCAAGTCATGAGCCCGGTAACAATTTCACTCTTTGTACAGTTTGGGGTTTTTTGGCAGTGTTTCTCTCTTCTTGGAGAATCCAGTTAAATGTTACTTTTTGAGTCATGTTTATTCCTGACCTCCCTAAAGTAGTGGATATCACACCCTCTTCTGTTCTTTCTTCCTGTACACTAATTATTTGTTTTGACATTCATCTCTACTTGGCTCTAAAGTCCTTATAAACAAAAGCATTTTTCATTTGTTTTCCTTGTGTCAGGCTCAGAGACGGGACTCAGTACTTGCTTGTGAAATGACCATTGTCATAGTAAGATGAAGTAAGTGTCTGACATTAAATGGACAAGGGACAGGAACCCAAAACTGTTTGTGTACTCATTGATGACCCCCAGCTGTGAAGAGGCCAGAGTAACCATTACTATTTATCCCATACATTTTTACACACACAAGTTCTGGGAAGAATGGTGTACGAGTCAGAAAAAGACATTCATTCAGATGGGCATTCCGTAAACATTTACTGATTATTCCCCATGTGCTGTGAAAAGTGAGATAAATGACACAGTCTCTGCTTTCAAGGAGAAAAGCAAACAAATCATGAAGATACAGCTTGCTAAATGCTGAGAGAATAAGAACATTTAATGCAGACTAGGTGGGCCAGGACAGGATTCCTTGAGGAGGTTGAATCCAATGGACCTTGAAGGACAAGATTTAAGGATTAAGGAAGTGCAGATAGGTATTCTAAGTAAATGGAGATGCAGATAGGTATTCTAAGTAAATGGAGAAGCTATTTAAATGTCCATTGTTGTGAAAGGTGCTGTATCTGTAGACCTGGAAGTAGGTTGGTATAGCTAGTCTGTGGTCTGAGAGAGAAAGACAGAATAGAGAAAAGAGATATCCTAACTCCTTACAGGTCCTTGGAGAGGGACATCATGCTTGGTAGGGTGGAGGGACAGCGCAGGAGGGGAAGACCCTCTATGAGATGGATTGATTCAGTGACTGGGGTAATGGGGATGGGTGTGTCAGAGGCAATGCGATTGGCACAGGATAGAGCAGGGTTTAGAGCTGTTGTACGAAGGCACATAACAACAACAACAACAACTCATTATAGGTTAGTTAAGAGAATTGCTAGCTAAGTTCCTTAAAAGTCAATATTACCTAAATCAGAATTAGGGACAGCCATCCTATTTTTTAAAAGTGGTCTGATTAAGTTAAAAAATACACAGGGCAGATATATTGATGAATGAAGGAAACATTTTTCTATATAGATGGTTTGCTTTTAAGTCTAAAAGCAAAGATAAACTTGTCAATCTCTTCTGGTGTATCTGCATGGTCAGTTTGTAAAGAAACACTTTTTAGTAGAATAGACTATGTATCCTGATTCTTGAGCACTGGTATACTGATCAGACATGACTGACTGTTATACCCACATAGATGAATGATTTGATTTAGAACAAAATTAGACTATGTGTAAGATTCTTCTTGCACTGAGCTTCCTCTAAATTCAACTTTGTTCGAGAAATGGTACATTTATGTTAACTCTAGTTACAGTATTTTTCTTTAAATTCCTAAATCAGCACTCATTTTCTCTAGAATGTAGCTGTCATCTCACTAAATCAATGTAGAAATCTTCATGTTTATCTGGGGGGGGGGGAATCATGTGATATAAGGATAGTCTTACTTTCAAAGCAATTCATATAACACGAAATACAGAGCTCCCAAGGGACATTAAAATTGTTTGAAAGACAGAAAATATTCATGAATCAATTTGAATAGTAGAGTAAGCTTCTGCCTCATTTCACTATAGTCATAGCTGTATATAGGAGAGTAGTTCACTCATGTGCAATTTCAAATTGAAGCTGAAGAAAATTAAAACAAGTCCACAAGAAACAAAGTAGGACCTTGAATAAATCTCACCTGAATTTAAAAATCATCTGTCTATCTAATAGGTTTGTGACATTGAACATTACTGATAAAAAACCCAGATGAATTATGGGATCGATCAAAGATATTGTCTATGAAGAGTGAGCAAAAGATTGTTACAAAGAAAGAAGATGAAGGAAATATCAAAATGGATGTCAGAAGAGACTCTGAAAATTGCACTAGAGCATTGAGAAGCAAAAAAAAAAAAAGGAGGAAATGCTGATGTGAAAGAGCTGAACAGAGCTATCAAGGGGCAGCACAAAAAGACAAAGCAAAGTATTATAATAAAACGTGCAAAGAGCTGGAATTAGCCTTTCTAAAGTTAAAAAAACCTAAAAAACAAACCTCCAGTTGCAATACTTGAGATGCTGTAGGCAAATCTTGAATGATTCAAAAGAAGGTAGAAATAGTACCCAGAATCACCTCCATACCAGAAAGAATTGACTGACGTAGAAAAATTTTAGGAAGTACCATTTGGTTTTCTTTTTTAAAAATTTTATTAATTTTAATGAACATTTACAGAGATTCTAGATTCCCATTCATTCTTTGTTGAACTATTTTCTCTAACCCCCCTTCTTTCCTCTTTCCCCCCCCTTGAAAGTCTGTTTTAATTGTCCCATTGCCACAGCTCTTGTCAAAGCCAGTTCTGATTAATCTCCTTTGTCAGTGTGTCCTTTGCCATTCCCTATCACTCCTCCCTGAGAAAGACTTCACCCTGATTCATAAGAAAAGGGGAAGACGTATTCCGTTAGCTACTTCCTGCTGAAAAGGGATGCTGTAGGTTTCAGGGTGAAGATCTTCTCTCACTTCTCTAAAGGGCCCCTTTGGCAATAGGAAACACATATACTATTGTGGAGATTGATTTTGGAATTTAGATGCACTGTTATCAATTGTGCTTAGCCATACAT
>NW_006399751.1:35053272-35055147 GCF_000299155.1 Elephantulus edwardii
TGAAAAAGAAGTTCAAGCTGCACCGAAGGCATTGGAAAAAATAAGGTTTCAGGAATTAATTGAATACCAACTTCAGTAACAGATGTGGCCCTGAATGTGTTCACCAGTTTAAGCCACAAAATCTGGAGAACAGATACTTGATTGATTGACTGGATGATATCCATATTTGTTCTCATTCCCAAGAAGGTTATCCAGCAGAATTTGGAAATTATCAAATAATATCACTAATATCACATGCAAGCAAAATATTGTTGAAGATTATTCCAAAGCCAACTAGAACAGTACATTGACAGAGAGCTGACAAATGTTCAAGCTGGGTTTAGAAGAGGCTGTGACACCAGGGATATATCACTGTCGATGTCTGATGGATCCTAGCTGAAATCAGAGAATACCAGAAAAAATGAGAATAGATTGAGCCTACCAGCCACTTCATGAGAGAGAGAGAGAGACGCACCCAACTACATCTGTACAGATTTACAACCCTGGAAACCCTCTGAGGCCATTCTACTCTCTCTCATGGATTCACTGAGTAAGAACTGACTGGATGGCAGTGTTTCACTTGATCAGAATAGAAAGGTTATGGGTATTAGAAGGTATAATAGTTTCCTTATAAATAGCAATATGAGAAGCCAATGCAGGAGAGGGAGTCACACACACACACATGCACACATACATACAATTTAAAAAAAAGTTCTGACTCACAGATTGGGGAAAAAACTCCACAACAACCCATGTTGCAAGCAGAAGTATTGTGCAGGTCTAGGACTAAAGACATTTAAAAAAAATATTAATTCGTATCACAGTTCTGGGGTGATTTGGCATCCTTCCTGCTTGTTCTGCAGGAAAATGCAAGTGCCCTAAGGGCTTTGAGACTTGTCACTGTGAACGAGGAATAAAACAGGATGCCTGCCTTTCCAGGTCTCTGATATCCAATTCAGCACATTCCAAACTCCCATCAGATAATCAGCAAGTTAAGCAATCTTCCCATCAGTTTGGTTCAATGCTTAAATACCCTATTGAACCATTAAGTGTTCTCACTATTCAGTGCCTAGTAGTTCTTAAAGAATACCAACTTGCTGTATTTGTTTGGTTTAGGTAGTCATGCATCCCAGAGGAGTCTCCGGGTGGAGTTAAAACACAAGTTGCTAACAGAAAAATTGGATCTTTGAGTTCACTCAGAGGCACTTCAGGGGGTAAAAATGTTTGACATTTGTTTCTAAAGAAATTAGCTGTTGAAACCCAATGGAGCCCAGTTCTGCTTTGACAGACAAATGGTAGCCCTATCCCAGAGACAACATTATGACAATTAGTTTAAGGGTCTGTTGTTGTGTACCGTCGAGTTAGAACTGAGCCATAGCTGACGCTGACTCTGAGTTCTCAGAGACAGTTAATCTCATGGAAGGAGATTGCCCAGCCTTTCTCCTAGGAGCATCTGGTGGATCCAAACCATTGCCTTTGACATTGCAGTGCAGTTTCTTGCCACTAGGCAACCTACCAAGCCTTTATTTCTATAAGTATTTCACATTCATGTGTTAATATCTCCTTCAAAGACAATTTTGTTAAATAAAAGCAGGAGAAAACTGCACAGTTCAGGATCAGGAGAGGGGTGCATCATGGATGCATTCTATCCCTTTAGCTTTTCAATCTAGAAGCAGATCAGATCATTTGGGAGGTTACACTTTATGAAGAGGAATGTGACATCAGGATTAGAAGAAGACACATCAACAGCCTGTGTTATGCAGATAATAAAACATTGCTTACTGAATCTGAGGAAGATATGAAGGCATTTGCTGCAGAAGGCTAGTTTTCAGTATGAATTGAAGCTCAATGTCAAGAAAACAAAGATTCTTACCACTGGGCCAATAGGTAGCTTCA
>NW_006399751.1:35056447-35067609 GCF_000299155.1 Elephantulus edwardii
AGCAAACATTTCAAACCCTCTTCAGTTTCAGCAAGGAAATTTGTGTCATCTGCCTAACTCAGGTTGTTAATGAATCTTTCTCTTACCTGAATCCCAAATTCTTCCTTATATTATCTATCTTCTTGTATGATTTATTCTGTATACAGATTAAATATGTATGGAGAATGGATTCACCCATGATGCACACTTCTTTTAATTTTAAATAATGCAGGGTTCCTTTACTTCTGTTTGTATGACAGCTTCTTAGTCAGGTTTTACAAGAACACAAGTGTTCTGAGATTCCCATTCTTCTCAATGCTAGCTGTAATCTGTTATGATCCACACAGTCAAATGCCTTTGCATACTCAATAAAATACAAATAGACATTCTTCTGATAGTCTCTGCTTTCAGCCAAGATCCATCTGACATCAGCAATATATTCCCCATGCCACAGCTTCTTTTAAATCCAGTCTGCATTTCTGGCAGTTCTTTGTTGATTTCCTATTCTACCCATATTTTAATAATACTCAGAAAGATTCTATTTACATGTGATATTAATAATGTCATTTAGTAATATTCACATTCTATTGGATCACCTTTTGTGGGAATGGGAACAAATATGGATGTCTTCTAGTTGGTTGGCCAGGTAATTGTCCTCAAAATTTCCTGGCATGACTTGATGAGCATGTCTAGGCCTGCCATTGTTTCAGAGGTTGGTAAAATCTTCAATTTCTTTATCTATGATGTTAGTAATTGATGTATATACATTTGCAAATAGTCATATTAGCAATTTATTCTTGTCAGTATATGGATTTCTTACTATTACTCACAGCATTGCACTTCACATAACTGTTGTTAAGTGCCGTCAAGTTGAGCACGACTCATGGTGACCCTATGAACAAAAGATCTGAACCTTGTTCTATAACTATCATTTCTGTAATGTTCATAGAATTTCCAAAGTCATGTTGTTTAAGAAGTGGATGCCAATCCTGCTTCTAAGCCTGTCTTAATCTGGGAGCTCCATCAAACACTGTCCACCATGTGTAACCAGTGGCAAAGCATTCAGCATCACAGCAAACCCAAGTTATCTCAGTATAGCAGACTGACAGACCAGTGATGTACCACTTAGAAGAATGTTCTTCCCAAACACAAGTAACACCAGACTTGGTCAGGGCCCACTGTCTTTTAGATACAAAGGCCTGCCCACCAGGTCCTGATTGACTTAAACAAGAGGCTTCCAGCCCACATTGCTTGCTAGCTAAATCAAATAAATCCAATCAGTTCTCACACAATTGAAAAACCACCAAATAGTTAACACCCAACTTTCAGCTATAACAAGAGAATCTACCCACCAGAATCCAGCTGTTTCACACTTGAGCCTCTAAACTGGAGACTTAGTCAGGGCCCAACCAACTTTTAGATACAAAGGCCTGCCCACCATGTCCCGACTGACTTAAACAAGAGGCTTCCAGCCCACAGCTGCTTGTAGTTCTAGTCACCAGTTATTATCAGTGCATCTTCTTACATGTTTAATCAGTTTCAGAGAGCCAAAATTAGTTGAAATCCTGGAAATTCTTCATTTTTTGCTGTCATATAGTTGAAAACTGAGTGTATTAATTGGACTTCCTTACATGAGTATGGATTGTGTCCTGTCACAGCATTGTGCTTCAGAATAGATCTTGAATTGCCCTTTTTGATGATTAGTTTGACACCAGTCCTCTTCAATTTATCATTCCTGAATTAACAGATCATTTGATTGTCGTATTAAAAATGACCAGTAACAATCCATCTTAACTCAGTAATCCCCACGATGTCAAGCTTTATCCATTCTGTTTTGTGTTTTGTTCATTCCAATTTTGTTAGATTCATACTTTGTAAATTCTGTGTTCCAGTTATCACTGGATGTTTGCAGCTGTTTCTCTTTCTTAAAAATCTTGCTTCATCAGCAAATGAAGAGCCTTCGTTGGGTGAAAGCTTTACCACATCTGAGTCCTTATAGTAGACTTGACTTTGAGGAGACTGCTTTCTCCCATCCACATTTTGAGTGCCTTCCATTCTGAGTAGCTCATGTTATATAATGTATCCAACAATGCTACCCTGTTATCCATAGAGTTTACAAAGTTCTGTTATTTCAGAAGTGGTTGGCCAAACCTGTTTCTTAGTGTGAAAGCTCTGTTGAAACCTGTCCACTCTGGGCGATGCTGCTGGTATTTGAAATAACAGAGCATGGCTTTCAGAATCAAGGCAACATCCAAGCCATCATAGTACAGCAAATTGTCAGATGTGTGCTGGCAGTAGGAGACTAAAAAAAAAAAATACCTCTTTTTATCATTGCAGTGAAAATTATGTATATTCTAAATTATTTCAGTTCTTAGAACTTACACATTGCTATTGAGTTGAAACCTCCTCATAGACGATCCTAAGCTGGTGGTGATGAATGTGATACCATTTTTCATAAATTATCATTTCCTGGATAGCAAACCATATTTGCCTGATTAAATTAGCCAATACAAATCAATATTAGCTTCCTAATGCCTAGGATAGGACTGGTAGCCTAGTTGCACTGACAACTGAAAGATGTGCTGTTCAAATCCACAAGCGGCTCCATGGAATAAAGATGAGCAGTCTCTTCCCATGTGATTAATGGCCTCTGAAAATTCACTCGGACATCAGCTATGGATTGATTTTTGGCTTGATAGTAAACAACAACAACAACAACAATCCCTAGGATATTGACCTGTGTGCATTTCTTTTTGGTTTGACTTCTTGCAACTCCCCTATGTTTAATTATCTGATTATTAGTGCATGTTTGCAGTAATTTTTTTTCCCAATTTTTGAGTCATGCCATATCAGAAAAAAATTTATATCTTGAATGTTTTATTCCACCAATGTTGGTGCTACCTTGAGAAAGCAGCTTTTTACAGCATTATTTTAAGTGCTTATGTGAAGGATCCACCTTCTGGCACTGAATGAGATGGTGTTCCACTGCTATTCCTAAGGTTTCATTGGATAGTATTTTCAAATGTAGATTGTAGAAGAGACGGGGTAATGATGGGTAAGGTCCACTGGTGATTAATTTTGTAAAACATAATGCATGAAAATTATTGTATGAAACACAGTATGAATGAAGAATAGTGTGAAACACAGTGTATATCAACTTTGTAAGCAAACCAAGAGAAAAAGGGGAAAAGTAGATTGTAGTTCTTGCTTTTTCATTTGTGATAGTCTGGAAGCTCCACTGAAACTTAGTCACTTTGAAGTACCTTGCTAATATTTGAAATTCCAAAGACATAGCTTCTAACATCATTACAATAGTCAAGCACAACAAATTTACAGAGGACTGATGAAACTAAAACAGTACTTCATGTTGATGTTGTTACATGCTATCAAGTCGCCAGTGACTCACAGTGACCCTATGTACAGCACTGAACCCTGATCTATTATGTGCCAATCTCCAACACACCTACCCCCATTATCCCAGTCACTGAATCAATCCATCTCATAGAGGGTCTTCCTCTCTTGTGCTGTTCCACCACCCTCCCAAACATGATGTTCCTCTCCAAGGACTGGTCCCTCCTTACATGTCCAAAGTATGTCAGATGGAGCTTCAGAATCCTTGCTTCCAAGGAGCAGCCCGGTTTAACTCTATCCAGGTTAAACCTGTTCATTCTCTTAGCAGTCCATGGTATATTCAGTACTGTTCTCCAACACCACAACTCAAAGACATCAATTCTCCTTCTATTCTCCCTAGTCATTGTCCAACTCTCTGATGCATAACAAGTGATTACAAAGACCATGGCCTGTATCAGATGCACCTTAGTCTCCAGAGTGACACACCATTGCTCTTCAGTACTTTGGTGAGGTCCCTAACAGCAAACTTTCCCATTGCAATATGTCTTTTAATTTCCTGGCTGCTGGTGCTGAGAGTGTTGATTGTGGAGCCAAGCAAACTAAAGCTGATAACAATATTAGTCTCTTCACCATCTATCATGATGCTTCCAATCTGCCCAGTGGTGAGAATCTTTGTGGGTTTTTTAAAATATTGAACTTCAATACATATTGAAATTATTAACAAAATATCCCACTGACTTTATAGGAGCTTCTTCATTGAATCTATGTAATAAAAATTATAGCCACTCCCCCTCATTTCCATACCCCACTTTAAAAGACTTGGTGTTTGAGTCTTAGCAATCATGTAAAATGGGAATCGATTTAGTCTACCGACTCTATTTGATAACTTTATATTCAGTCCATAGAGCCCTAGAGATCTGTGACAATTGATTAAAGAGTGAACATATGAAAGTAATGAAATGACACCACAAAAGGGACTTTATTAGGGAAGATGACAATATAACTCAGCAGACCATTAAATTACCTCTCTTGATTTGTTCCAATTAAAACACAGTTTTAGCATCACATGTTTTGTATTACTTGTGTTAAAAGTTCTTTCAGATTATTTATTTTTAAAATATTCCAACTTAGTTTAAAACTCCCTTTAAGAAAAGGAATACGCAAAGGGGACTATTTGTCATGATTACATCCTTTTGTATTTTAGAGCAAAACTTCTTCCAAGATCACAAAGCATCTTCAGTCTCTTATTGGGACTTAACACCTGGTGCTCTTGCATATTAAGTTGTTTATTCATTCATTCAGTCAGACATATCACAATATGTGACTTTATAATATTGAGGAAATGTGGTGAGATTTAAGGATATTGAAAAAAAGAAAACCTCCTACATTTTCTCTGTATCCAAAAGAAAGGTAAACAAGTTTGCAGACAATTATAAAATGATTACCCACTATTACAGAAATATGCAGAGAGTGGAGAGAGAATGACACCTAGCTTGCCTTCAGCAAAGGATACATGGCAAGAATATCTAGAGGCGATGACTCTTGCCTAGAAGGATAATTCACATATAAGCAAATAGGTACATAGGGTTTTCAAAGGCCTGCTATTTCGGAAGTGGATGACCAGTCCTTCTTTCTAGTCTGTCTTAATTAAATTTCTCTGATTTAGAACATTATTTGACAGACAAGCACTTTACAGAGAAGAGCAGACTAAAGATATTTCCCAGTATTAGAAAAATCCAATAGTTTCTATATTGTCCTCATTCTTGCCAAGTGTTTTGAGTCTTTCTAGCCACCCCTTTTCCCTGCTCCACCAGCATTTACATCTACTCCCACCTACTCCATTCAACATCAGTCTTCCCTATCCAGCCCTTGATTTGATGGCCTGTCAATCTTTCTAGACTTCTGTGATTCTTACCACCTCAAGTTGCTGCCAGTTTATTCCTCTCTGGACAGTATCTCTTGACTTCAGGAGTTTTGAACTTCTGCTCCAGTATTGACTTCTTGTGCCTTAGGACATCTTCTCCTACATTTATGCTACAAGAGTTTCCCAGGGGAGGTTTATGAATCCTATAGATTTGGTATATAATGTTCTCTTTGTGCTCCAAGATTTGAAGGTGGGCTTGACCTGTGGGCTTTTGGGAGACATAGTTCTTTGTACCTGCATGGTATTGGGTCCCTAGGAGAACAAACAAGTTCATCCAAGTGAGGGTGAAGCCAGGCTGTTCCTTGGAGGCAAGGACTCTGAAGCTTCATCTGACATACTTCGGACATTTTGCAAGGTGGGATCAGTCCTTAGAGAGGAACATCATGCTTGGGAGGGTGGAGGGACAGTGCAGGAGAGGAAGACCCTTAATGAAATGGATTGAGTCACTCACTAGGGTGATGAGGATAGGTGTGTCAGAGACAAGAAGATTAGCAAGGAATAGAGCAGGGTTTAGGGCTGTTGTACATAGGGTTGCAATGAGTCACAAGCAACTCGATAGCACATAGCAACCACCACCACAACAACAAGCAAAAAGAAGTTGAGGAGATGGAAGAACAAATCTTCCTTATTCTCAAATGAATTAATTATGTTTGGCCAAATTCTAAACTTGTGTTAATCATGTAGTTGTTTCTATGTCACGAGTTCTGTTTTTCTGCTCCCATGTCTATACTCATCTGTTAGTGGGTGTAGTTCTACAGAATTAGAGGCACAGAAATGACAACTCAGGTGTTATTAGTGTAAGCAACAGAAGCGAGTTTCTAGAATAGGACTGAGGTACAAGCTTCTAGCCGAAAGTCAGGCTAACGATGGTCACTCACAGTTCTAGCATTCTGATAAAGTCCTGTTGCACAACATTAAGAGTTCCATAGTTCAGGTGGCCTACTAACCTCAGGCTCATGCGGGCTTAGACTTGGTAAACAACTCAAATGGTCAGATCAGTACCTGATTCCTCTAAGCCATGTGAGATCTCAGAATTTTCTGTTACCTCTATGTAGAATGAGAAACCCAAGTTTTCCCCTTGTATTGGGATCAAAGACATCCTTGCACACTCATTCTTCCCATGTTGGAAGTTTTGTTGGGTATTGACATGAGTACAAGCTGGAATGAATACATACCCTGTTTAAGGAATCAAGTGGTTGTTTAAGGAATCAAGTGGTTATTTAAGGTGGAAACTCTTTCTCAGGTTATGAGTATCTTTTCATAAAGTAGCTTATGATGGATAAACTTTCCTCTCAGAAGTCAGTGTGTGATCCTAGCCAAAAGTACCCAGTACAAAAGTCATCGTGCAAAATATCCTCTTCTCTCAATTCTTTTCCTTTACCATCCAGTGACCTTATCAGGCCTTTCCAACCCGTAATATGAAATGCCTTACATCATACACCCTGCACCTTATATCATACACACTGTTCAGAGCCTGAAGAACTATCTCAGGCTGGTTGCCTACTCGACTCCTGCTGTCACTATCGTGCTATGCTGCATAGGGTAAGTGGTGACTTATGGAGTTTCCTTGGTAAATGCAGAGAAATATAATGCTAGACGACCTCTACTTCAACCATAATAGCATGTGGGAAAAGGAGTAAGTCAATTTTGTCTGGCTTCCCATGCAACATATGTAGTTTGTTCTATCCAAAGAGAAAGTAAAGCAAGGGCACTGATATTAGTGCCTTCAAACTTGTTGCATCCCCTTAAACTTCCTTCCCACTGAGGAAACTGGGGCAGGCTTTTTATTTCCTCTTCCTGTCTGGCCATATCAGGTCTTCCTGGACTAGCTCTTATTATGTAGAAGGAAATGTAAAAATCTACTGCTGGAAAGTCCATTCCAATTCATAGTGATGTTGCAGGACAAAGGAGAACTGCCTCAAAGGATTCTCAGGCCAAAGCTCTACATCTTTATGGAAGGAGTTTACCACATCTCCCTCACATTTCAATCACTGGACTTTATGTTAGCGTCAGAATATGCTTAGTGATTGGATTCCCATGGTTCCCTTATGGAAGAGCCTTGAAATGTAGAATTCCTATCTAATTCCACAAAGATTGGAATTTCCAAAATGATTGCCTTGCTACATTTAATATTATCTTCTTTGTTCTGAAAGTTCTTGTTGATCTGTAGGGGGCACATTCACATTATGACTCTGCCTTAGAGGGAGAAGTAAGAAATAGAAATCTGATGCAACTAACAATTGTGAAATATTAGGAGCCTTGGTGGTGTAGTGCTAACGTGCTGTGCTGCTAACTATGTGTTTGGTTATTTGAGCCCACCAGCTGAACCTTAGTGGGGTTAAAAAATCAGTCCCCTCTGTAAAAATTTACAGTCTCAGAAACCTGATAGAAGATCTCCTTAGAATCAATGTGATGGCGGTGGGTTTGGTTTTTGGTTTAAATGTTATCTCTCTGTTATTAATAAGTAAACTTGATGGCCCAGGCATTTGGCTGCTAACTGCAAGGCTGGTAATTCAAATCCAATCGTGGTTCTCTATGGGGATAGATTTGGCGAACTGCTCCACATGGCAGATCTGCTCCATCCTGTTAGAACACTAAGAGAGCTCTGGTTGACTAGTGGATAAAGAATTGTGCTGTATTCTGAGATAGCTTGAATCCATCAGCTGCTCCACACAAGAAAGATGGACAATCTATCTCTTTCCATGCTATTTGTTGGTGTTAGGTGAAATCAACTTGACCATGACTCACAGTGATGCTATGAACAACAGACTTGAATCTTGTCATATCTTGCACCATCCTTATGATCTTTGTCATGCTCAAGTTCATTGTGGTAGTCACTGTTTCAATCTCACTAAAAGTCTTTCTCTATTTTACTGACCCTCTACCTTTCCAAGCATAATGTCTTTCTCCAAAGACTGATTTTTCTTCTGCAAATGTGCTCAAAATAGTGAGGCAAAGTTTCACCATCCTTTCCTCTAAGGAACACTCTGGTTGTACTTCCTTCAACACAGATATGCTTATTCTTTTGACAGCCCATGATATATTCACTATTTTTCACTAACATCACAATTCAAAGGTATTAGTTCTTCTTTAATTTAAATTCAATATCCAATTTTGAGATTCATAAGAAATAATTGAAAAAACCGTGGTTTGTATCATGTGCACCTAAATCTTTACACTGACATCCTCGCTCTTTAGAATTTAGAAGAGGTCCTTGACAGCCTATTTTCCTAATGTAACACACTGTTTGATTTCTTTACTGTTGTTACCATGAGTGTTGATTGTAGACCCAACTAAGATGAAATTGACAATTTTGACCTTTTCTCCATCTATTTTGATGTTTCTTACTGGTCCATTAGTGAAGATTTTTGTTTTCTTGATGTTGAGATGTAACACATATTGAACTTTTTGATCTTCTATAGAAAGTGTTTCAAATCTTCTTCACTTTCTGCAAGCAAGATTGTGTAATTTCTTAAGGCAGGCTATTGATGAGTCTTCTTCTAATCCTGATGCCTCATTCTTCTTCATATGGTCTATCTTTTTGAATGATTTGCTCAACAAACAGTTTGAATAGATATGCTATTTAAAGTCTCTACAAAACCTACTGATGTGTGAGCTATGAGTCAGTTTCATTGGAAAACACTTAACAGCAACTGTAAGATCTCTAGGAATCAGAGTGAACAGCACACAATAGAGGTAACAAAAACAAGGAGATCCAAAGCATTTAAACAAATGTTAAACTTAGAAACAAATTAAAAGTCCATGATTGTAGGTCTGTGATATAAAGTGACTGTATCTCCAAGGATAGTTGGCCAGGCAGCCTTTGACAATGTCTTGAACAAGTGTTTTCCAATGATATATAGGGGAGAGGAGAGTGCTAGTATCACCAAGCATTGTGTGTTCCATCAAATCAGAACTGACCAATAGTTGACTTTCCATCAGGTTTTCAGAGGCAGCTAATCACAAAGGAGAAGGTTGTCCATCCTCTTCCTGCAGAGCAGCTGATTGGACTTAAAGCATGTGGCTCTGGGATTGCAGCACAGTTTCTTACTACTAGGCCACTAGAGCTCCTTTAAAAAGCACTAGGAGTTAATTATTATATGTCATGGTACTAGAGACATTATCACCAATGTCAGACAGATCTTGGCCAATGCATATCTGTGTTTTATTGACTTTGCAAATGTATTTGATTATGTGGATCACAACAAATTGTAGCTAACATTGAGAAGAATGTTCTGTATCCCAGAATACTAGATTGTGCTCATGCAAAATCTATGCTTGGACCAGAAAGTCTTCCTCAGAAAAGAGCAAGGAAATACTGGATGGTTCAAAATCAGGAAAGGAGTGCATCAGGGATGCATCCTGTCTATTCCTTTTCAATCTATATGTGGAACAGAGCATTCAGGAGATTGGGCTTTATGAGGAGGAATATGGCATCAAGATTGGAACAACCTACGATATGCAGATGATACAACTTTGCTTGCTGAAACTGAGGAGAACCTAAAGTACTTGCTGCAGAATGTCAAGAAGTGTAGTCTTCAATGTGAATTGGAGCTCAACATCAAGAAGACAAAGATTCTCACCACTGAGCTAATTGACAGCACTATGATAGATGGAGAAGAGATTGATGTTAACAGTTTCAACTTGCTGGACTCAACAATCAACACTGTTGGCACTAGCAGTCAGGAAATCAAAAGACAAATTGCACTGGGAAAATCTTCTGTCAAGGATCTCTCCAGAGTCCTGAGAAGCACGGTATCAGTCTAGAGACTAAGGTGTGCCTGATCGAGGCCATGGTCTTTGCAATGACTTGCTATGAGTCAGAGAACTGGACAATGACTAAGGGTAACAGAAAATGAATCAATGCCTTCAAGTTGTGGAGCTGGAGAAAAGTCTTAAACATCCTGTGGACCACCAATAAAATCAACATGTCTGTCTTGAGGTGGTGAAACCAAATTCTCCTTGGAGGCAAGTATTTTGAAGCTCTGTACCACATACTTTGGACACACGGCCAGGAGGGACCAGTCCTTGGAGAACGACATCAAGCTTGAAGGGAGGATGGAGAGACAGCCCTGGAGTGGAAGACTCTGGATTAGATGGATTAACACAGGAATAGAGGTAGTGGAGGTAAGTGTGTCAGAGTCAGTGAGATTGGCTTAGTATAGGGCAGGGTTCAGAGCTATTGTACATAGGATCGCTATGAGTTGTAGGTGACTCAATGGCACATAATAACAACAACATAGGCAAATAAAGGACATTCTTCAAGATGGATATAATGAATTGCCTTGTTGTTAATACGGGAGCTAGGCTTTGTTCTGGAGGTAGAAGATACCTATAGGGAGAAAACTAGATGAAGAAAAGACACTACTCAAAGACACTAACCGGAAGAGAAAAGTACCTTGCTTTTGGCAGGAAAAAAAGATGTACCTTTTTGTGTATGAATAAAGAAGCTGTCTAACATAAATGAATTAATTCAGTGTATCTAATAGATCACATTAGAAAATAGAATGCTTAAAATATTTATCATTGCACTATGATATGAAGTTTCTTTCAAAGACTTCATATTTCCTTTAAATGTCTAAAACAATCTGCAGCTATTTTATTTTCATTGAGAACCACAAAGTCCTATGTGTGTAATTATGGATCAGTTGCATGTTGGAACATTAGGGAGCCACGATAAAATGGAATATGATGAAGAAAAAGATCTTGAAAATTAAGGTTTGATGCTGTCCTGCACCATCCTCTCACTTCCTGACACACAACAGCCCATTGCAGCAGTCACCACATAAATCCACCTGGTTGAGGGTCTTACTCTCCTTTGCCGACCCTCCACCCTTCATAAATTATGTCCTTCTCCAAGGAATAACACCTTCCAGCAACATGTCCAAAGTATGTGAGGTGAAGCCTC
>NW_006399751.1:35069029-35073934 GCF_000299155.1 Elephantulus edwardii
CATGAGGCTTAAATTTGTTTTTCAGTTCTTTCAGCTTGAGAAATACAGAACAAGTTCTGCCGTTTTTATTCTCCATTTCCAGCTCTCTGCACATCCCATTAAAAGACTTTGGGTCAATAAAACTGTTTGGTTGTTTTGGTTTGTTTTTTTTTAAAATGACACTACAGAGGAAAGTAAAGTAGTATCAAAGGATATTTTATTCTTTATTCAAAGGAAAGACTGTAAGAGAGGATAATGTCCTTTTGTTTTTCTTCTGCTGTGGGGTCAACCCTTTACTCCTGGCAACACAACTCATGTTATTGTTGTTATGTGCTACTACTCATAGCAACCTTAGGAGCAACACGTCTCAACCTTGCCCTGTCCTGTGCCATCCTCAATCTCTGATGTGTTCAAGACCATAGCTATAGTCACTGAATCAATCCACCTTGTCGAGGGCCTTCCATTTTTCTCTGACCCTCCACACTTCCCAGCATGTCTTTTTCCAAGCACTGGCTCCTCTTGATAAGATGCCCAAAGTACATGGGGATAGAGTTTCACCATCTTTGCCTCAGAGAAGCGTGCTGGATGTACTTTCTTCAGAATGGCTTTGTTTGTTCTTTGGCACATTCAGTACTCTTAGCCGTTCCCAATGACAATGTTAATCCAGCGTATCCAGTGTGCCTCACCCCTTTCCTTTTTCCCTGTGGCCTGCTCATGTGTCTCTTGTAGGTGGTATATTTGGGGCTGGCATCATTATCCTTTGTACTATTGCACTCTCGTATACACACATTGAACAGAATTATAGGAAAGAATTATGGCCAAGTCTATGAAAGATTAGGAAAGAAACACTTTAAAAAGAAAACAACCCACAATGAGACATGTTGTTATTCTTTTTTTAACAGAATTTCCTTATTTGGAACTGTCATGTACTTTGGCATGTAAGCTCACTTTTGCTCCATTTGCAACAATCAACATGAGCACAGTAACTTGTTTGCGAGGACATAGGAAGAGAGCCACAAGATGCCCGTCTATGTTCCAGAGCAGAACAACATGAACATTCATGGGCTAGAGAAGGGCTTACAGGTAAATTGTTGCAGTGAAATGACAAAGCGGGTTTCTGTTGCAAGTTCTACATGGAAGAATGACAGAAAATGAAACAAAGGAGAGGGAGAGAGAGAGAATATAGGTCCTAACAGTTATGCTATGGAGAGTGTAGGGTGAGAATTAAGGACAGAGATCAATATCAAGCCAGCAGTCAGGGCATGAGTGTGAGCTCAGGCGTCCCTCATCCTGCAGCTGAGCTCTCTACCAGCAGCCAGAGTCAACAGTATAATGTGAGAGAAAAGATCCAGAAAGGCTGTGGGCCAATGAAGACACAGAAGCCTTAGATCTTTAAAAGACACAGGGAAATACTGACCCATAAAGAAGATCATAACTCTTAATAGAAATATCATACAAAAGGCTCCACACAAAAGGTTTGTTGATGCAACCCACTTCAACATTCAGCTTAAAACAAGATGATGGAGTAGAGATTCCTGTAGTTTGGGGTGTGGGAACACCCAAAACATCCCCCACTCCCTGTCCCGTGCACACTTTCCTTTGTCAGCATGTGGCCTGACGTAAAACAGCTGCTCTCATGGGACATTGGAAAAATCTTTGGACATTGTAGCTTCCTGCTCAAAACTAGTTAATGTGGTTACTAATCTAACAGTAGGAGAGATCACCATAAAGAAGCCAATCTCCCAATCAATGAACAAAATGACAGCAAATGGAATATTCAAATGGTTGCCCCAGTTAACTGGAGAGCCCAATCTGCAGGTGTTCTGGGTATTCACAAGTCCCCTCATCACCACCACCACAAGTTTAGTTTGTTGCTGGGTTGTCGTTATTACTGTGAGTGAAAAGACTTCTCATCAAGATATCAGATTGTGGTATTAGGATTTTTTTTTTATTTTATTATTTTTTGTGTGCGTGTACCGTCAAATCAGATCTGACTGGTACAGGAGGAGATTGCCCCTCCTTCCCCGGCAGAGCATCTGGTGGATTCGAACCGTGCACCTCTGGGATTGTAGTTGCAGCTTCTTGCCACTAGGCCACCAGAGCTCCCCTCGGTATTAGGATTTTTAAGAATAATTTTTCTATCCAATGCCGTAGGCCTGATCACACAGCCAGCTGGGAGTGAGTAAGTAAAATAAATCTTTGAGGCTCCACCTATCATTCATAATTCTTCTGGGAGTGTCGTCTCTAGCTGCCTCAACTGTAGATGAGTGTCTTCAAAACCATCAACAACTTTGAGACAAACAGAAGGAAGGGAGACAACTAGGCCATAAGGGACTGTTCCTACACACAGCCTAAGGAAAGCATATCGAGCCGGGGTCAGAGTCTTAGCCCTTGCGATGAAAACCTCAACATTAGGAAAGTAAAAGGAGAGAAAGCAGTATACAGCCTTTGGGGCCAGACATTCCTGTGCCAGAGATGTTGCCTGGGTTAATGAAAGGACTGAATCTTGATGTTAACTGAGAAGCTGTCTGAACTAACAGAGATCATGTTTTGCTGTTAACCTGGCTTATTGAATCTGGATTTTCACTGTTGTGGCATCCGTTGCTTCCCCCCCCCAACCCCCAATCTAGTTCCCTGAAAAATACCACAACTGTGAGTAAAAAGAAATCTTGTAAAATCTTGTAAAGTCTGCGTTGTAATTTGCAATGAATTTTGGACCCAGTCAGAGAAGGATGGGCAATCTCCTCCTGTGCGATTAAGTGCCTCTGAAAACCCACTGGAGGGTCAGCTATGTATGGATAGGTTCTGACTCAATGCCATGGCACACAACAATGATAACAATTGGTAGAAGTAGGTGCAGCAGTGTGGTTGACCATGTCTGATTTTGTCTGATCTTATAGGATCAGTTTTGTAGTGCAGATGTTGTTGATGGGATAAACTACCCTTTGTGGAGTTAGTATGGGTCAGATTCAGCTGTCCTTACTTTGTTCTTCTTCCTATTAGCCTGACATATCTTGATCTTCACATTTTCAGTCATTCAACAGGTCCTTGTTTTATTTCCCAGGAAAGAATCGTAATTACAGTCTAACAGTTTGAGACTAACCAGGATAGATCAGGCCAGCCATCTACTGTGTTGGCACACGGTTGGGATTTAAATAACCCAAGCGGCAGCTGTAACCCAGGATGCTCCTTAGAATCCTCTTACTGCCTGACCCCACAGCTTCGGCTTCCAGCCCCAAGCTTCCTGTCTCCACCCTAGATTTCTTTCTTAGATCTCTATCCTAGATTTTTGTCTTTTTTTGGTTTTAATCTTAGTTTGAGACACTGGATGATATTACTATCTTTTCTGGGCCTCATGCTGTGATCTTGATACTGCACAATCTTCACTTTAAGGCTCATAGCAAATTTTGATTGTTAGTCAAGCCAGGCAGAACATGAAACTTTGCCAGGAAATAGAGGCTGGAAAAATGTAAGGCATGATAACAGCAAATTCTTGAAACACATGTGCTATTGATAGGAGCACCTGCAGGGTAATGGAGAATACAAAGTAAAGAAATATATATTACAAAAAGTATAGACAGATTTTCATTTTCCAGTTTAGTAGGACATCATGTTTGGGAGGAAGGAGGAACAGTGCAGGAGAGGAAGACCCTCTATGAGGTGGACTGATTCAGTTACTGGGGTAATGGGGGTAGGTATGTCAGAGATAGTGAGATTGGCACAGAATAGAGCAGGGTTTAGGCTGTTGTACGTTGGGTCACTATGAGTTGCAGGCGACTCAACTGCACTTAACAACAACAACCATTTAATTACAGATGATATTGCCAAAGGGAAAAACAATTAAGTATGTGACAAAATACATTTACTTATATTGTGTGTATATTAGAGAGCAATGGAAGGAGAGAGAGAGAGAGAGAGAGAGAGAGGGAGAGAGAGAAAGAGTTCTCACAAATACAAGCTCTGGTTAGGAGCCCTTCTTGCTGTGTCTATAGAAGGTAAGGCTACAGGATGAGTCACATGCTTAGACTAAGATATGAACTGTAATTTGACATTAACTAGGCAAGCTGGTGAGATGAAATACAATTTAGTCAGAGAGAAAACAACTCTGTGGCAGGAGGGCCTCACAATTTGCTTGTACACAGGGAAAGCTGGAAATGGTCAGGACCAATCTTAGCCAGACAGCTAGTGAAACAAAAGTGCTAGTGTCCAAATCAGATTTTCCAGTTATCTTTCAGTTTAGCATTTAAAAAGCCGACTGAGCAAATTTGTTTACATTGGAGGTGGGCAAGGCTCAGGAACGTGGGGAGAATAAGAGCCTTTAAAGTGCTTAGGTAAGAGAAAAGTCAAATTAATTAACTTGTCAAATCCTCCTCAAAAATAGCATGAAAAATATAGTCTCTTGCATAATGAAGTATCATTTACCAGTTCTACAAAGCATCAATTTCCCTCACCCTCTGCTTCTCTTTACATGTGCTCCTATTTATAATTTGAGGAGACTCATCAATTAACATTGTATTTGCAAGAGTCACAAATGGTGGCTGGGACACATTTTACAATGTTAAACAAGTCACAATTGCTTTTATTTTGTGCAGCTCAATGGGAGTGTGAGACAGAGTTTTTACATTGCAATGATATAGACAATGAAATGAATGTTAGAAGAGCAAGTTTTTTATTTGTGTGAATTATTTAACATAGTTTAATTCTTTTAATAAGGTAAACTATTTAAGATTTGTATAACTACTTAATTTTTTATCTTTTATAAAACAATTTATATGCATGTGGTTTTAGTGATAAGAAATTCTGCTGCCAAAGCAAAGGTGTGTAGTTTGACTCCACCAGCTGCTTTGTGGGGGGAAAAATGGACAGTCTCCTCCCAGGTGACTTACTACCTCTAGAGGGTCAGTTATGGGTTAGTTCCAATTGATG
>NW_006399751.1:35074649-35081548 GCF_000299155.1 Elephantulus edwardii
TATTGTTTTGAAAAAATAGAAGATAAAGAATTTAAACATCTTAACTTTCAGAATTATACTTTACATAGAATGAAAATCTAATAAAATAGAGCATAATTATTAATGTTGTTATTGTTGTGTGCCATCAAGTTGCTTACAACTACTCTTAATGACACTACGTACAACAGCTCTGAGCTCTGAATCTTGCTCTGCCTGAGCCAAACTTATTGTCTCTGACACACCCACCTCCATTATCCTGGTCACTGAATCAATCCACTCATCAAGGGTCTTCCTCTCTTGCTTTGTCTATCTCAAGCATGATGTCCCTCTCTCAGGATTGGTCACTCCTTGCAACATGCCCACAGTATGTTGCATGGAGCTTCAGAATCCTTGCCTCCAAGGAGCAGCCTGGTTTCACCCACTTAAGCACAAATCATTCTCCTAGCAGTACATAGTATATTCAGTACTCTTTTCAAGCTCCACAGTTCAAAGACATCAATTCTCCTATCATTGCTAGTCATTTTCCAGCTTTCTGATGCACAGCAAATAACTGCCAAGACCATGGTCTGGATCAGATTCCCGTTAGTCGCCAGAGAGTCATTGTTGCTCTTCAGTACTCTAGAGAGGTCCCTGACAGTAGACTTTCCCAGTGCAATTCATCTTTTGATTTTCCAGCTGCTGGTACCAAGAGTTTTGTTTGTAGAGCCAAGCAAGTTGAAGCTAACAATCTTATTTCTTCACCATCTATCATGATGCTGCCAATCTTTCCAGTGGTGAGAATCTTTATTTTCTTAATGGTTAGCTTCAATCTGTATTGAAGGTTTTAGTGCTTGACCTTCTGTAGCAAATGCCTCAGGCTCCCCTCAGTTTCAGCAAGCAAGGTTGTGTCATCTGTCTAATCCAGGTTGTTGATGAGTCCTCCTCCAATTCTGATGCCCCATTCCTCCTCTTGAAGTCCAGCCTGCCTAGTAGTCTATTCCACATAGAGATTGAAAAGGCACGGAGACAAAATGCATCCCTGACGCACTCCATTCCTGATTTTTAATCATGCATTTCTTCCTTGCTCTGTTCCAAGGTACAGGCTATATATATATATCAGCGTAACCAAATGTTCTTGGATTTCCATTCTTCTCAATGTCAGCCACAATTTGTTGTGATCCACACAGTCAAATACCTTTGCATAGTCTAAGTCATACAGATAGACATTCTTCTAGTACTCTCTTCTTTCAGCCAAGATTCATCTGATACTGGCTATAATGTCCCTAGAGCCTCTTCTAAACTCAGCTTGCAGTTCTAGGTGTTCTCTCTTGATGGACTGTTTCCATAATTTTGGGATAATGTTTAGTCAAGTTTTGCTTGTGAATATTAGTGATATTATTTAGTAAGTTTCACAGTGTTGGATCATCTCTTTTTAGAATAGGTACAAATATGGATGTTGAAAGACTGAACTGACTGAAAGGTCAGTTGGCCAGGTTTCTCCAGATTTCTTGGCACAACAGCTGTTGCTGTTAGATGCTTTCAACTTAATTATGAACAACAGATATGAGCCTTGCCGTATTTTATCCCTTCCCATGCCTCATGCCTGCTGAGTCCATTGTGTCACTCCGTCTTCCTGAGGATTGCTCTATCTTTAGCTGAACCTCTTCCAAAATGAAATATGTGCTTTTCTATAATGAGGTGTATACCTTCCCCAGTAGAATGTCGTTTTCTAAGGACTGATCTGTCTTGTAACAAAGTATATGGGACAAATGTATATGAGATCATTGACAACTTCAATTTTTTTTCCTTATCATGATGTTGCCTATTTGTCCAGGGGTGAGGATTTTTGTTTTCTTGTTGTTGATATGTAATCCATATTGAACCCTATAGTCCTTGATCTTCTGTGGTAACTTTTTCAAGATCTCTTCACTTTTAGCAAGCAAGGTTGTGTCACCTGAATAGCACAACTTAGTGATGTATCTTCTGATTCTGCTACTACATTCCTCTTCTGGAGTGATATGTTCAGCATGCAAATTAACTATATATGAGGAAAGGATCCAACTCTGTCACAACACCACACCCTTTATGATTTTAAACCATGCAGTGTTCCATTGTTCTGTTTGGACAAATGTTTCTTGGTCTGTGTATTGGTATCACAAGAGCACCACAAAATATTTGGGGATTCCCATTCTTCTCAATGTTAGTCATAATTTGTTATGATTCATCCATAAAATACTTCTCCATAGTCAATAAAACACAAGCCAATATCTTTCTGATGATCTATGCTTTCTGTCAAGATTAATCTGATAACAGCAATGTGCCATGGCCTCTTCTAAATTTAGTTTGAATTTCTGGCAGTCATTTAAAATAATCTTCGGCAAGATTTTACTTGCATGTAATAAAAATTATATTGCTCAATAATTTCCTCACGTTGTTGAACATTTTTTTTAATGGGAAGAAATATGTATCTCTTCTAGTAAAATTTCTTGGAATGGCAAGTGAACACATCCACAGCTGCAACTGTTTGTTGAAACACTTGATCTGGTACTCCATCAATTCTTGTGGCCTTATTTCTTGCCAGTGCTTTCAGTGCATCTTGAACTTCTTCCTTTATTACTATTGGTTCTTGATCGTATGCATCCTACTTCCAAAAATATTTCAGTGTGGGCCAATTGTTTTGGTACAGTGACTCTGTATTCCTTCCATTTTATTTGGATGCGTCTTACATCATGAAATAGTGCCCAAAGAATCCTTTAGTATTGCAACTTGAGACATGAATTGGCTATTCAATTCTTTCAGTTTGAGAAATGGCTCAGGCACACTTTTTTAAATTTTTATTTTCTAGCTCTCAATTATTGCATATTTCATAAAAATTTTCTTTGCCTTCTTGAGCTGTTCTCCTTTGAAATATTCTGTTCATCTCTCTTATTTCAATATCTTTTCCCTTTGTTTTGCACTCTATGCTTTAGTGCAATTTTCAAGTTTCTTCTGACATTTCTTTTGATTTTTTTCCTTCCTGGCCTTTGTAATGACTTTTGTTTTCTTCCAAGTTGATGTCCTTGGTGTCACCTACAACTCATCCTGTCTCAGTCACTAGTGTTTAATACATCAAATATATTCTTGAGATGATTTTAAACTCAGTCGGGATAAACTCAAGGTTATTTTTTTGGTTCTCATGAACTTGTTTCCATTTTCTTTGGGTTCAATATGAACTTGCACCTAAATAACTGATGGCCTTTTCCCTAGCCAGCTCTGGCTTTGTTTTGATTGCTGATGTTGATCTTCTCACTTGATTCTTTACATGGGTGTAGCAAACTTGATTCTGTGTAGTTCACCAGATTAGTCCATGTGGATAGTTACCATATATATTTTTAGTAAAATGTTTGCAATGAATAAATAATTGACCATTGTGCAAAGTTTTATCGCTTTTCTCTCCATCCTCATTTCTGTGACCAAGGTCATATTTTCCAAATATTAGTCCTTCCACTTTTGCTTTCCACTAACCAATTCCTATTAATACATCCTAATTAATCAGTGTGATTGATCAATTTCAGACTTCTAACATTAGCATAAATGTTTGCTTTGCAATATTTGTATGCTTGCTTGTTTTTTTAGTTTGGTGTTAAGGATACAAAACTTGCCTGTAAGTTTCCCGTACTAGTACTATGGTGACTTGTTCGTTACTGTGATGCTGAAGCCAAGCTACCAGGATTTCAAATATCAACAGGGCCACCCATGATGAACAGGTCTGAGCAGAGCTTCCAGTGTGAGATAGACTTAGAAGCAGGACTGAAGCAAATGGCCTTTGACTACTCAATGAATAACAGAGGAACATTGTAAATTACAGAGCTGGCAGATGAGGCACTTACGTTGGAAGGCACTCGAAAGATGAGGAGAAACAGCTGCAAATGTCCATTCACAACTGAAACATGGGATGTATGAAGTTTGAATCTAGGGAAATTGGAGGTTGTGAAAAAATGGAATAGCATGCATAAAGTTCCAGAACATAGACATTAGTGAGCTGAGATGGACAGGTATTGATCATTTTGTAGTAGACAATCACATGTTTACCAACCCTGGAATAACAAGGTGCAGAATGGTGTTAGATTCATTGTCAAAAAGAATATTTCAAGATGTATCCTGAAGTATATTATTGTACATTATAGGATACGATCAACACACATATAAGGAAGACATGCTCATGCAATTATTATGTAAACATTTGCATCAATTGCTAAGGCCAAAAATGAAGACGTTGAAGATATCTACAAATAGAATATCAGGATATAACAAAAATAAATACAGTCAATATTTTGTTACTTTTTTAGTCACCTGGAAACCAATACATGTAAATCTCCAAATCTGTCTTAATAAAGATCTATTTGCCAATAATATATCAATAACAGAACACATTCCATTTAAAAATTTCCTTGATTTATACTAAGATATATGAGTCTATGATTTGAACTCTGATACTGAGTCTCATAAAGGTTAAGGATAAACTCTATATGTTAGATTACTTTGTAAAAGGAAACTATGGGGTCCCGTTCTTTCAGATTACTTACTGTTTTTAACTAGTCATCAGTTAATGTGGTTTGTCTCTTTCTTATAGTTATGTGCTGTCGAGCTTCTTGTGACTCACAGCAACCCTATGTACAACAGCTCAGCCCTGCTCTATCCTGAGCCAATTTCACTGTCTTTGACTCACCTATCCCCATTACACCAGGCAGTGAGTCAATCCATCTAATCCAAGGTTTTCTTCTCGTGCACTCTTCTTCCATCCTTCCAAGTCTGATGTCCTTCTCCAATGATTGGTCCGTTGTGGCCACTTGCCTAAAGTATGTGAGATTGAGCTTCAAAATTCTTGCCTCCAAGTAGCACCTTGATTTCACTCTCTCCAGGACGGACCTGTTTGTTCTCCTAGCAGTCCATGATACATAGATATATATGTTCAGTACCCTTTCCAGCACCACAGCTCAAAGGCATCAAGTCTTCTATCATCCTTAGTCATTGTCCAGCTCTCTGACACATAGCAAGTAATTGTGAAGACCATGCCTAGATCAGGCACACCTTAGTCTCTAGACTGATATTATTACTCTTTAGTACTCTGGAGAAGTTCCTGACGGCAGATTTCCCCAATGCAATTCTTCTTTAGATTTTCTGGCTGCTGGTACCAAGAGTATTGATTGTTAACCCAAGCAAGCTGAAGTTGTTAACAATCTCAATATCTTCTCCAGCTATCATGAATCTGCCAATTGGCCCAGTGGTGAGAATCTTTGTTTTCTTGATGCTGAACTTCAATCTGTATCGAAGGATGCAGTCCTTGACCTCCTGCAGGAAACACCTCAGGTCCTCCTCAGTTTCAGCAATTAAGGTTGTGTCATCTGCATAAAGCACGTTGTTGAT
Organism: Elephantulus edwardii; assembly: GCF_000299155.1. Lineage (NCBI taxonomy): Eukaryota > Metazoa > Chordata > Mammalia > Macroscelidea > Macroscelididae > Elephantulus > Elephantulus edwardii. The sequence continues at coordinate 35,080,014 of NW_006399751.1, forward strand.
GAGTCTTTCTCCAATCCTGGTCCTTACTAGCATCTAAAACTCCTGAAAGTAGAGGCTATTGTTGTACAAATTTTTCAGAACTTACTTGTTTGAGCATAGGTGGTTGTTGTTAGGTTCCATCTAATCAAGAATGACCCACAGAGACCCTATGAACAAAAGATATGAACTCTCTCCTCTCTTGCACCATCCTCACAATCTCTAACATCTTTAAGCTCATTGATGCTTTTATTGTGTTAATCCACCTGGTTTGGAATCTTCCTCTCTTTTGCTAACCCTCCACCTTTCCAAACATGATATTCCTCTCCAAGAAACAGTCTCTTTAGCAACATGCTCAAAGTATGTTAGATTAAGACTTATCAGCCTTGTCTGCAGGGAACACCGTAGATGTCCCTTTGCCAACATATATGTTTGTTCTTTGGCAGTCCATGGTATTCAGTACTCTACCACCACACCTCAAAGGCATCAATTCTTCTTCTTAATAGGTATTTATTGAATGAAAAACCTATCCTTATTCACTGCTCAGCTCTCAGATACATAATAAGAGATTGAAAAGATCATGGCCTGAATCAAGCACACCTTAGTCCTAACACTGACATCATTGCTCCTCAATAATTTGGAGAGGTCCCTGAGTGCATATTTCCCAGGTGCAATATGACTCCTGATCTCCTGACTGCTGGCACCAAGGGTGTTGATTGTGGATCTAAGCAAGATGAAGTCATTGACAGTTTCAATCTTTCCTTCACTTATCTTGATTTTCTCCCCACTTTTCCAGAAGAATTTTTGTTTACTTGATGTTGAAATGCAATTCATATTGAAAGCTGCAGTGTAACCTTCTGTAGCATGTGCTTCATGTCCTCACTTTCAGCAAACAAGTTTGTGTCATCTGCATAACACAGTTTATTGGTGAGTCTTTCTCCAATTCTGATGCCACATTCTTTATAGAGTTCAGCTTCTTGAAAAATTTGTGCAGCATTCAGAATGAATAGGTATAGAAAGAGGATACAACTCTAAATCACATAGTTTTTCCTCTCTTTGTTCCCACAACAACCTCTTGGTCTTGGTAAAGGCTTTGCATGAAACTAATTAAGTGTCCTGGGATTCCCATTATTTCAATATTAGCCATAATTTGTTATGATTCACACAGTAAAATGCCTTTGTATAATCAATAAGTAGACTTCTGTTATTCTTTGTTTTTAGCCAGGATTCATCTGACATCAGCGATATATCCCTGATGCCACCACCACTTCTAAGTCTAGCTTGAACATCTGGCAGTTCTCTATGTTCTGTTCTAGCTGTCTTGGAATGATCTTCAGCAGTAATTAGCCTTCATGGGATAGTAATGATATTATTCAATAATTTCCACATTCCGTTATACCATCTTTCTTGGGAATGAGAACAAATGAGGATTTCTTCCAATCAGTCAGCTATGTAGCTGTCTTCTAACTTTCTTGGCATACATGGAGGAGTACATCTGGGGCTGCATCTGTTAGTTGAAACTTTCAATTGGTATCTCATTGATTCCTGGGGCTTTATTT
>NW_006399751.1:35081753-35083220 GCF_000299155.1 Elephantulus edwardii
GGGGGGAGAAAGAGAGCATAGCTATTTAATAAGTCTTTATTGAATAAAAATAACTTATAAATGCCGCTCTATTCTTTTGAGAATGTGCTACTAGTCTAGCTCTTACTAGCACGACAGTGATGCTCTCTGGTTATGTTCCCAGATCATGACTCTTCCTTTGTGATCATGCTCAAATATCCTTCTCCATAGCCGGGGTAGAAAGAGTGGACTGTGAAGGGACACTAGCCTCAGTGTTTTGAATGTTCACACTGCTCCTTTACCCACATCCTTGAGCTGTTGTATTGAGCACAAATTACTAATGTAGATTCCCATTCTCAGTAGTAGAACTACTATTGATCTCCTCTGGCTAGTTTCCTTTCTTTGATTCTCATAGTGAATTTTTTGTTAATCAATATTCATTTCTTTATTTCTGGGTGCTTGAGGAGTTAAATTTCTTCTTGTTATGGAAACCTATGTGAATTACTTTGGTTAATAAAATATGAGCAAAAGAGGCATGCATCACTTCAAGGCCAAAGCGTTTAGTTCAAACCCCATTCCTATCAAATAAATTCTGATTCATAGTAACCTTATAGAACAAAGCAGAATTGCCTCATGGGATTTCTGAGGTTATAAATCTTTCTTTTCAAAAGCAGATTGCCCTATCTCTCTTCCATGGAACAGCTGCTCGTTTGCACAATTAATCTTTACAGTTAATTGCTTAGGGTTCCTTTCCCTTTTAAAAAAAATTCATTTATTGTTTCACATTTTCTTCCCTCCCCTATCCTTCCACCCCACTCACCTTGTTCCAGATTGTTATCATACATACAATGCCTAAACATGTATTCCTTTTAGGCAGTTCTTCCTTTCATCTGTTCCACTGTAGTGCTCATTGTCTATCCATTATTTTCTTATTCTCTTCCCACCTCCATGTCAATCCTGTTTTAGAACATCAGTATTACGCATTATTTGTCTTTTTGTGACTGAGATATGTCACTCAGCATAATGTCTTCCAGGTTTAACCCTGTTGTGTAAAGTTCATTGCTTTTCAAAGCTGCATAATATTCCATTGTGTGAATGACCCATAGTTTTTCTATCCATTGGTCTGTCAATGGGCACTTGAGTTGAGCATTGACTTGCTGGTGTTCACTTTTTGTTCCTTTATTTTCTTACTAAGAAGATAAAAATCACTTATGGTGATAAAGTTACATTTTAAGATGGTAAATCCTCAGCAAATGCACTTAAATCTTAAAGGATAGTTCATACATTTGCTTTCAACACTGATTCTATGTAGTAAAGGATAACTTTCACCAGGAAAAGTGACAGTACATGTTACATGAGAATAAAATTCTTTCTGAATTTGGGGTAAGTCATCAAGTAAGCCCAAATATATGAATTAGAAACTAGTATGAAGATACTGTTAAAACGTTGATGAGTATCTATATGATATTTCAGTTACTCAGCACAAACATTTAAATCTTTAAATACTTA
>NW_006399751.1:35083320-35093564 GCF_000299155.1 Elephantulus edwardii
TATTAAAACTTTGAGGTTTATAGGCATATATATATAATATAAAATAGTTAACGATCACTGACATATAAAAATGAGAATTATAAGGGGATAGAGAAACCAGAGTAATGGAAATGAAATAATCAGGACTCAAATACTCAGACTGTTCATGCATTATCATGAATGTTACCAAACACTTTCATAGAAATTGTTGAATAGGAATTCAACAAATTTAACTGCTGCATAAAATGTCAAGGTAATTTAATAAAATATTCATAATAATAAATTTTAATAGTGTTTAGAGGAGACTGATATAATTGTGGAGCTGGCAGAGAGAAAACTACATTAAAACTTTATACTAGTAAAAAAAAATCTTTATAAAACTAAAGCTAGGATCAATTTCATGTCAAAAAACATTTCTCTTGCTTTAGTAGCCCGAATGGCATATGCAGGGAAGCATGAGACTATGCTTTAACTATGGTATTAATCCAAGTGAGAAATACAGTTGGAATTCAGCTGATGTTGACATGAGACCTAAAATAAACATTGAAGATAGGAAATAAAATAGGCAGGACTTGATATTGGTTCTGTGGAAGGAGAAAAGGAGAAAAATAAAGACACAATAAATTTAAAAACATGAATTATATTTCTATACTGGATTCAAAACAAAATAGTCTCCTATCCCTACATTTTCCTAATGACTTATTACAAAACGTCTAGGCAAAAGGTAAACTAATTTACATTTAAAATAAATTTTTAACATTGAAAACGTTCTTAATGAGCTTATTTATAATACATTGATATAAATATGCTTATATAAGATTTAATATCCTTTGTTACTTGGTAAATTTTGTTTTTATTTGACCATATGTTTGTGTGAACTTACATTCACTGGTGTTTAACAACATATAGAAATTTGAAGCAGTGAAATGTTCTTCTTTTGGCAATATGATGACCCTTTGAATGCGTATGCATCAATATATTGACCTTAATTGGATTGGAAAACTTACTTATTAAAAGAGTAAACTATTACTAAATCCGTATTAAGGCTGTTAATAAAATTGATAGAGCTCATGGACATAAAATCACAGCAAAGAACAAATAAGAGAACCTAAGTTAAAATACATGCAAATAAATGGGGAAAGGATAAAATCGGTATTCATTTTTTCATTTTTAATAGGAGATAATAAACTAAATTGGCACACTACATTTTACTTTTGAATATAATAATTTGACAACTGTCCAACTCTTTATATAAAGGTAAGACAACATTTGGTCAATTTGGGTTTTTATTATTTATTTGGGCACTTTATTCTTTGAAGAAAACAAACACTTGTATACATACATTATCTTGATTATGTCTCATATTGAAAGATTGATAAGTTTAACTATATAATTTTAACCAATTTTATCTTATGTTGTTGAGTTTTACACTTTACTATTCAACAAACTGAAATTCTTTAAAGATGTAATGTTACACAATTAGTTTGAATGTGCTTCTAGAACAGAGAAATTACATATAAATTATGTTTATTATTCTAAAGCTAAAATCTCTTCTGGGGGGATTTCTTTCCAATAATGATTATGTAGAAAATAATTAACAAATTTTGTTGACAGCAATCATTTTAAGGCATTCATTTTCACTTCTAAATTTGGTCATTATTATTAGATTTTTTGTGATGAGTAAATTCTTATTCCTTGGAGGTTATAATTGTTGTGTGGTTAAGTGTCATTGAATCAGTTTTGACTCACAATGACCTATGCCCAACAGAAATCCAACTCTAGTCTGTGCTATCCTTATATCCCCTGCTGTGCATTTTTATTTCCTTCTTTAAATTTTTTAAAGTTATTTACTTTTGCTGTGGTATTTAAAATTTTTTTTTCTGGCCCTCTACGTTCCCAGGCAAAATACCCATTGTCCTTCTCCAAGGATTGATCCTTCATGGTATACATACAAAGTATGTTAGATAATATCTCATCATTCTTGTTTCTAAGAAGTATTCTTGTTGCCTTTCCAAGAAAGATATGTTGGTTCTTCTGTTTCAAACTAACAACCAACCCACTGCCATTGACTCAGTTCTGATTCCTAGGAACCCTTGATTAGATAGCTGAGGCTGTAAAACTTTCCAGAGGAGAATGCCCATTTTTTCTTTCACAGAGCTACTGTTGGATTCTAACTGCTGACCTTTCATTTAGTAGTCTGGCATATTCATCTTATGGCTAGGACTCAATGTTCTTCTGCTTGCTCTTACTATATGCCTTTGAGTTGGAAGTGACTCAGTGCTGACCCTCCAGCAGGTTTTCAGAGGCTGTAAATCGCACATGAGGATATTGTTATCTTTCTCTTGTGGAACAGCTGGTGAGTTAGACCACATGATCTTTGGTTTGGCAGCATAACTCCTTACCACTAAGCCATCAGTGGTCCTGGCAATCCTTGTTTGAGTCAATATTTTCAATAATACCACAGTCATTCTTTGACCTTTAGTCATTGTCCAACTTTTACATGCATATACAGTAAGTGAAAATGTCATAATTTAGGACAGGTATTCTTTAATCTTCCAAATGATATTTCATGTTCAATGATTAATGGATGCTTGTAGTTACTGCTTCTCATTTTGAATAATGCTAGAGTAGTATATGAAGGCTCATCATTGGCTGAAAACATACGCCATCCATGTCATTGAGATAGATTGCATTTTGAGGAAGAAACTCTTTCCAGGTTATATTTTTGTGCCACAGTTATGTTTTGTGTGTCTTCTACTCTGAGCTTCTTATCATTAGCACTATATCAGGAAATGTTCTGCTACCATTTATTAGGCTTCACTCGCCCATTTGTGCAGTATGTGTTGAGTTGCTAACTGAAAATTGATAGTTCCAATGTACAAACTTCTCCAAGGAAAACATACGATATTCTTCTCTTATAAGGATTTATAGACTTGGGAAACCAATAAAGAGTCACTGATAAGCCATAAGGAACTGAAGAACAAATTCAAGCCTAGAGTTGCAATCATTAAGGATGCTATTTGCAGAATATTGAATGATCCAGGAAGCATCAGGCGACAAATGAAGGAGTAAACAGAGTCACTGTAAAAAAAAAATAAATTAAAAAATGACTGACACAGAAGAATATAATGATGCAACATATGATCATGAGGCAATGGTGATAAAGGAGGAGTTTCAAACTGCTTTGAAGGAATGGGCAAGAAACAAGGCTTCAGGAATTGATGGCATACCAAATGATACATTTCAAAAAACAGATGTTGCCCTGGTCATGTTAACTATTTTGTGCCAAGAAATCTGGAAGACAGTTACTTGGAAGAGATCCATAGTTATTCCCATCCCAAAGAAAGGTAATCTGACAGATTGTGGAAATTGTTGAACAGTATCATTAATATCACACACAAGCAAAATCTGGCTTAAGATGATCCAAAAATAACTGGAACAAAACAACAAAGGACTATAAGAAATATAAGCTGAGTTTACAAGAAAGAGGCCATAGCACTAGGGACATTATTGTCAATGCCAGATGGATCATCTAGCTGTGTTTCATTGACTATACAAAGACATTTGACCGTGTGGATCACAAAAATATTGTGACTAACCTTAAGAAGAGTGAGAATTCCAGAACACTTGATTATGCTCATGCTAAACTTATACTTGGGCCAGGAAATAGTCTTTAGAACAGAACAAAGAAATACTGTATGGTTCAAAAACAGAAATGGAAGACATTAGGGATGTGTCATCCTGTCTCCATACCTTTCCAATCTGTATGTGGAACAGATCATTCAGGAGACTAGACTATAAAATGAGGAGTGTGGCATCAGAATTAGAGGAAGACTCATCAACAAACCAGTGTTATGCAGGTGACACAACTTTGCTTGCCAAAACTGAAGAGGACCTGAAGTTCTTGTTACAAAAAGCCAAATACTGTAGTCTTCAATATGGATCGAAGGTCAACATCAAGAAGACAAAGATTCTCACCACTCATCCCATTGGCCAGTACCATGATAGATGGAGAAGAAATTGAGGCTGTTAACAATTTTAGCTTGCTCAGTTCCATAATCAACACTCTTGGCACCAGCAGTCAGAAAATCAAAAGACAAATTACATTGGGAAAATTTGTTGTCTGTGACCTCTCCAGAGAACTAGTGAGTAATGAATGATGTTAGTCTAGAAACTAAGGTGCATCTGATCCAGGCCATGGTTTTTGCAATTTATTGCTATGCACCAGAGAGCTGGACAATGACTGAGGATGACAGAAGAATCAGTGCCTTTGAGTTGTGGTGCAGGAGAATAGTGTTGAACATACCTTGGTCTACTAGAACAAACAAGTCTGTCTGAGAGAGGGTGAAACCAAGTTGCTTCTTGGAGGCAAGAATTTTGAAACTCCATCTGATCTACTTTGGGCACATAGCCAGGAGGGACCAGTGCTTGGAGAAGGACATCATGCTTGTAAGAAAAGAGGAATGGCAAAAGCAAGAACGATCCCAGATTAGATGGAATGAAGCATTAGTAACTGGAGTAATGGGTGTGGTGTGTCAAAAAAAGTGAGATTGACTCCGGAGAGGGCAGAGTTCCAAGCTATTGTAAGCAACTTGATGGCACTTAACAAGAACACAGCGTTGAATTTTACGACAGCAATGAGTTTGGTTTATCATCACTTACCTGTTAGTTGGGATAATGTGAGACTTTTGTGTTGCTGGAAGCTCTGTCACATAGTTCAAATACCTACAGGTTTCCCATGGCATAGATTTCAACAGAGCTTTCAGGAAAAGACAGTTGAGGAAGCAACCTTCGCTTCTACTTCTGAAATAATGGGTCATTAAAAACCTTATGTTTTTTATGAAACAATTTTAAAAAGCCAAAACTCACTAATCTCATGTTACTACTCACTCATTGTGATATTCCATCAGATTTCTAAGGTTATAAATCTTTATGGGAGTGTATTTTTCTCCCAAAGAGAAGCTCATCAATTTGAACCACTGAACATCCAGCGTTAACAACACATCACATTTAATACATTATACCGTAAAAAGATTAGGAAAAATTCCTGGATTACTTGATGCAATTTTGACAACAAACATCTACTAGGTATGATTATTGATATCTCAAATTGGTAATCTATATTTTAGTATTTATGGTTATATCTCAAACTAATAGGGACCTAATCACTATGAAACTTAACTTTAGATGACTTTGAACCAATGGAGAATGTTAGGAGAAGTGGAGAAATGTTAGCCTAATAAAAAACAAAGCAAGACAAAAATCTCTCATTGAAGTAGTTTTGACTCAAAATGGTCCTCCATATGGTTTTTGAGGCTACAAATCTTACAGGAGGCAACTTCTCATCTTCCTCCTTCTGAGTGACTGATAGTAGATTTGAACTGTTAGCCTTATGCACTAGTTTACTAAGGCTCATAATAGTTAATGCATACCAAACCCACTGCCATAGAGTTGATAAAGAACCTCTCTAATGTTTCTGAGACTGTAAGTCATTATAAAAGCTTAATAGGGTAAATATCTATAAAAGGAAATCACTGAAAAATATGCTTTTCTCTATATGTCCCCCAATTCACCAACGTCTTGGCCCCTCTAATCACAAGACTCTGTGACTCTAGATTTGTTCTTTCTAGTTCTGTAAGAGTTTGCTCTGTTTGCCACCCTTCTTCACCAGGGTATTCTCCCTAGGTTCACAGCTCATCACTCAGATTCAAAATGCATAAATGCTTGCAAGGGAAATGTGACTCACAGAGCATTCCTTGGCCTTTCCTAATTCTCATTTCTCTGAAAATTTGTTTTCCCAGTCTTGTTTGCCTGAGCAGCACCATAGTGCCCCAAAGATATTTATTTAAAATATGAATACCCTAGTTGTTTCGGTGGAAGAATTATCTGCCCTAAGCTACTTCTTTCTCATTTGAAGGGTAAGTATTCAGTGAGTGATTCATTTGACCCCAGACATTTGCTACTATTTAAAATAATCAACTGTCAGTTAACCTAAAAACATCAACTCCTCAATGAAAATAGGACATGAAACTAAGATAATTTCTTTAATTGCCAAGGTTAATGTCAGTTCAAATATATTATTCTTAAAAGATTGACTTGATAGCACTATAATGGAACACATGAACATTTTATTCTGTTTGAAAAGGAAATCAAAAGTTCTTGTCTCTCTTCAATCAACTAAATTATTCATCTTAAATAGTACAATATTAAGAATAGTACAATACTAGAGGGGGGAAAAGATAAAAAATCTATGTAAGAGTAAAATATCTAGAAAGCAATTAAATAATTTCTAGTAATTTTTCAGTAAGCTCTTGTAGTTTAGTGGTAAGCGATCATGCCAATAATGCAAAAGTTGTTGTTTGCCTCCTCAGAAAGGAAAGAATTCAAACCTTCACAGTACTATCCGTAGTCACTGACAGAATCAAGTACCATAAGATAAATGGCCATTGAAAGCCCACTAGAGGGCTAGCTATGAGTCAGTTCTGACTCGATATTACACAACAACAAGAGTAATAGGTAGCTATAAAGGGATTTATATTAACACAATGACTGTTATAATGTATCTGAGCATGGTGGAGCCTGTGAGGATGATGCAGAATGGGCTAAGTTTTCAATTTATTGTTCATCCAGTGTCTACAGGTTCTGATCAACTTGACAATATCTAACAATAGTAAAACAGACATCAAGAATGTCCAAGATATTTACTACCAACTATATTCAGTTCCATGCAAGTTCAAATTGAATAAAAAAAAAAGTTCACAAGACCAAAATACAATCTCAAGTCTATTCCAACTGAATTTGATAATGTACACAAACATTATGAACTTTGTATGTAAACGAATATTGTTGTTGTTGAGTCAAGCAGAACTCATAGTGACCCTATGAACAAAACTCCTCTAGAACTATTGACATTTATCAAATTTCAGAGTTTCAAGAGGCATGTTATTTAGGAAGTGGATGTCACTCCTGCTTCCCAAGTCGGAGAACCCCCACCACATGCTTCACCCCTGTCACCCACAGGAGGAAGGATGGGGTGGGGAGTGTCAGTGTCAGGGGAAGGGAAAAGGGGAGGGCCATGTAGGGCCTGTATAAAATTTAAACAAAAATAAAATAAAAAAGCAACTCAAGAATAGATTTGATGGACTTAGCACTGCTGTCAGAGACCTCTCCAAAGTACTGAAGAGCAACAATGTGAGTCTGGAGACTAAGGTACACCTGATCCAGGCCATGGTCTTTGTAATTACTTCCTATGCATCAGAGAGTTGGACAATGACTAGCAATGATAGGAGAGTTGATGCCTTTGAGCTGTGGTGGCAGGGGAGAGTATTGAATATACCATAGGATGACAAACAAGTTCATCCTGGAAAGGGGGAAGCCAGGCTGCTCCTTGGAGGCAAGGATTCTGAAACTTCATTTGACATACTTTGGACATGTCGCAAGGAGGGATCAGTCCTTGGAAAAGGATGTCATGCTTGGGAGGGTGGAGGGACACTGCAGGAGAGGAAGACCCTAGATGAGATGGATTGATTCAGTCAGTGAGGTAAAGAGGATAAGTGTGTTGGAGATAATAAGATTGGCACAGGATAGAGCAGGGTTTAGGGCTGTTGTACATAGGGGTCCCTATGAGTCGCAGGTGACTCGATAGCACATAATAGCAACAACAACGCCACTAATGACTGAAAACTAGACTGTTTGTTGGGGTAATACCAAGGGCATTATCCATGAAGAGAGCAAACAGAGAAGACAGAAAGGACAAAAAATAGATGTCAAAATGGGACCGAGACTATAAGACCTAGTCTATGGTATAAAGAGGCTGACAAATACAGCCAGAAATGCACAATCTGGAGAGGATAAAAAAGATGCATGGCATCTTTTTTTAAAATTAAACTCCCTATGCACATCAAAATGTTTTTTTCCAATAAGGTGAAAAGAAAACCTACCAACTAGGAAAAAACATTTGGCAATACTATCTCAGACAAGGGTCCCATAGCAAAAGTTTACATAATAATACTGGGCCTCCAGAAGAAAAAGACTGATAAACCAATTACAAAATGGGTAAAAGACATGGAAACCTTCTTCACAGAGAAAGACATTCAGATGGCCAATAGATACATGAAGAAATGCTCAAAATCACTGGCAATAAGAGAGATGTAAGTCAAAACCACAATAAGATACCATCTCACTCCAGTTGTTGTTGTCATATGCTGTCGAGTTGCTTGCGACTCATAGTGATCCTACGTACAAAAACCGTAAACCCTGCTCTATCCTGTGCCAACCTCACTGTCTCCGACACACCTACTCTCATTACCCCAGTCACTGAATCGATCCATCTCATCAAAGATCTTCCTCTCTTGTGCTGTCCCTCCTTCCTCCCAAACATGATATCCCTCTCTAAGGACTGGTCTCTCCTTCCAACATGCTCAAAATAATGTCAGACGAAGCTTCAAAATCCTTGCCTCTAAGGAACAACCCAGTTTCACCCTCTTCAGGACAAACCTGTTTGTTCTCCCAGCAGTTCATGGTATATCCAACACTCTTCTCCAGCACCACAGCTCAAAGACATTAATTATCTTTCTTTGAATGTTTGATATATGTCCTTCCACTCTCTTCTTGCTTGCATGGTTTCTGCTGAGAAAGTGGCACTTAATCTTATCTGCTCTCCCTTATAGATTACTCTTTGTTTCTCCCTTGCAGCTTTCAGGATTTTCTCCTTATCTTTGGTTCTGGAAAATTTAACTATGATATGCCTTGGTGCTTTTCTTTTGGGTCTAGTTTATATGGTGTTTGCTGAGCTTCTTGAATATATATTCTCTCATTCTTCATTACGCCCAGGAAGTTTTCCTCTATTAATTCTTCCAAAACTTTTTCGGTGCCTTTACTTGCTTCTTCCTGTTGTGGGATTCCAATGATGCACATGTTATTTCTCATTATTCTTGGGTTTTCTTCTTTTTCCTTCATTTTTGAGTCTGCTTTTTGCTCTAGGAGATTAGTTGTGACAATTCTGTCTTCTATTTCACTGGTTCTGTGTTCCATCTCTTCAACTCTGCTCATGTGTCCCTCCATCATGTTGACAACATCTGAAACATTGGACCTCATATTTTGGATAGTGATTTGTTTTCTCTATATTGTTCTGAATTGTTTTTTTAGCTCCTCCTGGTTTTTGCTTGTAGTATCCCGTAATTCTTCTAGTTAGTCTTTCACCCATTGAAAATAGTCAATCATTATTCTTTTAAATTCTGTGTGAGAAAGTTCCATCAGACTTTCTGGATTCAGGAAATCCATTGATACTGTCACCCTTTGGGAGTGACATCTTGCTTTGCCCTTGTGTATTGTATGGTACAGCTTGCTTTCTTCAAGACATTGATATGTTCTTGATCTGAAGAAAATGCTCTAGAGATCAGTTGGGCAGCTTCCCCCACTTGTGTTTTTCTTTGAACTTCTGACTCCAGAGAGATATCAGTTCAGAGCCTGTGAGAGCAGCCTCTTGTTAGTTTGACAGGTCAAGGTGCTCTGGATTAAAGGCAAGTTGATTGACCAGATGCGTAGGCACAGGTGTGGAGCCAAGTAAGGTGGGGTAGGCACAGAGGTGGGACAACCACAAGGGCAGGCCAACCACTTGGGGGACCTCACTCAGACCTCAGCTATCTGGGTGTGTTCATGACTAGGGTCCATACTCAAATTCCACCTGTCCATCCCCCAGCCAGTGGTTTTCACTCAGTGGTCCCTGCCCAGTGGCACTTATGCAGGTATCCCATGCAGTGACCCCTGCTCAAACAGGTTCTGGGTCCAATGGGACCCAAAAAGTCAAAGTCAAATTCCCCCTAACCCACTCCCCTCTGGCTGGTCTGCTGTGTCCACAAATGTTCAGACAAATTATCACTGGCTGGCTTGTTCCTGGGCAGTCAGTGTGGCCCAAGAGAACTCAACCAAATTCCCACCAGTGGGCTTGCCCTTGGGTAGTCTCCTGGGCAATCGGTGGTGCCCAAGAAAACCCAGTCAGGATCCTACGGGCCTTATTCCTACCAGATCAGTCCCATAGCAGCTCAGCTGGTGGCTTCGGGCGATGGCTGGATCCATGTTGTGACTTTGTTTTCCTATAGCTCCAAAATGAATTGTTCCAACAAAAGTTCTGAATCAAAATCCTACTGTCCACAACTCCCCATGTTGGTTGGTCTCTGTGCAGCGTAAAGGACTCTCTAGTGGCCTTGGGGTACTGCTGAGGGTGCAGGGCTGTGGTGGGGGCAGGGGCTCAGTGCTGGCAGTTC
>NW_006399751.1:35094269-35096273 GCF_000299155.1 Elephantulus edwardii
CAAATGGATTGAAAAATTGTGGTACATTCACACATCATTCTGGTATAACAATTTTGATAGCATGTTACATAACTTGAGAGAGAGTGGAGAGCATTAGGCTACGTGAACTGACTCAGACTCATAAGGACAAATACTGTATAAGACCATTATTGTAAAAATAGAAGGACAACTAGTAAAACATGTATGGGTATCCAAGAGGGGGAACAAAGATGAGTAGAGGTGAAATCACATGGTTGCACAATTTGGTGAGTGGAGGGAAGGAGTAAAAGAAATGTGAAAATCTGTTTGGGACCTGAAAAGAAAGGGTAATGGTGGGCATAGTCCAATGGTGGTTGATTTTATAAAATGTAATGATTGACAATGATTGTATGAGACACAAGAATAAATAATAGTATGAAACACAATATATATGAATTTTGTAAGCAAACCAATATAAAATACAAATTAAAACACACACACACACACACACACACACACACACACACACACACACACACCCCATACATAAATAGATGTTAAAAGAGACTCTGAAACTTGAATTGGAAAGAAAAGAGACTGAAAGAAGGAGAAGGAATGCTGAAGTAAGAGAGATGAGCAGAAGATTTTTAAAAGGCAGATAAAAAATACAAAGTGTTATAGCAAAATGTGCAAGGAGCTGACATTAGAAAACCACAAGTGAAGAACATCAGCATTCCTCAAGTCGAAAAAATGGAAGAAAAAATTCAAGCCTCAAGTGCACTACTGAAGGATTCTATAAGCAAAATCTCAAAAGCATCAAAATATAGAAGGACTATAGTAAGTCACTGTACCACAAAGAATTGGTTGACAATAAAGCATGTCAGGAAGTAGAATATGATTAAGAACCAATTGTATTTAAGGAAGAATTTCAAGTCACATGGAAGGGATTGACTGATAAATCAGTCAATCAATCAATCAAGCAAGCAAGCATAAAGATTTATAGAATATCAAATGAAACGCTTCAGGAAACAAATGCAGGACATACTCATCAGTCTATGCCAAGAAAATTGAAAGACAGTTCTCATGTCAATCAATTGGAACAGGTCCGTATTTGTCCCCATTTAAAAGAAAAAGAAGTGATCCAACAGAGTGTGGAACAGACAATATCATTGCTAGCACATGCAAGTAAAATTTTGTCACAGGTTATTAATAAAAGGGTGAAACAGTCTATTGTCAGGGAACTGTGAGAAATTCAAGCTGGATGTAGAAATGAGTGTAGAATAAGGGATATCATTCCTGATGTCAGATGGATCTTGGCTGAAAGCAGAGAATGTTATAAAGACATTTACTTGTGTTTTACTGACTATGCATTTGACTGTCTGTATCATAAAAAATTAAGTTTATCATTGAGAAAAATGGGAATCCAAGAACACTTAATTGTACTCATGTGAAACATATGCATAGATTAGGAAGCAATTGTTTGAACAAAGCAAAAAAAATGTGTTGAAATCAGGAAAGATGTGCAATGTGGTTATATCTTTTCTCCATAGCTACTCAATTTGATATGCTTAGCAAATAATTTAAAAAGCTGGTCTATATGAGCACATCATACATAAAAACTAACTCAAAGCCAACGTAGAGGTAAAATCCAAACCAATAAAGAACATAGGAGACAAAATGAATATAAAATTAGAATTCCTAACCTAAGCGTAAACAGCCTTGTGAATACAGCCAAAAATACACAACTGGGACAGAAATGATCAACAAATGGGATCCTTTTAAAATAAAATCCCTGTGTTTAGCAAAAACTTTCTCAAGAACAGTAAAAAGAAAATGCTCAGATCTAGAAACAAACATTTGGCAATGACATTTCATATGAGAGTCTCATAATCAAAGTTTACAAAATGCTTAAGGGCCTCCACAAAAAATTCTAATAACTCAATTATAAAATGGGCAAAAGACATGAAAAGACCCTTCACAAAGGAAGACATTTAGATTGCCAAGAAACACATAGGGAAATGTTCAAAATCCCTAGAAACTAGAAAG
>NW_006399751.1:35096840-35109301 GCF_000299155.1 Elephantulus edwardii
TCAAAAGGCTGAATATAGAAATCCCATATGATCCAGCTTATTCCATTTGTAGGAATATATTCCAAGGGAACAGAACTGAGACATGAACAGACACCTGTACACCTATGTTCATAGCATTATTCACAATAGAAAAAAAAAAAGAAAGCAGCCCAAGTGCTCATCCACAAATGAATAGATTGAGAAAATGTGTTATGTTCACACAATGAAATACTATGCACCACTAAGGAACAACAATTTTATAATGGGAATTCTGGTGGCCTAGTGTTAAGAATCTGTGCTGCAATCCCAAAGGCTTGGGGTTCAAACCTACCAGTTGCTGCACAAGAGAAGAATGGACAATTTCTTCCTGTGCCTCTGAAACGCTGCCAGAGGATCAGCTATTGATCCAACGTGATGGTGAGAACAACAATATAACTTAGGAGATCTTTCTGAGTGAAATATCTTCGTCACATAAGGACATGTATTGTAGTGTGGTGTAGTGTACCATACAGTCGGAACTGACCCATCGCTGACCCTCTGGCAGGTTTTCAGAAGCAGTTAATTGCACGGGAGGACATTGCACATCCTTTTCCCGCAGAGCAGCTGGTGGCCTCCAACTGTGGGCCTTTGGGATTGCAGAGCAGCTTCTTGCCACTGAAAACAGGACGATAACAGAGTAAGATATGCATAAATGTTCAAAAGGGATGAGAGACAATGGGGGGGGGGGAGCAGAAAAAGGAGAAGGAATAAAAAAAAATCCCTGGGATAAGTTAGTGGGTGGAGGGAGGTGAAATAATGAGAAAGTTTAATTGGGGCTTGAAAGAACAAGGTGATAAATGGCATAAAGCAAAGGTAGTTAATGATATAAAATACTAAGTATATGAATGATTGTATAAAATACAAAGTATAGATACAAAGCATGATGTATACAAATTATTATATGCAAACCAACAATTTTTTTAAAAAAATAGCAAATAAATTTGTCTTGGATGAAGTGCACCAAGAGTGCCCCTTAGAGGCAAAAATGGTAACAATTTCTCTTAAGTACTTTAGACATGCTGTGTGGAGGCTCCAATTCTCAGACAAAGACATGATGTTGGGAAAGATAGGGAATCAGGAAGAGAGGAGACCCTCAAGGTGATGAAATGAAGCTAAGAGCTTAGGCAAAGCAGAGACTGAAGATGGTACATGATAGAGCAAGGATCAAATCTGTTGTTCATATGGTTGCTACCAGTCGTACTGGACATTAGGGCACCTAACAGGAACAACATTTCCAACCATATTTATTTACAAATATGAACTGTTTTATCATTTCATCAGATGAAAACCCATCTGCATTAATAATGAAATGGCTTTTGCTAGCTAATGTTTAATGTAATGTTCGTTCTCTAACAGAAGATACCAATTTGGTTTGTTCGTTAATAGACGTTACCAATTTTCAGTTACTTACCATTTATGACATTAAGGAATGACCATTGTGAACACAATTAAATTTATGTGTGAAATTAAATTTCCCTTGATCAATTAGGACCTTGATCAGTCATTTTGTGCAACTGTGAGTTAAAACAATATATTTAAACTTGGAAATTATAATGTGCAGATAATATATATTGTTTCTCTCTCCGGAATGATCTGTTCTACACTAAGATTACATCTCCCTTTATTTACTTAAAAAATTGTTTCACTCTGTTCCTGAAGTTGTTTCAGTTTACTGCTCTTCTGAAATTGTTTTTAAATTAAGAAAATTATTATAAAACTTTAACAATAAGTCCATACTGTATTAAAATCTAGGATTGATTAAACAGATGAGTCTTTAAGATATATCTGTGTTTGAATTCTAGGAGATCAGGAGTATTATATTGGGGAAATCTGTTAGGGTCCTTTCCAAATTGCTGAGGGGAAATGATGTTGATTTGAAGACCAAAGTTCACCTGATCCAGGCCATTAATTTTGATTGTGAGTTCAAGTGAGATGAAATCATCGACAATTTAAATATTTTATCCATATGTCATGATGTTGTTTACTGGTCCAGCGATGAGGATTTTGTATTCTTGATGTTGAGATATATTCCATACTGAAGCCTATAGTCTTTACTCTTCTGTGGCAAGATTCGAGGCCTCCTTACATTCAATTCCTTATGTGCAAATTCAGATTTAGACCCCAAAAATTAAAACAATCCCATAAGAACAAAAATATAAACTTTAAAATTATCTCAACAATACATTTCGGTCATTGAACACTAAGATCAAGGACCAGATGAGTTATGAGATTAAGTCAAAGATATTATCCATGAAGAGAGCAAAATGTTGTTACAAAAGAGAGGAGGAAGAAATACTAAAATAGATGACAGAAGAGAGCCTGAAAATTGCTCTAGAGTATTGAGAGGCAAAAACAAAGTAGAGAAACATAGAAGTAAAGGGGTGTAACAGAAGAGTTCAAAGAGTAGCTGAAGAAGACAAAGCAGTGTTACCTCAGTGTGGGGTGCACAAAGAAATGGAGCTGGAGAAAGGGAAGAACTCACTTGGCATTTCTCAAGTTGAAAGAAAAACAAATTTAAGCCTTAAGTTGCAATACTGAGTGATGCTCTGTGCTAAGCTTTGAATCAAAAGATGAAAGGAATACGGTCACCATGCCAAGAAGAACTGGCCAACACTGAAGTATTTCAGGAAGTACCATATGATCAATAGCCAATTGTAATAAAGGAATAAGTTAAAGATGCAATGAAGGCATTGGCAAAAAGTAAGGCTGCAATTGACCTGTTTCAGCGAACAGATACAGCCATGGGTGTGGTAGGAAATTTGGAGGCCAGCTACTTTGCTGACTGACTGGAAGAGATCCATATTTATTACCATTCCCAAAAAAAGATGACCCAAGAGAATGTGGAAATTATAAAAAACTAATTAATACCAGATGCGAGAAAAATACTACTGAAGATGATTAAAAATGAGTAGAACAATACATAGACAGAGAACTGCCACATGGTCAAGCTGGATTTATAAGAGGCTGTGGGAGAAGGAATACCACTGTTAATGTTAAATGGATCCTGACTTAAAACAGAGAAAACCAGAATGACTCTTTGTGTTTTATTGACTATGTAAAGGCATTTGACTAAATATCATAACATTATGGCTAACATTAAGAAGAATGGGAATCCCAGCACACTTAACTATGCTCATATAAAACCTATACCTAGACCAAGAAGCTGTTGTCTAGAGTAAGGTAACAGTGCATGGCTTAAAATCAGAAAGATAAGTGTGTGCCTTCGTACCTATTAAATCTGTGTACTGAGTAGATAATTTGAGAAGCTGTACTCTATGAAGAAGAATTTTGAATCCTGACAGAATTGGAACAAGACTCATCAACAACTTGCATCATTAAGATGACACAACTTTGCATGTTGAAGAGGATATGCAGATATTTCAAATTAAGAAAGCATAATCTTGCCAAAGTTAAGCTCACAAGACAAAATAATTATTACTACATGACTCAGTAGAAACTTGATCATGTTGTTCTGAAGCTTATACTTTAAATTTCACTCACTGTCATTAAGCTGTTTTTGACACTTGGTGATCCACCATAGATTTTCCCCAATGCTATTCATTATAACATAACCTTCCACATGTGCCCCAATGGTTTCTTGCTCTGCCTTGAACTGCCAGGCCTCTGGGTTGCATTTACCTGTGGGGTGGGGGATGCTCAAAGTCACCTCCTGCTTGCCCCTCTCTTCCCTTCTGATATTTCTATTCTGTGCAGAGCAATGGTGTCACTCTGAAGACTAAGGTGCCCTGATACAGGCCATGGTCTTTGAAATTACTTGTTATGCATCAGAGAGCTGGACAATGACTAGGGAGGATAGAAGGAGAATTTATGCCTTTGAGATGTGATGCTGGAGAAGAGTATTGAATATACCATGGACTGTTAAGCAAAAAACAGGTTCATCTTAGAGAGGGTTAAACCAGGCTGCTCCTTGGAGGCAATGATTCTGAAGCTTCATCTGACATACCTTGGACATGCTGCAAGGCAGGACCAGTCCTTGTAGATG
Source organism: Elephantulus edwardii (assembly GCF_000299155.1). Taxonomy (NCBI): domain Eukaryota; kingdom Metazoa; phylum Chordata; class Mammalia; order Macroscelidea; family Macroscelididae; genus Elephantulus; species Elephantulus edwardii. The sequence goes on from NW_006399751.1 coordinate 35,100,862, forward strand.
GACATCATGCTTGGTAGGGTGGAGGGACATCACAGGAGAGGAAGACCCTCTATGAGGTGGATTGACTCAGTGACTAGGGTAATTGGGGTGGATGTGTCAGGAACAGTGAGGTTGGCACAGGACAGAGCAGGGTTTAGGGCTATTGTACATAGGGTCGCTATGAGTGGCAGGTTACTCAACGGCATGTATCAACAACAATAATTCATTGCAATGAAGGAAATTGTCATCTTTTTCACATCTATCTTCTGATGAATTCAAACCACCAGGGAATCATGACCTATTGGCTAACTGTGTAACTGCTAACAACTTCCCCCCCCATAACATAACAACTTTCCCCCCCATAACATAACATAATCATAAATAATAACATCATCCAAAAACAAGTTTTGTGCTTGTAGATTTCAAAGATCTTTGCTTATGATGTTTTTAAAAAGTTGCCATCTTGAAAACTATATTAGCAGCTCTATCTCTCTTGTTAATTGCTGTTGAGTCATAGACAACTAATAGTAACCCTATGAACGGAAGTCCTGAACACGCATAACTTTCATCACTTCTCTATGCTCATAGAGTTTCTGAAGGCAAGCTATTTCAGAAGTGGATGTCACTCCTGCTTCCAAACTTGTTTTAGTTGGGGAGTTCCACCAAACACTGTCCACCATGGGCAACTATTATCACATTTGACTCATCAGTGTCACAGTGTTTAACATTCACAGTAACCATAAGTTACCTCTGTGCAGCAAATTGACAGACCAGTGTTATACCACTTAGAAGAATGTTTGACTGAAAAGAATTAAAACCAGGCCTGAGCCCGAGGACCCAAGTACCTTTTTAAAAACACTAGGCCAAATCCAATAAACTCAACACCCAATTGCGGGGGCTGCTTTAAAGGTGTTTTCTGTTTTGGTTGAGGCTTGGTTGCTAGTTTGGAGCTTCTCTACCTTTAGAAAATGTAATTTCTTACTAAATTTTAAGTGTAACATCTGCAGTATAAAAATAAGTAAGCCCCCCATTGAACACTCTATCGTAATAATTGATGTACTTCAGGAAAACCCAAACCTGTTGCCATCCAATGAAATCTCATTTACAGTGATCCTAGATTGACCAGAATAGTACTACTTCATAGACTGTAATCTTAGTAAAAGCCATCTCTGGCAGAACAATTGCAATCTTTTCCATTTGGGCCTGAGCCCATCATGGCTCTCTTGAACCTCAGGCAGTAACTTATAGTGACCATATGTACTACAGCTCTGAACCCTGTTCTATCTTGAGCCAACTTTATTGTCTTAGACACATCTAACCCCATTACCCCAGTCACTGAGTCAATCCATCTCATCCACGGTCTTCCTCTCTTGTGTTGTCCCTCCACCCTCCCAAGCATAACGTTCCTCTCCAAGGACTGGTCCTTCCTTGCAACATGTCCCAAGTCTGTCAGATGAAGCTTTAGAATCCTTGACTCCAAGGAGCAACCTAGTTTCACCATCTCCAGAAAGGACCTATTTGTTCTCCTGGCAGTCCGTGGAGCATTCAGTACTTTTCTCTAGCACCAAAGATCAAAAGCATCAGTTCTCCTTCTATCATCCCTAGCCATATGCAGTCCAGCTTTCTGATACATAGCAAGTAATTGCAAAGATCATGACCTGGACCAGGCACACATTAGTCTCCAGACTGACATTGTTGCTCTTCAGTACTCTGGAGAGGTCCCTGATAGCAGACTTGCTGGTACCAAGAGTGTTGATTGTGGAGCTGAACAAACTAAATCTGTTAACGATTTCCTTCTCTTCACAATCTAGCATGATGCTGATAGTTGGCCCAGTGGTGAGAATCTTTGTTTTCTTAATGTTGAACTTCAATCCATATTGAAGACTAAAGTCCTTGATCTTCTGCAACAAGCATTTCAGGTCCTCCTCAGTTTCGGCAACCAAGGTTGTGCCACCTATATAACACAGGTTGTTGATGAGTCTTCCTCCAATTCTGATGTCACACTCCTCCTCATAGAGCCCAGCCTCCCGGAAGATCTATACATTAGGAAATAAGAAACTCTGGTAGCTTACTGGTAAGGAGTTGTGCTGCCAACCCAAAGAAAAGTGGTATAAATCCACCAGCTGCTCTGCAGGTGAAAGATGAACAGTCTCCTTCCTACAATCTACAGCTTCTGAGAACCTGCTGGAGCATCAGCTGTGAGTCAGTTCCCACTTGATGGTACACAACAACTACAACATTCAGAAATAAAGTTTTATTTTAATACTTGTATTACTGTTATAAAGTATATAGCAAAGCCTGACAAACAATACAATACCATTCCTTCCCTTTATTCTCATATTTTCTTTCTATTAATTTTCTTGGGATCCCAACCTTCAGGAAAGCAAGCAATATAACTCCCCTCTTCATCATAAAATTATCTGCAAAAGTTTCTTCTAATGATTTATTGGAATTTTTTTACCCTTAATTGTTTATTTCTGTAGGAATAAAAAAATGGTCACTTAATAGTATGATTAATTGCTCTGCATTTATTACTAATAATTGTTTTGCACAGAAAAAATCATCTATGCCTTAATTTTTGTCATTTAACAGTATGTCTAGGAATTCACTCTGTATTTGAAAATCTTCGTCATTCTTTTTCTATAACTTTAAAATGTTTTATTGGGCTAATGTGGTATAGTTTATCATATAGTTTCTCTACTATGAACAATTAGATCATATTAAATCTTTTCTATTGTAATGTCATGATAAGTAACCTTGAGAAAAAGTAATTTTAAAATGATAAATATAATTTTGGTACAAAAGGATAAATGCTGATTATATAAAATTGTCATTTAGCCCTCTTAGAACCTCTTGCCCATGATTCAAATAGTGTTTATAATATGACAAAATATATAATACTCATTGCTTGTAAAATACTATATATGATTACATTTTTCCTTATATTTTTTCTGAAATAACAACAGTACCTTTTTTTATATTTTCAGTTATACTTTTTCCTACAAAGCCAAATTAGATAGTCATTCAGTTCTGGTTTACTCTTGGACATTTCTCTGCTCATATCTTTGCAAAAAGTCCTAAGATTTTTCTTAACAATTCTCTGGAATGTGTCTGTCTCCTAATAAGATTCTTAATCCCTTCAAACTTAAAAATTGTTCTTAATTTCATTTACCAGCTAACTTCTTTAAAAAACAGTCAAAAAAGTTAAAATTGTTGAAGTGCTTACAAGTTGCAAGCAGCTCTGGTGGTACAGTGACACTTTTTCACTTGTCAGGTTGGTTATAAAATGCTAGATCAAAATCTATTTCCTTTAGAAATGTGAAGCCATTGTTTCAATGCCATTTTCTTTTCACTATTGTTCTTGTGATGTCTGGAGACATTCTGTTCTTGTTCTTTGTGTGTGTGTAGAAGGCCATGGCTAGGACTTAATAAATCACAAGAAATGGAACACAAGTGTAGGGGATTATGAGATAAGGCTTCTCTTATGTGGTATTAGGTGAACAGTTAGGATGTTGCTATGTCAATAATCCTGTGCTTCTCAACTGCTTTTTCCATGCGGGTTGCCTTGACCACATAACTTCTAATGTGCTTCTGTGGGGGGGGGGAGAAAGGAAGCCATGGGGAGCCATGTTCACTTATCTTTATGTTTGTCTTGTGTGTACATTTCACAGTGTATGTTTGTTTTTGTTCAGGAATTCTAATGAAAGAAATCTTAAACCATTAGTTTTCATGCTTACAATCTTTGGGGCTAGACTAGTTCTTTATTATCTCTCATCCCTGACCTTCCAAAATGATATATAAAAAAACTATTTTAAAGAATTTTGCTTGCATTTGATAGATCATTTCAACTTAGAAATTTGTATCCTTCAGTTCTGAACACAATCTGGTAGTCTAGTGTTTCTTATTTGTTAATTCTGTCCTTCCATTTTCTCTGTTCTCTCTTTCTGGAACTCCTCTTGGCTACCAGATGTTTGACATCCCAGAGTAATTTTCTAATTTAATCTTTGCTAATGTATTATTATCTACAGATTTTTTTTTCCATTCTAGGATTTGGATGATTTTCTTCTCTTTGTTTTTCAAACCTTCTACTAGATATTTTTTAGATTTGATTATCATGTTTTTCATTTTCCAAACATTATTGTTCCCAGATTGTTTATTACATTCTTTTCTTACTTCCTAGATCAGCTTCCCATCCTATGTCTGCAGTAATTAGAGGATTTTCTAAAATATTTTCTTCTGTTGCCTCTTTTGTTTGTTTCCTACGAATGTCTTTGCATGTTTCCTCTTTGGATTTTTGTATTACAGACATTTTCAAACTCACTGATTGTTCTTGGTTATCCAACATATTTTAGAACGAAACATCAAAAACCTGATTAGAAAATGTGTACACATTGATGTGGCTTGTTAACTGGAAAGCTTTATAGCAGCAGAGATGTATGAAGACAAACGTTTTATTCAGCAACTTATAAATGTTAGTATCTATATGTATTATATGGAGCTTATTGGTTTTTCTAGAATAGAGTACCTTCATTTCTTGCCTCATGGACTTATGCCATCTTCTCTGTACTCTAGGAGTTGACCATGACAAAGAGACATTGGGTTCTCAAAATTTCATTTTGTTTTTTATATTTCTATTTATTCCTCCTACTAACCACGTAGGCTGTCATCTCTGGTCTCTGATTTCCTAGTTAAACATTACTGGATAATATCTCTTGGTCTTCACTTGAACTCAGAGTGAGGCTTTGCTAACTGTGTGCATGGAGTAGAAGTAGTCACATCAGCACAGGGTTGATGTCACTCAGTACAGTAACTCCTCCCTCTATGGGTGGCTCCACTGGGAGACCTTCCCAGGTAGGTGGAATAGTCTGGCCATGATGCACCTCAAATGAAGGTGAATAGTCCATGCTGCAGTACCTTAGCCCTTCCACTTTCGTCCTCTGCAGATCCTTTACTCTCTCATTGGCCAAGGTGGACATTCTACTTTCTGCTCTGGACAGTAAACCCCTCTCTCTGCGGGTGGAGCAGTCTGAGACAGCTCTATGCCTTGTGTGCTTTAGGATGCAGAGCTCACCTGTCCACTGACCGATCAGCAGATAATAGGACAGGGGTCACTATGAGGCACAGTAAACTCAAGGGCACCTGTCACCAACAGCATTGTCCTGGAATCTGAGATTCCACAACCTTGTCTTTCAAAGGAGTCACTGAGTGCAGTGAGTATATCCTCTGATGCTGGTCTGTGTGGGTGTTGGTAGTGGACCATCACTCTCCAGGGTCCATGCTGGTGGTGGTAGTGGGCAAGTTGGTGCCTTAGGGGGAGGGATTTCCAAAATAGCATTTTCATTAGAGTTGTAGTCACCCACAGAGTGGAAGCAGGAATTATAAATTGCTACGCTGGGGGGATGGGTGACTACAACTCTAATGAAATGCTACTTTGGAAATCCCTCCCCCTAAGGCACCAATATCCACACAGATAGTGACCCCGTATACAACAGATTGAAATCCTGCCCCGATCCAGTGTCATTCTCACAATCTCTGCTGGGCTTTCCCCCACATTTCAGTCACTGTGTCAGTCCATTACAGTGAAGGGCTTCCTCACTTTTAATGATCTTCTACTTTTCACAAACATTATATCTTTTTCCAAGGACCCCTGTGTCCCTGTAGAAAGCTCTAGTTGACTGAGTAGCAGAAAGCTGAGCTGCGATCTCAAAGGCATTTGGAGCCTGTCGGCTGCTCCGTGGGAGAAGAATCTTCTCCCATGTGATGAACTGCCTTTGAAAACCTGTTGGAGGATCAGTTATGGGTCAGTTCTGACTCGATGGTACAAAACAACAACTATCTCCTCATAACCTATGCAAAGTATGTTAAAAGTCTCACTGTTTTTACTTCTAAGGAACACTGACGGCACATCTTCCAACATAGCTTTGTGTATACTTTTGACCGTATGTTCAATGTTCTCTACCAACACTACAATTCAAAGGCATCAAGTCTTCTTTGGTCTTCCGTATTTATTCATTTTTATATGCATATGGTGGTTATTGTTGTTGTTAAGTGCTGTCAAGTTGTAGACCATTAATAGTGACCCTATGAATAAAAGACCTGAACACTTGTATAACTTTCATCGTTTTTCCAAGTTTGTAGTTTCCAGAGGTAAGCTATTTCAGAAGTGGATGCCACTCTTGCTTCCAAGCTTGATTTAATCAGAGAGCTCCACCAAACACTGTCCACCATGGGTAACCATTATCACATTTGACACATCAGTGTCGACACAATGTTCAGCACCACAGCAACCACAAGTTACCTCTGTGCAACAAATGGACACACCAGTGCTATACCATTTAGAAGAATGTTTAACCAAAAACAATTAAAACCAGGCCGGAGAGTCACAAATTAAAATCACCCACCTTTGGCTTGGTAGCATAACTTTCTATCCACTAGGCCAACAGAGCTCTCTCTATGTTGTTGTTGTAAGTGCAGTCAAGTAGTAGACGACTCTTAGAAACCCTATGAATGAACAACCTGAACACCTGTATAATTTTCATCGTTTTCCTGTGTTAGGATTAATGATGTACAAACTTTTGAGAACTTTCATGCTGTTTAAGGACTGGTAACATTTATATACAACCTATTACCAGGATGTTCTTAGAGGAGAGTGAATCTTCATTTCATCTACTTTGCTGTTGTTGTTGTTATGTGCCGTCGAGTTGCTTGCAACTCATAGCGACCCTATGTACAACAGCCCTAAACTCTGCTCTGTTCTGTGCCAATCACACTGTCTCTGATACACCCATCCCGAATACCCCAGTCACTGAATCCATACACCTCATAGAGGGTCTTCCCTCCTGCACTGTCCCTCCACCCTACCAAGCATGATGTCCCTCTCCAAGGCCTGGTCCCTCCTTACAAAATGTCCAAAGTATGTTAGATGGAGCCTCAGAATCCTTGCCTCCAAGGATCCACCCAGTTTAACCATTTCCAGGATGAATCTGTTTGTTTTCCCAGCAGTCCATGGTACTCTCAATACTCTTCTCCAGCACCACAGCTCAAAAGCATCAATTCTCCTTCTATCCTCCTTGGTCATTGTCCAACTCTCTTTAGGCATGCTTTTGGTGGGGTTTGGGGAAGGGCAAGGAGGTGTTAGTCCTTGGGAAAAGACATTATTTTGTGAGGAATGAAAGGTCAGTGAAAGAGAGGAAGACCCTCAAGAGAGATTTACTCAATGAATCCAACAATGGGCTTGAGCAAGGAAGAGATTATGACAATGGTGCAGAATAAGGCAAGTTTCCAGTCTGTTGTTCATGAGATTCCTATGAATTGGAGTCAACTCAACAATAACTAAATTTTTTTCTTAATCTAAGATAGACTCATGTACTTGTATTTAAGAATCATTTTTTATTAATTAAAAATAACATAAGCTAAAATGAGGTTTGTAGTTCTTTTAAACTATTAGATGTTACTAGAGGAGAAAAGGACATTTAGAGCTGTTATTAGTGTTCTTAGTCGCAAGCTCTGATGGTTTAGTGATAAGGAGCTGTGCTGTCAATCCAAAGTCGGGCAGTTTGAATCCATCAGCTGCTCCATGGGAGAAAGATGGGCAATCTCCTCTCATCTGATTTACAGCTTCTGAAAACTGGCTCAGCTATGAGTAAGTTCTGACTTGATGGCAAATAACTAGTCTCTAGGTATTCCAAGATGATTTTATACTGTTTTTATAAAATTTCTAGACATGAAAATTTCCTACCTTTCTGTAGAATATTATTATAAACAGGAAAGTCTTCATTAGTGGTAAATTTGTCATGTTTAAATAGTATTTTAGCCATTTTAATATAATAATGTCAGTACTTAGTTTATACATTTCAGTCATTACTAAATAGAGGGCACTTAGATGGCATAGGGAGTTTGGTGGCCTAGTGGTAAGACCCTCTACTGTAATCCCAAAGGTACATCGTTCCAATCCACTGGTTGCTTCATAGAAGAAGGATGGGAAATCTCCTCCTTTTTTATTTAGTGCTTCTGAAAACCCAATAGATTGGTTCTAACTCAACAGCATGCAAAGGTGGCATAGTCTTTAGAGAGGTGTGCTGCTAGCACCTCTAAAAGTGAATCTTCTCTGGCTGTCTGAATCCGTCAATGACTCTGTGGGAGAAAGATGGACCATATTTCTCCTACTTTGTGCTTTACAGACTCTGAAAACCTACTAAAGGGTCAGCATGAGTTGGTTATGACTTGGTGATAATGAGTTTGAGTTTAAAATTTTTATTACTAAATTCTCTGAGTTAATTAGCTTCAAATTTTCTCTTTCTGTGCAATGTTATTCTCCATATTATTATTATTTTATAGGTCTACTGTTGTCTACTGTTTGACTCAAAGAAGGGTGACCCAACAGAGTGTGGAAACTATAGAACAATATCATTAATATCACATGCAAGCAAGATTCTACTGAAGATTATCCAAAAACAACTGG
>NW_006399751.1:35114282-35125532 GCF_000299155.1 Elephantulus edwardii
CCAATTGGCAGCATCAGGATAGATGGGGAAGAGATTGAGATTGTTCAAAGCTTTAGTTTGCTTGGCTCCACAGTTAACACTCTCGACACCAGGAGCCAGGAAATTAAAAGACATTGCCATGGGAAACTCTGCTGTTAGGGACCTCTCCAAAGTACTGAAGAACAATGGTGTCTCTCTGGAGACTAAGGTGCATCTGGGCCATGGTCTTTGCAATCACTTGTTATGCATCAGAGAGTTGGACAGTGACTAAGGAGGATAGAAGGAGAATTGATGCCTTTAAGTTTTGGTGCTGGAGAAGAGAGTATTGAAGGTACCATGGATGGCAAGGAAAACAAACAGCTTGATCCTGGAAAGGGTTAAACCGGGTAACTCCTTGGAGGCAAGGATTCTGAGCTCCATCTAATATACTTTGCACATGTTCTAAGGAGGGACCAGTTGTTGGAGAGGGACATCATGCTTGGTAGGGTGGAGGAACAGCACAGGAGAGGAAGGCCCTCTATGAGGTGGATTGATTCAGTGACTAGGGTAATCTGGATGGGTGTATCAGAGACAGTGATTGACACAGGACAGGGCAGAGTTTAGGGCTGTTGTACATAGGGTCACTATGAGTCACAAGTGACTCAATGGCACATAAGAACAAAAGTGACATCAACTGTTGACTATCTTAGTTTTTGCTTGCTTTTGTTGCTGTTAGGGGCCATTGAGATGAGTATGACTCATAGCTACTGTATGGACAATAGATATGAACCCTGTTATATCCTATGTCAATCTCACAATCTCTAAAGCACTTGAGCCCATTGCTGCAGTCATTGTGTCAGTTCACCTGGTTTATGATATTCTTCTCTTTTTCTGATCTTCCACATTTCAAGGATTGATGTTCCTGTACAAACAATAGCCTCTCCTACGAATATGACCAAAGTATGTGAGACAAATTTTTATCATCTTTGCCTCTGAAGAGCTCTGGTTGAATGTTCCCCTGTTTGTTGTTTTAGCAGTCCATGGGATATTCAGTTCCCTTCTCTAACACCACAGTTCAAAGGCGACAATTCTTCCATCATACTTATTAATTGTCTAGCTTTCAGACACATAGCTCATGATTGAAAATATCATGGTCTGCATCAGGTGCAACTTGGTCCTCAAATTGAGATCATTTCTCCTCAATAATTTATGCTGTTGTTGTTGTTATGTGCTATTGAGTCGCTTGTGACTTATAGTGACCCTATGTATAACAACCTTAAACCCTGCTCTATCCCTTGCCAATATTATTGACTCTGACACACCTATCCCCATTATCCCAATGGTGGAATAAATCCATCTCATCGAGGGTCTTCCTGTTCTGGGCTGTCCCTCCACCCTCCCAAGCATGACATCCCTCTCCAAAGACGGGTCCCACCTTGCAACATGTCCAAAGTATGTCAGACGGAGCTTTGGAATCCTTGCCTCCAAGGAGCAGCCTGTCTTCACCCTCTCCAGGATGAACTTGATTGTTCTCCTAGCAATGTATATTCCATACTCTTCAATGTATATTCTATACTCTTCTCCAGCACCACAACTCAAAGGCATCAACTCTCCTTCTTTCATCCCCAATCATTGTCCAGCTCTCTGAGGAATAGCAATAATTTATAGAGGTCCTTATTAACAGACTTTCCCAGTGGAAAATCCCTCCTGACTGCTGGTGTCAAAGGTGATGATTATGGATCCAACTTAAGGCTTGAATTTGATTTTCAGTTCTTCACCCTTGAGAAATGCTAAGTGTGTTCTTCCCTTTTTACTCTCCTGTTGTAAGTAATATTGTTTTAATACTTTCCTTTGTCTTCTTGACCTGCCCTTTGAAGTCTTTTGTTCAGATCTTTTCCTTCTGTTTTGTCTTCTCAAAAATTTAGTGCAATGTTCACAATCTCTTCTGACATCCATTGTGGTTTTTGGGTTTGGTTGGGTTTTTAAAAATTTATTTCTCCTCTGTCTTTGTAGAGATTTTTTACTCTCTTCATGGATGATATCCTTAATGTCATCACACAGATTATCTTGTCATCTATTATGGGGTTTCAATGCTTCAGACTTTTTCTTAAGATTATTTTTAAATTCAGGTGGAATAGACTTAAAATCCTATTTTTATTCTTGTGGACTTGTTTCCATTTTCTTCACCCTCAGTCTGGATTTGCACATGTACAATTGATAGTCTGTTCCACAGTTAGCACCTGGCCTTGTTTTGACGGCTGATAATGAACTTCTTCAACAACTCTTCCTCAGTAGGAATCTGATTCCGATGTAGTCAATTTGATTCCTATGCACTCCATCTGGTGAGGCCCATGTGTCCAGTCGCTGATTATGCTTTTTTTAAAAAGGTTTTTGTGCTAAATAAGTCATTGAATATGCAAAATTAGATTATTCTACTTCTGGCTTCATGTTTTTAACCAAGTCCGTACTTTCCACCTACCTTTCTTTATTCATTCTGGTCACAAACTATCATTGATGCATCTTGATTACATATTTGTTCTATTTTGAACTACAACATGTGATAAAAGTCTTCCCTTTCCTCCTCTTGGCTATAGCTGTTGGTGCATGTATTTGATTAAAAGTCATAATAACAGGTCTTTCTTGCATGTGTATTGATGCTATCCTATCACTCACAACATTGTACTTCAAGATACAACTTGAATTTTTCTTTTAACTATGAATGCAATACCATTTTTCCTTAGTTTTTCATTCCTAGCATAGCATAAAGGTTATTGTCTGATTCGAAGTAGCCAAAGACAGTCCATATAATTTCATAATGTCTAGAATGTAGATGTTCGTGCATCCCATTTATTTTTCACATCTCCTAGATTTCTAACTTTCATCCTCCGTATGTTCCATGTTCCAACTATTAAAAGATGCTTGCAGCTGTTTCTCCTCATCTAGATTGACATACATTCTAGAATCTACCTCTAATACTATGATTATCCATGTTCCTTTAGTATTCATAGGGTTTTCAGATGCCTACTATTCCAGTAGTTTTTTTCATACTCTTCTTAATTTGTTTTAGAAATATTTTATAACAATGCTTTAAATAATTATACAGAACTCGTATTGTTTTATAATTTTCTTTCAAATTCTCTGAGAATATTTAATAATCAACATAATTGATTTACACTTTTAAGAAGGTAAAATTTTCTTTGCTGAAATTACTATTGAAAGTAGGAGTAGCATCCACTTCTTAAATAATATGCTTCAGCAAATTCTGTGAACTTTGATAAATGTCAGTAGTTGTACAGGGGCTTCAGGCCTTTTGTTCATAGGGTTGCTACAAGTCATGCTCGACTCGAAGGCAATTAACAGCAGAACAACAAAATTATCAACTTATTTCATTTTTTCTATTTTGAAAAAAATTATTAAGTAAAAGGGGGCTATAGTATTTGTATTGTAAGAAATATTTTAAATTGAAAAATAATAGCAGCAAACAACAATCCATAACAGAAATTAATTAAAACTGTATCATTTTTCCCTTAGCTATCAACAACTAGTTTTGGCATAGATTATTGGATTTATAATTAGAGGTAATTTGACTTAATTAGTTGGCTATAGCTCTTAATTATGGTATACCTTTCCCTATTATGGCCACTGCAACAGTAGCTTGGGATAAACATTGATGATCCCCTCTGCCAAAGGGACTAACTCTATCCCCTGGGTTATTTGTGTGATAATGAGAATGAGATTTCAAGAGCATGACAGACGGTCTAGGCATGAAATATTGTTTTGGCATATTTCCCTCCATTGCCCTTCAAAAATGGCAATTTATTCCACAAAAATGTTCCAAGTGGATCTTTATAACTTTGCTGTTATTTTCTGTTGGGGAGGAGTGTGTCAAAGGGAGGTGTAAGTAAACATTAATGGAATTGATTAAGCCAATCTTTCATTAGAAATTTCTTGGGATTTCAAACATTAATATGGTTACCTAAATTTGCTATGTTAAGTAAAATAAGTCACAGCTTAAATTTGAATCCTTTTATTTATAAATTTCACGATGTGTTCAGCCTTACAAAAAAAAACAAACCACACAATCCTGTTCTTAAAAGGGTTATTATGAAATCATGTAGTAGAGACTGAAGATAAAAGGATACAATTTTGTATAATGTTCCCTGTGAATAAAGTTCACTGATGACAATTTGTAAAGAAAAAGAATTGATGGGGTTAGAGAAGAATAGTCCTTAGCTATTGAACACTTCCAAATGTTAAAATATGGGGCACATGTTTTCTATGACCCCCAAAATATGTGAATGTAGAAAAATAGAAATTATCCTCACAGATTATATGGTAATTTGGTACTGCTTCTCTTATTTGCAGACCAAATCATTCTTAGACCATTTCATAATAGCCAATTACAGGTTACTCAAGGGACATGGATCATGCAAATCAACTCATATTTCACCAAGTGTTTCTCGTGTGTTTTGAGCTATTATCTTCATTACAGTGCAGCCCATGAATCCAAGTCATCTGTACAGTAATTGCTATAAATCAAGCATTTGTTTGCCATTATTTATTGCCTACTATAAAGACTTTTAATAATATTTAGAGGGCACGGCAATAAAAGCAATTATTTATCATGTCTGCTTACAGGGTCACTCAAGGTTTTCAACAAAAGCCAGTGCCATTTCCTAATCTTTTAATATTCATAAGGTAATATCACTCACAAATGGTACATTATGATTTATAAACATTTCCTGGTCAGAAACATAAAAGCATCACTATAATTCCTTCCAGAGAAAAGCACTCAGGTTCTGTGGGGCTAATCGCAACCTAGTGTGGAGGATAGCAAACTCTGGTTCTCTAAGCCTGAACCAGTTTCTCTCTACACGTGTGTTCTTGGGCTTGCAACTGAAACTTGGTTCTCATCTATACATTACAGAGGGCTTGTCAGAATCCTTCTACCAGGGAAGACCTGCATTAGTACTTCGAATCGGAGGCGGTGTTTTTCCTCTCTTATCTTCAGTCATAAGAAGCAGCATGATACGATAGACAATTTTGGCAAGAAGAGTAAGTTCAAGTTCTATTTTCTATGTGTGATCTTTCAACCAGATGAGTCTGATTCAGAAGGCCCTGAATCATTACTCCATCTCTCAGTTTCTATGGTTTTTGTTGTTGGTTGCCGCAGAATAAATTTTCAATTCCTGGAGACTTCTGTGGTACAGAGTAGAAGTTTTCTATGTGTTGTTTCTAGCTGTAATCTCAGAGGCAGGGACGGCAAACCTTCATATCACATACTTTGGACATGTTGATAAGGGGAGCTAGTCCTTGAAAAGATATGCCATGCTTAGAAAGGTGGAGGGTCAGTGAAAGAGCAGTGGATCTTCAATGAGATGAATTGATACAATGACTACTGCAATGAGCTGAAATATGTCAGAGATACTGAAGGGGCCACAGGATAGAACGGGGTACAGATCTGCTCTTCATAGGGTCGCTATGAGTCATCCTCAACTTGATGGCACCTAACAGCAACCATAGCTGTAATATTAATAGATGTAGACTTCTGGACCTTTTCTTCCTTGAAACTCTTGAGTGGGGTCGAACCATTAATCTTTAGGCCAGCAGTCAAGTGTAAGTAATTTGTGTTGCCTCCCCATTTCCATCCGGTCAAGCCAGACTCATAGGTGACAGTATGGCTGACTAAAACTGTTCCATTGGGTTTCCGAATCTATGATCTTTATGGAAGCAGAGGTCCACAGCTTTCTCTCACCGGTTAGAAGCTGAGTGCTTACCCACTGCGCACTAAGAGCTCCTTACTTCACTAAGCAGTGACTTTAACATCTATGTGCCTATGTGTCATATGACTTAATAAGCTAATTTTTGAGCTAATATTTGAAAATTGATTTTTAAAAAACCTACGACTTATTGATGTCAAGTTGGAACTGACAGGCAGTTAACTCTCCACTGGATTTTCAAGGTGGTATGTAAATCACACTGGAGCAGACAACCAGTCTTTCTCCCTTGGAGCTATTGGTAGATTTGAACTACCTGAGAGCAGTGTAAAGACCTGTGGACTATGCCACCAAAACTCTCTAAAAAGCTTACTCAATAAAAACAACTCATTGCCATAGCGTGTGAGCCTTCTCACAGTGGGCCTTCCATTGGGTTTTTGGGGCTGTAAATAATATGACATTGCCCATCTTTCACCATTGGAGCCACTGATGGATTTGAACCACCAGAGAGGTGCCACTTTTGGGTTATCAGTGAACTCCCCGTGGACTATATACCACCAGAGTTCTCTTCTAGCAATTATTATTTATTAATCACTTACTATGTACTGAGAAGTATTATTAAGGTTTTACAGGTTTTCACCAATCCTTATGAAAAACTTATAGACATATAAACTTTTATTTATAAGCTAAATATATCTTGAGTAAGAAAATGGAACCACAATGAAGTTAAACTAACTGAGATCATAGCTTGAATCTGAAGGAGCTCAGGTTTTAGACACGTGTTCTGGTCTAGAGCATGTACTTTCATCCACGTTGTTGTTCTGACTCTCAGAAGCTAGTCATGTTTGTTACTAAATGCCGTCAAGTTGAGCACCACTCATAGCAACCCTATGAACAACAGATGGAAATCCTGTCCTATCCTGGGTTATCCTTATCTCTAATATACTGAGCCCACTACTGCAGGCACCATGTCCATCCATCTTTTGGATTTTGTCTTCTGCTCTTGCTGACCCTGCCCCTGTCCAAGCACGATGTCCCTTTCTAAGAAATAACATTTCTTAGCAACATGTGCAAAGTATGAGAGATGAAGCATTGCTGTCCTTGCTTCACAGGAACACTCTGGTTGTACCTTTTCCAAGGAATACCTATTCATTCTTTTGGCACGTCACAGACTACGCAGTATTCTTCTCCAATATAAAAACCCAAAGGCATCAATCTTCTTCTGTCATCCTTATTCATTATTCAGCTTTCAAATGCATCATAGCAAGTGATTGAAAACATCATGGTCCACATTAGGTGCATCTTTGTCTTCAAACCAATATCCTTGCTCTTCAGGAGTTTTGAGAAGTCTTTGACAGCAGACTTGGTCAAAACAATATGTCTCCTAATCTTCTGACTGCTGGTACCAAAGATATTGATTGTGGATCCAAGCAGGATGAAACAATTGTTAGTTTCAATCCTTTTGGCTACCTGGTAAGAAACTTTGTTTTCTTAATATTGAAATGTAATCTATTTTGAAGGCTATAATCTTTATTTTCTACAGCAAGTGCTTCAGGTCCTTCTCACTTTCATCAAGCAAAGTTTTGTCATCTGCATAATGCAGGCTGTTGGTGAGTCTTCACCTAATCTTCATGCAACATTCTTCTTCATTGACTCCGGCTTCACAAATTACTTGCTCAGCATACAGATTGAATTGATATAGAGAAAGGAAAGCACCGTGATGCATACCTTCATGATTTTAAATCATACAGTTCTATTGTTCTTTTCAGGCAAGGCTTCTTGGTCTGGACATAGATTTTGTATGAGGGTCACAGTGGTGAGGAGAAATAAATGAGACAATGTATTCTGATGATTAAAATTGTGTGTCAGCTTCACTTTCTGTGATTTTCTTGTTTGAGAGTTGTAGTAATTCCTTTGATGAGATCTGGTATAATGATTCCATGATGATTTTTGCTATTAATATAAGTTAATGTGACATTTTCTTGGGGGGATGATTTGCATAAAATACATATGGATATTTGGCAGTTCTCTTGAGTTTTGCTTCATCAGGATCCTGTATCTGATTTATCACCATTTGACCTGCAGTTCTTAAAAATTGAGCCAGTTGCCTGCCATACTGATGTCAACCTTGGATTCAACAACCTGTCACCTGTTACCTGATATGCCCATCTTGGGTTCATTGGTCCTTGTGGCTACATGAGTCAGGAAAAGCCACTATTCTGATGTCTGACCTACAGAATTGGAAATTTACAGTCTCAACAAGCATATGATGAACCATTTCCTTAAGATAAATTTTCTCTTTACACACAGAGAGAGAGAGAGGTTTTGATTTTCTGGAGAACTCAGCCTCAAGCAGTATATAAATGGTAAACACTATGACACATAAGTGAAATGTTCAGCAAATGCTAGTTCTATCTCATCTTTTTTTCCTGGAATCCACTCTCTATTAATAAACCTTGTTCACAAAGAGATTCTGTCAAATGTCTGAAAGATTATATACAATATTTCTTTTCGTATTTTCCTGAACAAGCAAGAAACTCATTTCATGAAAGAAGGTAGTAAGTTAGTGAGATTAATTGTTATTGTTGCTGTTAAGTGTCATAAGATTTGCTCCACTCATAGTGACCCTGGTTATGATAGAAGGAAATCCTGCCTAACCCTGAGCCGCCCTCATGATCTCTGCTGTGCTCAAGCCCATTCATTGTTTCAGTTAGTGTGTCATTCCATCTCCTTTAGAGTGTCCCTGTATTTTCTGACTCTATGGTCCAAAGTTTGATGCTGTTCTCCAAAGACTTGTCTCTCCTGACAATGCGCCCACAGTATGTGAAATGAAGCCCCACCATTCCAACCTCTTTGGAGCACTCTTGATGCACTTCTTTCAAGATTGTTTGTTCCTTTGGAAATCCGTGGTATAATCATTATTCTTAACCAACTTTATAATTCAAAGGCATCAATACTTTCTGGATCTTTCTTATTATTCATTGTCCAACTTCCATATACATATGAAGCCACCTTAATCTTTAAAGTAACACATATGCTCTGTGGTACTTTAAAGAGGTCCTTGGCAATAGACTTGCTGAATTTGATAAGTTGCTTAATTCCATGACCACCGCTTCCATGACTATTGATTGTGGATACAACTAAAATGAAATTATTGATATCTTTAAACTTTATTTATCATGGCCATCATTATTGGTCCTTTTGTGGGAATTATTTTCTTTATCTTGAAGTATAGTTCATATAGGAAACTACAGTGTTTGAACCTCATCAATAAATGTTTCAAGTCTTTCTTATTTTTGGCAAGCAAAGTTGTATAATTTATATGCCACAGGTTGGTTGTTGATGAGTCTTTCTCCAATCCTGACACTCGTTTCTTCTTAATATACATCAGCTTCTTAGATTATTTGCTCAACATACTGATTTCATAGGCATGATGAGAAGATTCAACCTTGACAAGTACCTTTCCTGATTTTAAACTAAGTGGTATCTCTTTGTTATCAGTTCTGCATGAGCAAAATTTAATGTTCTGGTATGCACATTCTCTGCCCTGTTATCCATGATTTATTATAATCAATTCAATTGAATGTCTTTTCAGAGACAATAAAACACAAATAATTATCTTTTTGGTATTTTCTGCTTTCAAACATGATTTATCTGACTTCAGCACTAATGTCGCTGGGTTTTGTTTGTTTGTTTGTTTTGCAGGGGTTGGTGGTGTTCCCTACAGCTTCTTCTGAATGAAACTTGAGTTTCTGGTTAACATTGCCCGTTAACATCTAGCTCAAAGTGACTTTTGAATAATTCTCAACATGATCTTACTTACACATAATATTCACTACATTGCTTGGTATATTCTACATTCTATTAGAGTATACTTTTTTGTTTCTGAATGGACACAAATATGAATCTTTTTCATTTCATTGTCTAGGTAAGCTGTGCTTTAAATTTCTTGGCATAGAGTGAGCACATCCAGCACTGCATCTGTTTGTTGATAGACCGCAGTTGGTATTCCAGCAATTCCTGGAGTCTTGTTTTCTCCAGTTTCATTCAGTGCAGCTTGATCTTGTTTCTTCAGTGTTATTGGTTCTTGATCATATGAAATCTGAAATACTTGAGCGTTTGGTATAGTAATTCTGTCCAATGATTTGTTCAATATTGCAACTCAAGGATTGAATCTTTTCTTTCATCCTTTCAGCTAGAGAAACTATGAGTACTCTTCCTTTTTTTATTTTCTAACATTTCATTATAATACCTTGTTTTGTCTTCTAGAGCTGTCTTTTGAAAACTTCTGTTCAGTTCTAAAATGTACAGATAATATATAGTTAACTGAACTGCACTGCACTACCCCAAAGCATGTGGTTCAAATCCATCAGCTGCTCCACAGGAGAAAGATGGGCAACATTCTTCTGTGCAATTACTGCCTCTGAAAACCCACAAGAGGGTCAGCTATGAGTCAGTTCCAACTCAACAATGCACAATAAAAACAATGGTTAACGAGATATTATTCTCTTGTAGTAAAGACTCCCTTTTCCATTCCAAGGGTTAGTCTAAAGTTGAGATCAAGCTCATTTGTCTGTAGCATGGGAACTTTAAATTAATACATTTATCAAAGTACAATTCATTTTTATTGAGTCAATTCTGATTCATAAAGTCTCTATTAAACCACTTCCCTAAGGCGTTTTCAAGACTGGATTTTTCCAGAAGGAGGTTGCTGCATTTTTCTCTTGTGGAGCTTCTTTGTTTTTGTTACTATATACTTTCAAGTTGAGTACAATTCACTATAAACAACAGATCTGAACCCTGACCTATCCTGTGGCCTCCTCATCCTCTTTGTAATACTTGAGCCCATTGCTGCACTTATTGTGTCAATCCATCCCATTGAAGGTCGTCTTCTCTTTCACTGACCTTCCACCTTCCCTAGTACATTGTCCTTAAGGACTACCCTCTTCTAGCAACACGCTGAGAGTATGTGAGATGAAGTTCCATCATCCTTGTCCCTGAGGAACAATCTTGGCTGTACCTTCCAAGACTAATCTACTTGTTCTTTTGGCAGTCCATGGGATATTCAGTACTCTTCACCAATACCACGAAGGCCTCAATTTTTCTTCTGTCATCCTTACTTATTGTCCAGCTTTTTGACACATAGCATAGTTTGAATCAAACACATCTTAGCCTTCAAACAGACATCATTGCTCCTCAGTATTTTCCAAATGCAATATGTCTTTTATTTTTTAAAAAATTAATGTTAATGAGAGTTTACAGAGATTTTTGGGCTTCCATTCATTCATTGTTGCACTTTTCTCCCTGCCCAACCTTCCCACAGTTAGTTCCTCTCTTTGAAAAGTAAAAGAAAAATTCTTTCATTGTTATACAATCCTGCCGGCCCCCAAGTCCGTTCTACTCTGTAGCCTTCATTCTGGACTCCTGTCATGACAATAATAACTAGTTATATATCCCTTTTAAACAGTTCTCTCCTTCATCTTTTTCAATGAAGTATACATAATTTATCCCATCTTTCTCAGTCTCCTTCCAACCCTGATGTCAGTCCCGTTTTACAACAGTAGCACTATGCAGT
>NW_006399751.1:35127587-35131201 GCF_000299155.1 Elephantulus edwardii
CATGAGTTCCTTGTTTTTCAATGCAGTATAGTATTCCATTTTGTGAATATACCACAGCTTCTCTATCCATTTGTTTGTTGATGGGCACTTAAGTTGTTTCCAACTCCTTGCTATTGTGAACAAAGCTGCAATAAACATAGGTGTGCATATGTCTGCTTGGATGTCAGTTATGGTCTCTTCGGGGTATATTCACAGTAGTGGAATTGCTGGGTCAAATGGTATCTCTATTTGCAAATTTTTGAGAATGCGCCATACCATTTTCCACAGGGTTTGCACCATTTTACACTCCCACCAACAGTGAATAAGGGTTCCAGTTTCTCCACAACCTTGCCAGCATTTTTTGCTTGCTGTTCTGTTGAATTTTGCTATTTTGACTGGGGTGAGATGATATCTCGTAGTTGTTTTGATTTGCATCTCTCTTAGAGCTAGGTATTTTGAACATTTCTTCATGTGCTTCCATTTTGACTTCTTGACTGCTGATACTAAAGATGGTTGATTATGGGTCCAAGTATATGAAGTCATTGATAATTCTGGATTTTTCTCCATCTATCACTCTATTACCTTTTGGCCCAGTAGTGAAGATTGTTGTGGTTGGTTTGGTTTTTTGTTTGTTTGTTTGTTCTTTTTTATGTTGAGATGTAATTACTACTGAAGGCATTTCGAGTCCTCCTGACTTTCAGTAAGCAAGGTCGTGTCATCTATATAACAAAGGTTGTCAATCAGTCTTTCTTTCTATCCTGATGCCATATTATTTTTTCACAGAGTCCAGTTTCTTATAATATTTGTTCAGCATACAGATTGAATAGGTATGGATAAATGAAACAGTCCTGACACATAACTTTCTTGATTTTAAACCAAGTAGTGTTCCTCTGCACTGATAGGAAGGCATCATGATGGATGGAAAGGAGATTGAAACTGTCAACAACTTCATCTTGCTTGGATCCACAATTAACACCCTTGGTACCAGCAGTTAGAAAATAAGGAAACACACTGCACTGGGAAATTCTGCAGTTAAGGACCTCTCCAAATTTTTGAGGAGTAATGATATCAGTTAGAGAACTAAAGTGTGTCTGATTCAGGCCATCGTCTTTCCAATTATTTGCTATACATCTGAGAGCTGGAAAATGGATGACAGAAACAGAATTGAAACCTTTTAGCTGTGGTGTTGGAGAAGAACACTGAGCATCCCACGGACAGCCAAGAGATGAACAGATATGTCTTGGAGAGGGTATAGCTAGAATACTCTTTGGAGGCAAGAAAGATGTGGCCTCACTTCATATGCTTTGCGCATGTTGCTAGAGGGGGCTATTCCTTTGAGAGGAACACGATGCTGGGAAAGGTGGAGACTTGGCAAAGGAAAGGAAGAGGCTCAACTAGGTAGATTGACAAAGGTGACTGCTGCAGTGGGCTCTTGTGTGTCAGGAAGTTCAGGATGGCATAAGATAGAACAGGTTTCAGGTCTTTTGTTCATAGGGCAATATGAGGATACTTCACTCAATGGAATCTAACAGTAACTTACAACAGTGTTTCTCTGTTCTGTTTTGACAACAGTTTCTTTACCTAGGTATAGGTTCTGTGTGAGCATGTTCTGGGATTATCATTCTTCTTAGTGTTTGTTATGATTCACACAGTCAAATGCCTTTGTGTAGCCAATAAAACACAAATAGGCAAAAAAAAAAAACAAAAAAAAACAACAAACCACAAATAGGCATTTTTCTGATATCCTCTGTTTTCTGTCATGATCCATCTAATGCAAATCTTTTGGAAAGGAGCTGGGCACTTAATCATTGTACTTCCAGGATTCCATTGATGTAGAGTACTCACTCTTCCTGCTATTGAATCAGAACTTACAGCTGATTCTCTATTGGTTTCAAAGGCTGTAAACCACACTGAAGAGAGGATAGCTCTTTCTCCCATGTCCCCACTGGTGAATTCAAACCACCACCAAGGAGCAGCCTTTCGGTTAGCAATCCAACTCCCTATATCCCTCCACACCCAGTCTCAGTTGCACTTCATGGTAAAATCAAGAAGAGAGACTTTCCTCACTTTATTCCTGGGAGAGGATAAAAAGGGCTGCAGAGAAGTAAATTGTTTGATCAAGGCCATGCAACTAATTATATAACAAGTTGTATTAAAACTCAGGATACTTGGCTCCAATTCAGGGCTTAACTCTTAGGGTCAGCAAGGCCTTTAACATTTTTTCACAGTCAGCAAATTAATTGCAATGAAATGAATAAAGAGACAGAGACAAAATACAAAATTACATAAAATATTTGCAAAAGATAGTATACATGTATATAATAATTAGGTAAATATTCTAAAAAGGATACATAATCTATATTAAAGCTCAACATTTCTGACGCTTTATCATCTCTATACTTTTGTGTTTGGGGGAGGAAATACTTTTTAAATATTGCACTTACAATTTCCTCCATATAGTTTCTAAATGTAAAAGAACGACCTTACACAGAATAAAACCAAAACTAAGGAAGTGAAAAAAATCAAAGTCTTACAAAGACCATTAATTATATATTTTAATTGAAGTAATTTCCCCCCTAACCTCTAACACTTATATTGAGCTGAAATATGAAAAATATTTAAAATTCTAACTTAAATGTAGTTAAAACCATGAACAAATCTCTGTAGCAAGGAGACCGTCCATGCCTGCAGAGTAATGTAATAGCTGACAAATAGGTTCTATTAGGCCCTATCTTAATTGGCACTTGAACTCTTTGCCTTAAGCTGAATTGGTTTCTAGAATCCTTCCTGTTTTAGCAAATGGAATATCTGACTCCTTTAAAGCTTACTATGAATACAGTTCACATGTTTCCTTTTTAACTTTCTGGATATTCTCACTTACCTTGTTCTTATTTGAAGTGTTGATTTATTACAAAGAATTATCTTGGAAATGTCCATGAGACAAGATGTTCAATTTCTTCAATCTTAATTTAATGAAATTATGGCTACTTGATTTCATAAGGAAGAGCTCTGGTGGCCTGGCACATAGTATTGTGTTGTAGTCCTAATTAAGAGGACTTACATCTCTAGTGGCTTAAAACCACAAGCTGCTAGGGATAGAAGAAGGATGAACAGTCTTACCTTGTTAAGATTTGTAATCTCAGAAACTCAGTGGACAGTTGCTATGAGTTGGAATCAAAAGGAATGAGTTTTTAATTTCCTAAAAATCATTCTACACATCCTACAATCCAATGAGCAGCCCATCAACTAGTCAAATGGTGCATATTGTTGTTGTTAAGTGCTGTCGAGTCACAGGCTGCTCATAGCGACCATATGAACAAAAGACCTGAACACTTGTGTAACTTTCATCATTTTCCAAGTTCATGGGGTTTTCAGAGTCAAGGTACTAAGAAAGTGGATGGATGATTCCAAGCTTGTTTTAATCGGGGAGCTTCACCAAATACTGTCCACCATGGGTAACCATTATAGCATTTGACACATCAGTGTCACAGTGTTCAGCATCACAGCAATCACAAGTTACCTCTGTACAGCAAATAGATAGACCAGTGCTTTACCACTTAGAAAAATGTTTGACCAAAAACAAAACGAGGCCTGCAGGCCACAGATTAAAGTCACCCACCTTCGGCTCAGTAGCA
>NW_006399751.1:35131327-35146664 GCF_000299155.1 Elephantulus edwardii
GTAATGTATTAAAATAATACAGAAATGTATATTATTATAAATAAATACTCTACCCTCAATTCTCATGTAATAGAAACTACAAAAGATCAATAATTTCATGATGTACTTCTGGTATGTGGTACAAATCAAATGGCCTGTCCCACAACACAGCTCAAACCATTTCCACCAGGGTCTTAATTGGAAGAAAGGTTAGTTTTCCCAACTCAAGAAAAGGCATGTCCTGTCACTAACACTTCTCACACCTGGTATTTTAAGCATGAAGTACAAAAGGCTACCACAGCAGCCTGGCTCTAAAGTGGGCTAGTCCTCACTTACAGAAATCCTCTTTGCTCTTCTGGTAGTCAGACGTGATGGCATTCCTGCAGACTTCCAGCCAGCTGGGTACCCTTTGTCCATAACTAGAAGGCCTGAACGAGTCTTTGAATAGCAGCCACAGAGCAGCTGATAGAGAAGTCATGTACAGAGATCTGAGGAAGGATCCCTTTATTATCCATGATGAAGAGGCCCCTGAATGCTGTCCTCAAAAGCACACATTCATTCAATCCAAACTGCAAAATAATTGATGTGAGATAGCAATAGCAATAATAATGTAGTGACTCCTATTCCTTTGTCTTCTCTATCCCTCTCAGCTGGGAAATGGTTTACATGTATGTACTAGAAAGTTCCTGAGCCATCATCCATTAACTACCTCCAGGGTTGTTATTTGCTCACCTGCCTTATTCAGTTAGATCTCCTCTGTCTTTTTGCTTAGGAGAGTCTGCCCTACTTTCTCTATTTTTCTTGTCAGGTTGAATAACACTACTTTTGATCTTCCTTGCTTGAAAGGTATCCATCATGGTGTCCAGATCTTTTCCAACATATTTACACCCTTTGTGTGTTCAGATGTTGGGACTTTGCCAGCAGCTCACGCTATACACTTGCCCCCCCGGATGCAGCATCTGGGTGTTTTGTGATGAAATATCAGACAAAAGTCACTTCAAAGCATCTGCTAGATGTATTAGGAAGCCTGTGTGCATCCACCATTAAGTTAGATGTCAGAGAATCTCTAGAATCTGATTTAAAGTCTCTTCTTCCTCTTAAGTGGTCGCTGCAATCCCAGTGAAAAACAGTTGCCTAATAATGATTTTTCTTTTTAAATGTGTATGAAGAAAGAGTATTTAGTAACTGGGATTGCCTGTCTATCTAGAAGTTAATTTTAGTGAAACAAAATTATATTTTAATTCAAACTCTGATAAATAAGAAGTACAGATAGCCTTAATTTTCTTATTATACATAGACATATTCCTATACACCTACACCATTAATATATAATTTATGAGAACACATTTTAACAGTTGAAATTTACATTATAATTTTAATACCAGAAAAGTTGCATTAAAATGAAGAAAACCTAGTTATTGCCTTCCTCTAATTTCAGGTTCCACATTTAAAAATAAGCATTATATACTTTATCTTTTCAATAGTAGAAACAATGAAAATAAACCTTGTGTTAATGCTAAAGTATAATCACATGGCTTTTCCAAAATAATTTCCAATGCATTATTATATGTATTTTTCTACTAGTAAAATTAATAAGATAAAAGTAGAGTGAATTACCAAGCAATTCTATTCCAGCAAATAGAAACAAATTAATCTGATTAAATTTGTAGTGTGTCTCCTGTGTGATGTACATTTATTTTCTCAAGTTCATTTTATACACTGTACTCAATAACATTTGTAATACATAACTTCCCTAAGCAACAATAATTTAATGATACCTTATTCTTTGCTTGAAAAGCAAAAGAAATATTATCAGACACTCTTACAGTAAGCTAAACAATTACCTTCTAAAATGATTTTAATGCAGGCAAAATTCAAGAGTCATCATTTTAGCATAGTGAAATTTATTAAGACTTCAGTTCGAACCACTAAGCTATGCTTCTTATATGCTATGTAGCTTTCTTTCGGGTTTCAATTAATATTTTGAAGGCGTGTACTTCATAGTTGAAAAATTTTAAAGTCATAGTAGCGTATTTGGTGTAAAGAAATGAATACTATCTTACAGGCCATGTGATTGTAGCTATCCTACACATTAAAATTCAAGGTATACACTGTGAATGCAACTGTTAAAATTAACAGACTTCCTAAGTAGTTTTTTAAATAAAAATTCCATCGGGAAAGGAGCTGTGCTGCTAATGGGAAAGCACATGGTTCAAATCCACCAGCTGCTCTGGGTAAAAAAAGCTGGGCAATCTCCTCCCGTGTGATTTACTACTTCTGAAAACTCACTGGAAGGTCAGCTACAAGCCAGTTCCGACTTGACCATGCACAACGATGACAAAATTCACGATACAAGAAGTAAAGGAAAAGTTAGCTAACACTAGTTCAGAAGTGATGTCAATAAAATGGCATAATGGGCAGCTCTACACTCCAGCCTTCAACCAGAAACTTCTAGCAGTAATTGTCAGAAACAACTTTATCAGCATTCTGGAAACAGAAAAGTTTGCAGCAATTGTAAAAGCGATGCAAAGAAAATTTTACAAAGTAGAGCTTTGTGGCCTTTTCCTTGCACATAGTCTAGGAGTCACTAGGTGGTGCAGATAGTCATGTGCTTAAATGGCACAGATGACCTCAAGTATTAATCAAAGATGGGGACGTTCAAATCAACTCAGAGTCTCTTTGGGATAAAACCGTGACTATCTGCTTCCAAAAGATCACAGCCTTGAAAACTCTGATGAGGTCATAATTTGCACAGTTGGAAAAGTCATGAGTCAGAATCCATTCAGTGGCAACTAACATGAATTTGCTGGTTCCCTTCCTTCTTCCCAGTGTGGCAGCCTACTTAAAGACAGGAGTCGGTCTTCTCTCTATGGAACCATGAACGCAGAGTGGACTTTACTGAGAAATGACTGAGTTTGTTCTTCTCTGCTTGCTATGTGAAGGGCTGATGTACTCATTTCTCTTTCACCTGTTGTGGAATTCACTCAAAATGGCAAACTTTGCTCATTGTAAGGTAAAAGAGTGGCTATTTGGAGCAAAAGAATGTAACTGAGGTGAACAATGTATCAACAAATGCTTGGAAAGAAAATCCCAGACGAGAGAGTCTTTGGACTATTTTTAGGATCAAAAATATCTGTGCATATTGGGGAATTTAGAAATGCATACTCCAAAAGACCTAAAAAATATTCCCAGTTTTCTTTTGGGCTGATGCTTTAGGCTCAGAATAAACCTGACAAAGTGCTGAAGGGGTGCCTCAGTATAGAAGCCAGCTCCAGAGGTATTCTTTCTTACTGACATGGTAGATGACCAACACACAAAAGTGTTTCCATACACTTGCAATAAGCAATCTGTAAGAATTACACTTAAAACACCATCTGAAAGAATAAAATAGACATTAAATGAAGTGGAAAAAAAAATCTTAAAAGAGGAAAGGTCCAGTGTGATAACAGTATTACATGAACTTCATGAATTTTTTATGTAAACCAGTATAAAATAAAATTAAAAAATTAAACACTATGCTAAGTGATGAAAACTAGTTTCACATATGTTGTGCATGTTGTTAGGAGGAATCAGCCCTTGGGGAAAAAGATGCCGTGCTTAGAAAGGTGGAGGGTTCATGAAAGAGAAGAGTACCTTTAAGATGATAGATTGGCAAAGTGATTAGAACAGTGGGCTCCAGTATATCAGGGATGGTGAGGGTGGCACAGAATAGGGCAAGGTTCAGATACATTATTCATACGGGTCGCTATGGGAGCTCTTGTGGCCTAGTGGCAAGAAGCGGCACTGCAATCTTGACGGCAGTGGGTTCGAGGACACCAGCTGCTCAGCAGAAGAAAGATGCACAGTCTCCTTCTGTGCGATTAATTGACTCTGAAAACTCTCCTGAGTGGGTTCTGACTCAATTGTACACAACAGGACAAGAGTCATAGTTAATGATACCTAACAATAATAAAAACAAGTGAAATAAGTCAGACCTCAATGTGACACTCAAGAAAGCAATTAAAACTTTTTTTCTCTTTTCATTTTCCACTAGTTTTTCACTGGGGTGTTGGAGGTTGGAGTGTCAGGGTTAATGAAACTGGCTCAGGACAGGGAAGTGTTCAGAGCTGCTGAACATAGGGTTGTTATACATTGCAGGTGACTCAATGGCACATAAAAACAGTAACATACTATGACAGGTTTGGAAGAGGGAGTGGCATCTATTTCCTAAACAACATGCCTCCAGAAACTCTATGAACTTTGATAAATGCCGACAGTTGTAGAGGGGCTTCAGGCCTTTTGTTCATAGAGTCACTATGAGTCATGCTTGACTCGAAGGCAATCAATAACAACAACTAGTTTATTTACAGAATTAAAATACATTTTTTTCAAGAACAAATTCTTTCAATTTCCCTCACCGTGCACTCATCAAATTGTATAACACATTAATTCCCTCCTCCCCCTGCACATCCACATTCCTCTGCTTCCAATCTCTCCCACTCCTCCTGGATCTTTATACTCATTCTAAAATAATGGTTTTATACAATATTTATCCTTGTGAGACTGAGTTAGTTTACTCAGACTAACGCTCTCCAGTCCCTCCAAAGTTAGGTAATAATTTACAAAGTTATTGCTTCTGCGTGCTGCATAGCATTCCACTGTGTGAATGTACCATAATTTCTCAATCCATTAATTTGTGCTTGGACAATCGGGCTGTTTCCATGTTCTTGCAATGATAACTAATGCTTCTATGAATATTGGTGTACAAATCTCAGTTTGAGCCTCAGTTCTCATTTTCTCAGGGTATATTCCAAGTAGTGGAATAGCTGGGTCACATGGAATTTCTATGTTCAGCTTTTTGAGGAAGCGCCAAACTACCTTCCAGAATGGTTGTACCATTTTACAATCCCACTAACAGTGTATACAAGTTCCTATCTCCACATCCTCTCCAACATTTATTACTTGCTGCCCTGTTAAACTTTGCCACTGTTACTAGAGTGAGATGGTACCTCATTGTGGTTTTGATTTGCATCTCTCTTATTGCCAGTGATTTGGAGCATTTGTTCTTTTAGTCTTTTTGTTGTTGTTTACTGTAGAGTCAGAACCCACTCATAGCTGACCCTCCAGCAGTTTGTTATTTTCTGTCTGGTTGCTATGTGAAGGGCTAATGCAAAATATTAATTTCTGTTCAAGCGGGTTTTCAGAGGAACTTAGTTGTGTAGGAGGAGATTGCCCATCTTTCTCCTACAGAGCTCCTGGTGAAATCAAACCATGTGCCTCTGGAATTACAGAGTAGCTTCTTAGCACTAGGAAAACCTTCTTGTCATGTTTAAATCCTTAAATCATTGCCATTTTCATCCACTTTGCAATCCTAGTCACTGCCTTTGTTAAAATAACAGTAGAATCTTCTGACTTTGTATCAAGGAAGACCTTTCAAGGAACGAGAAGGATGTACTGAATTATTTTCCCTTGGAATGACTTAGATCTGAAAGAAGCATTCAGCTAAGGCAGACTTTGTTGTTGCTTTTGTTTTAGGAATCTAACTCTGTCAAGAGATTTCAAATGCTAGCAGCATCTTTAAAGGGTATGTTTGAGGACATGAAGCTCAGCTGGATGTGGCCATCTTAACCACGTACTATGTACTGTGGAATTATGCATGCTGTGGCCATCTTGGCCATGTGCACATGCTTTGTGCAAGACTCCATGTGAGCCATATTTAAAGAACAATTGTGCATGTGCTTGATGATTCCATTCTTTCCACACACGTCAATTTCAAAGAAAAGCATGCACTCCTGTTTTACTGTTCTTAAGAGAAGGAAAGACCCAAATTAAAGGAGTAGTCTGGAGACAGTTTCTTGGCAATCACATGTAGAAAGTAGTCTGGCTATACCAAAAATCAGATATTGTATTATTCCACTTAAATGAAATATCCAGAAAAGCAAATTAATAAGATAGAACCACAGAGATATTAATAAGTCCTCTCCCATTATTAACATACCATCTATTATTATTAACATGTTATGTAAAGCTATCATCAGGAAAATGCTCTTGCTAATAGATACGTTAAAATTCTCTCATGTCAAAAAATAAAGAGTAGATCTTGTCTTTAAATTCTGCAAACAAAGATACATGACAATTAAAAAATGTCATATTTTCTTATCATTGCTTAACTGGTGTATGTAAGTTTACATGCATCATATTCTCTAAGAAAAAAAGAGACATTTTAGTAGGGTTTTTTTTTTCCCAGTGGATTTCGGGTTTTTTTTTTCTTTTATTATGATAGTTTTAAGATGGAGGATAATTTTCAAAGAGAAGATTATTTACTTTTCCCAATAATAAATCAAAACAATCTCTTCTAATAATTATCTTCTCCTCCTCATCTGTTTATACAATGATATATTCTGAATGCACTACACAACAAATTACATCATAAATTAGCTTAAAAAATGAGGAAAATGCATCAATATGTTAATACAAAGAGTGAAATGCAGTATTATTAAGATAATGATCACTCCATAATAAGGCAATAAAAAAAGCCTGCAATTTAGTGTTTGAGAGAGATTAATTTTTGGTTACAAAATTACAGACTTTAAAAACTGTTTTGGGCTTTTAGCACATTTTGACTAAAGTACGTGAGTTCCATATTCTGTAATTTTATAACTGTTGTTAGATACTTCACATTGGCTAGAAATCAGTATTTTCAGGAAAAATGATATGAAAATTACTAAAAGACAACTGTCAAATTATCGTTTCCAGTTGGAATCTGACTTTATGATCTCAAAAGAGATGATAGAAAGCAAATGCTGTGGAAATACCTATGTGCATTTTATAGGCAGTATCTCATTTAATCTCCCCAAAAGACTTTATAAGAACCCTTACAGTGTGGTCTATAGTTTCCAACTGCTGAGAGTCAGATTTTTTACTCTACCAGTCACTGTGTCAGAGAAAGACCAACCACCTCCTCTTGTAAACATTAGAGCCTCAGTAACCTCAAGGTTACTGAGTGTTAAAATTAGCCTGATGGAGATGGATTATTTTGGAATCACTTTTCAATGTATTCATTTTAATATGAGGAACCTGAGAAATTAATCTATGATTTGTGTGAAGCCATGGAGCAGTCAGTCCCCAGCCTTTATTCTGTCCCTGTCTCCTCCTCAGTGTTCAGCAGAAGGACTTCAGGGCATGGGTTTTAGTACTTGTAAGTGACATTATAGAGTGCATCTATATGTCTAAGACAAAGGCTCTGGAGTTCAAACCCTAACTCTCCTACTAACATGACTAGTAAACAAGTTCATAAACTATATGTTAGGCAAAATAATAGTCCTTGCCCCACATGGGTACAGTAAAAATTAAGTGGTGTGTTATGTGCAATGTAACTGTGTTAGCCAGGAATTGAACTCATCCTTCCCATATGAATGGACTGAGTGACAATAATTCTACCACCAAAGCACCAGCAATGAGAGTGTTGAGTAAAGTTGTTAAGAAATGATCTGGCATATAAAATGTTCTCAATAAACTGAATGATTATACACATTCTCCATCCACTTATTAAGCTTCTGCCCTGTGCAGAGGACTTGCAGTATTGGAATATGAGTGATATAGTCTGTGTCTTGAAGATCTAGTAGAACTACTTATACATCACTATCTGTCATGTCAGCAATGACTACTTTGGGCAAGTTGCCAGGAGGGGATAGTCCTTGATGAAGGACATCGTGCTTGGAAGTGTGAAGAAACAGTGCAAGAGAGGAAGACCCTGGAAGAGATGGATTGACACAGTACCCATAGAATGAATGGGGTAAGTGTGTTAGTCAGTGAGCCTGGCTCAGGACAGGGCCGGATTCAGAGCTATTGTACATAGGGTTGCTATGAGTTGCAGACAACGTGATGGCACATAACAACAATGAGGACTGCATATTAAATTTTCTTGAAATTAGCCTAAAAAGATTAAATCTAAATCAAACTATTGTTAAAGCAGTATCAGGGACAAAAGATATTTTTTTAAAAAAAATTTCTACTTGTTTATTTACAAAATTTGAATACTTTGTTTTCAAGAGCAAATTCTTTCAATTTCCCTCATCCCCCTCCCCAAAGACATTTTATACACGTGAGAGAATGCTTCGTGAATGAGATGTGTTTATGTGTTTATGAGAAATGAGTCAACTTTGGAGAAACAGAGGAAAGATGATGGATAGTATTTTGCTGACATACTTTGATCATGTAAGGAGAGGCCAGTCTTTGGAGAGAGACATCATGCTTCGGAGGGTGGAGGGACGGAGCAGGAGGGGAAGGTTCTCTACGAGGTGGACTGATTCAGTGACTGGGGTAATTGGGATGGGTGTGTCAGAGACAGTGCGACTGGCACAGGACAGAGCGGAGTTTAGGGCTGTTCTACATAGGGTCACTATGAGTTGCAAGCGACTCGATAGCACATAACAACAACAGCAACAAGTGAATAGAAGAGTGGGGAGAGGTAAGCTTTCTTTAAAAATTAAGTTAGTCTTTCATTCATCAAGAAGAGATTCACTATTTTCTGGTTAAATTAGTATTTGTCTAGTCAAAAAAGACATGTCATTAAAAAAGTTCTCTCTGTAGTGACTTTCACTTCAAGAAGATAATCTCAATTATATACTACAATGTCCCACAAACAGAAGTTTGTATATTTAACTACCTAGGAAGCAATGTACTTATAATTTCAATTTTTTAAGAAGAGAAGGATGAAAATGAATAGGTATCATCTAAAATGGGACTACATAGTTTTGTCAGTGTAGGCCCATTTTAGTTCGAGAGGAAGAATCGGAATAGCATGGGTCCTTTGTAATTATAGAATATAATGTTTGTACAACTTCCTGTGGTCTCCTCTCTTCATTTTAACTTGGCTCTAAGTGAGCAGTCTAGACACCATAATGGATACACTTCCAGACACGATTTGTCCAGAGCACATCACTCTCCCCTCAAAAGTGAGATAGTCACTCACTTCCTTACTTTTCACATTCGCTAGGTAGAGACTTGTGAGTCATCACCATTTTCTACTTTTTGCTTCCAAGAGTCAGTGCTTGAGATTAAAATTCTAAAATGTCACAGAAATTGTTGGTTTCAACTTCACTCACCTTCCCTGTGCCCTCTTTGCTGTCAGGTTAGAACCAACTCATGGGTGACTCCCCCTGATCACATATGGGGGTTGCAAGACCATAAATTGCATGAGAGGAGATAACTCATCATTATGCTTCAGAGCTGTTGGGAAATTCAATCTGCCAGAGGGGTCTGGTCTTTTTTAGTTGATAGTGTGACTCCCTACAGACAATGCCAACAAAGTTCCCTACTCTACCACTGCATTTTTTTAAGCATTTAAAACTTGACCTTCATAATTCATTTCCTTCATAATTCATGCTAAACACTTTAGAAAAAAATCTACTCGATGACATTTAACAAGGACGTAGCCTATCAGGGTTCTCTCTCTTGTCCTCTTATTGTCCTTTTCTTGAGACTTCAACTTAGATATGGATAAAATTAGCACTCCTTTGAACTCCAGTGGCCTAGTGAATAAGAAGTTACGCTGTCAAGTCAACAGCACATGATTCAAGTCCACCAGCTGCTCCGCAGGAGAAGGTTGGGAATCCACCAGCAGCTCTGCAGAAGAAAGTTGAACCATCTTTTCTCGTGTGGCTTACAGCCTCTGAAAACTCTTTGGAGGTCAGCTATGAGCTATGAATGAGTTCTAGCTCAATGGTACATAACAATAACAACAAATTTTTTAAAATATTTTTTTAAATTATTTTTTACGTACTGTCAAATTGGATCTGAATGGTACAGGAGGAGATTGCCCTCCTTCTCCAACCGGCCATCTGGTGGATTCAAACCGCTCACCTCTGGGATAGCAGTGCAGCTTCTTGCCACTAGGCCACCAGAGCTCACCGATAATAAACAACTTTTGAGCCAATTCCTTTTCTCAAATGTTCATTCTCTCCAAGATCTTTCTAGTGAGATGCTACATTTCTTGAGACTTAAATAGATCTATTAAGTGTATTTCTGAATCAGATCAGAAGATCCTCCTTTTACTGGATGTTCTTATTGCCATGTATGATCTGTTATCATATGTGTTTTAATAATGTGTGTTACATACTCAAGGTTGTTGTTCTTGTTATGTGCCATCTAGTCACCTGAGACTTATGAAGACCCTATATCTACTAGCTCTGTACCCTACCTTATCCTGAGCCAGTCTCACTGCCTCCAATATATCTAACCCTATCACCCCAGTCACCGCTGTGTCTCCCTCTCCTTCACTGTTCCTCCACCCTTCCAAGCATGATGTCCTACTCCAAGGACTGATCTCTCCTGGCAACATGCCCAAACTATGTAAGATGGAGCTTCAGAATCCCTGCCTCCAAAAAACAACTTGATTTCACCCTTTCCAGAACAGACCTGCTTATTCTCTTGATAGTCAATGGTATGTATGTTCAATGCTCTTCTCCAGCACCACAACTGAAATGCATCAATTCTTTTGTCACCCTTAGTCAGCTCTCTGATGAGTGGCAAGTAATTGCAAAGACCATGGCCTATATGAGGTGCACCTTAGTCTCTTTGGCAGTCTGGAAACATTTCTGACAGCAGATTTCCCCAATGGAATACGGTTTTTTATTTCCTGACCAGTGGTGCCAAGAGTGTTGATTGTAGGCCCAAGTAAACAAATTGAGAACAACTTCAATCTCTTCTCCTTCCATAATGGTGTTGCCAATTTGCTCAGTTATGAGAATCTTTGTTTTCTTGATGTCGAGCTTTAATCCATATTGAAGATTGCAGTCCTTGACCTTCTGCAGCAAATGCTTCAAGTCTTATTCAGTTTCAGTGAGCAAGGTTGTGTCATCTGCATAATGCAGATTGTTTATGAGTCTTCCTCAACAACAATTTCTTAATTCCATATCCCTCCTCATGATGTCCAACCTCCTGATTGATATGCTCTGCACATATAATTGAAAAGATAGGGAGATAGTATGCATTCCTGGTGCACTCCTTTTCTGATTTTGAACCATGCAGAGTTTTCTTGCTCTAGTCTGGTGACTACTTTCTGGTCCTAGTAGAGGTTTTACATGAGCACCATCAGGTGTTCTGGGATTCTCATGCTTTTCAATGTCAGCCACAATTTGTTGTGATCCATACAGTCAAACACCTTTGCATAGTCAATGAAGCACAGAGAAACGTTCCTCTGGTACTCTCTGCATTCAGCCAAGATCCATCTGACACTTCCCTAATGCCACTACCTTTTCTAAACCCAGCTTGTATTTCTGGCAGTTCTCTGTCAATATTGTTCGAGTAGTGCTGGGATAGTCTTCAGTACGATTTTCCTTACAATTAGGAACACTTAAATTCAAAGAACACACTTGATGTTATTCCTTCCACCTCTCTACAACATTTAGGTTAGTGTCTTAAATAAAAAGTTCACTAGCTCTATAACAATTAAATGAACAAACACACCATGAAGAAATACAATAATAAAAAGATATCTGTAGAAACATATTTTGCAACCTGTCATCAG
Organism: Elephantulus edwardii; assembly: GCF_000299155.1. Classification (NCBI taxonomy): domain Eukaryota; kingdom Metazoa; phylum Chordata; class Mammalia; order Macroscelidea; family Macroscelididae; genus Elephantulus; species Elephantulus edwardii. Next base: position 35,142,816 of record NW_006399751.1, read on the forward strand.
ATAGTTGATTCTGACTTGGGATAGCCAATGTGTGCTGAGGAGTAGATTTCCAGATCTGTCTTAGGGATGAGTTGATGGTGTCCAACTTTGAACCTTTCAGCCAGTGTTTGAGTTCTTGACTGTTTGCATCACCCAGGGACTTCCAAACGATTTTCCTTAGGCTAGACCTGAACTCACAGTCTTTGTGGTAATCATGCACAATGCCTGTTGTTCTATGGCAAAAGTGTAGAACATATTGCCATGATTTTGTTAAATCATAAAATCCAGTGGTTATTTCAACACCTTCAGATGAAAGGTCAGATCGGTATCATTAAGCTTACCTATTTTAAAATAAAGAGAACTGATAATGTAGTGCGTAGTATGCTGCTCTGCTATCCAAAAGGCTAGTTGCTCAAACATACCAACAACTGCACAGGAGAAAGATGAACAATCCCTTTCTGTTAAAATTTACAGCCTTGGAAACCCACTGCAGAGTCTATATGAATTAGAATTCACTCAATAACAGTAGATTAGGTTTTGGGTTTTTTTGTTTGGTTTTTTTTTTTAAATAGATATGAGTTCTATTTTCATATTGAAGTTTATAGTGCAATATGCATTGCTACAAAGCAATTACAAAGGCCATAAAGCTGTAACAAAACAGATGTGAGGATCTTTTAAAGGTTTAGAGCTCATCATGAATGCTTCTCTAACTATGAAGAAAATCAAGCCCATAGATAACAGACAGTGAACCATTAGGACAGAAGAGAACCGCTCCACAGGGTGGGTTTTAAAAGCAGACTGTCACATCTTTCTCCTGTGGAGCAGCTGGTGGGTTTAATCTCCCACTCTTTCAGTTAGCAACAAAACGCTGCATCACCAAGATTTCATGTCTATGGAGAGACATATGTCATTTTATGCAACAATTAATTCAGATTTGTTGTTTGAGTTAAAAGACTTTGTGGTGATTCAAGTCCTTATAAAACACCAGCTTACAAAGCTGTCAAGATCTCATGAAATTCCACAATCACCAATGAACTCGTATGTGCGATTTAAATTTGAGGAAATTGATGTATTAATATACCATTCTTGAAATACTCCCAGTCTTTTTTTCCTCATTTCTTTATTATTATTAATTTTAATGAAAATTTCAGAGACTTTGGATTTCCATTCATTCATTGTTGTACTTTTCTCCCTGCCCACCCCTCTCCCCACCCCAGTACACTCTTCTCTTTGAAACATAAAAGAAAAATTCCTTCATTGTTTTACAATCCCTCCCCCAGGTCCACTCCACTATGCAGCCTTCATTCTGGACTCCTGTCATGACAAAAATACCTAATCACATATCCCTTTTAAGCAGTTTTCTCCCTCATATGTTTTAATGCAGTTTACATTATTTATCCCATTTTTCTCAGTCTCCCCCCAACCCCAATGTCAGTCCTGTTTTACAACAGTGGCACCATGCAGTATTTGTTCTTTTGTGACTGAGATACTTCACTCAGCATAATATCCTCTAGAGTCACCCATTTTGAATAATATTGCATGAGTTCCTTGTTTTTAAATGCAGTGTAGTAGTCCATTGTGTGAATAAACTACAGCTTCTCTATGCATTCGTTTGTTGATGGGCACTTAGGTTGTTTCTAACTCCTTGCTATTGTGAACAAAACCGCGATAAACATGGGTGTGCATATATCTGCTTGGATGGCAGTTATGGTCTCTTTGGATTATATTCCCAGTAGTGGAATTGCTGAGTCAAATGGTATCTCTATTTGCAACTTTTTTGAGAAAGCTCCACACCACCTTCCATAGTGGTTGCACCATTTTACACTCCCACCAACAATACTTGTAGTCTTGAAGAAACGTTAGCACCTTGCATGACCTGACAGCACATACTGATTGGATTCCAAGTTTACTGAAGAGAAATAATGGAAGAATTGAAAGTAGATAGTTTTGTTAGCTTTTAGATGTCCTGAGAACCTTGGTGGTGCAATGGATAAGTGTTTGGCTATTAACCGAAATGTTGGTCCCTTGAACTCACCAACTGCACCAAAGGAGCACCATATGACTGGCCGCCTCTATAAGGACTTACAGCTTTGAAGCCCTGTATGTTTCTGTTGTTAAGCCCTATATGTTTCTGTTGTTGTTGTTGTTATGTGCTGTCGAGTTGCTTGCAACTCATAGCGACCCTATATACAACAGCTCTAAACTCTGCTCTGTCCTGTGCCAATCTCATTGTCTCCGACACACTCATCCCGATTGCCCCAGTCACCGAATCAATCCACCTTCCAGAGGGCCTTCCCCTCCTGCGTCTGCCCTCTACCCTCCCAAGCATGATGTCCCTCTCCAAGGACCGGTCTCTCCTTACAACATGACCAAAGTATGTCAGACGAAGCCTCAGAATCCTTGCCTCCAAGGAGCAGCCCGGTTTAACCCTCTCCAGGATGAATCTGTTTGTTTTCTTAGCAGTCCATGGCACCTTCAGCACTCTTCTCCAACACCAAAGCTCAAAAGCATCAATTCTCCTTCTATCCTCCCTGGTCATTGTCCAGCTCTCTGATGTATAACAAGTGATTGCAAAGACCATGGCCTGTACCAGATGCACTTTAGTCTCCAGAGACACACCATTGCTCTTGAGTACTTTAGAGAGGTCCCTAACAGCAGACTTTCCAGTTCCAATATGTCTTTTAATTTCCTGGCTGCTGGTTCCAAGAGTGTTGATTGTGGAGCCAAGCAGACTACTATCTTATAAAGTTGCTATTAGCAGTGAGAATTGACTCTGTGATGACAGATATTCTTTAAAATGTTCTGAAACCTGAAAGCATCACTTGGAATTTGTTGTTGTTAAGTGCCATCTAGTCACCTGAGATTCATAGTGACCCTATATACAACATCCCTAAACCCTGCTCTATCCTGTGCCAATCTGTCTCCATCATGCCTACCCTGATTAAGACAGTGTAAATGAACTAAATCCACCTAGATGAAAATGTTTCCTTTTGCATCAGATCTCAAAACTAATTATATCTTTATACTATGCAAAGCTGAACAGTAATGTGCAAACTTTGTTCACATTTTGTATCCTACAATTGTATATGTTAGCAATCCTTAAGTGTAGCAGAACTATTAGGTGCTAACATATCAGACCTGACAGAACAAAACCTTGCCTTATCCTATGTTTTTCTCACAATATTTGCTGTACTCTTGTTAGTGTTCTAGTTCCTATCTCAATCCATCTCATTGACTGCCTTTTTCTCTTCCATTGACGTTTCAATTCTCCCAAGCATGTATTTCTTTCTTCTCTTGACAGCACAAGTTGTATTCAATATTCTTTGTCAATACCATGTTTCAAAGGCATGATCTCCAGTCTTCTCTATTCATTGCCCAGCTTTCATAAGCATAAGAGTCAGTGAAAGTATCACTATGGGAAAAGATGCACCTTGATCTTTAAACTGACATCCTTGCTCTTTAGAACTTTAAAGCAAATATGTCCAGTGCAATATGTCTTTGATTCCTTGATTGTTGCTACCTATAGGTTGACTGTGGATTTAAGAAGAATTAAATAATTGACAACTTTAATCTTTTCTCCACCAATCATGATGTTTTTTCTTGCACCAGTTGTAAGAATTTTGTTGAGACATGCTCTATCCTGTGTTTTCCTTAGAAACTCTGACATACTTGACCTCATAGCTGCAGCCACTGTATCAGTCCATCTCATTAAAGGTCTTCTTTTTCTTTGACTCATCACCTTTCCAAGCATAATGTCAGTATTCTTCTCCAAAACCACAACTTAAAGACATTGATCCTCCTCCTGTCATCCTTATTCATTTTCCAACTCTCAGAAGCATAACAGGTGATTGAAAAAACCATAACTTGGAT
>NW_006399751.1:35148236-35164268 GCF_000299155.1 Elephantulus edwardii
TTAGGACTTCTAGTGTTGTTCCTAGTTTTTCTGTAATGAAGCTCATCAGTATTTTTGAGAAGTCCCTGACAGCATATTTCCGCAGTACAATACTTCCTTTGAATTCTTGACTGCTAATGTTGGTAACTCTGGATCCAAGCAAGAGGAAGTCATTGACAACTTCAATTTTCCATATATCATGATGTTGTATATTGGGCCAATGATGAAGATCTTTTTTTTCTAGATATTGAGATATAATCTGTGTTGTAGGCATGTGTAGTCTTTGATCTTCTTCAAAAAGTGTTTCAAGTTCTCCTCATGTTCAGAAAGCAAGGTGTGTCATCTGCATAATACAAATTGTGGATGAGTCTTGCTCTGATCTTCATATTACATTCTTCTTCATAAAGTTTGGTTGTAAATGAAAACATGTCAAGTGGTACCCCATTGATTCCTGGGGCCTTCTGTGTTGGTTTTTTGTTTGTTTGTTTTTTGTCAATGCCTTCAATAAGCTTGTACTTCTTCATATATCACCATTGGCTTTTGATCATATGGTACCTCCTTAAATACTTCAGTGTTGACCAATTCTTTTTGCTACCTTAACTCTTAGTATCCCCCACCCCCTTCTTCCCTCATCTTCTTTTGATGCTTCCTGGATTGTCCAAGATTTTGTCCTTAATATCTCTCAGTATTGAAACTCAAGGGTTGAATTTATTTTTCAATTCTTTCAGCTTGAGAAATGTTAAGTGAACTCTTCCATCTTTATTCTTTAAATCTAGGTCTTTGCACATTCCTTTGTAATACTTTGCTTTTTCTTCTTAAGCTGCCATTTGAAATCTTCTGTTCATCTCTTTTATTTAGAAATCTCTTCCCTTTGTTTGATTTCTTGATAGTGCAATTTTCAGTCACTTGTGACGTCCATTTTGTTTTTTCTTCTCCTCTGTCTTTGGAATGACCTTTTGCTTTCTTCAAGGATGATGTCTTTGATATCTGGTCTTTGGTCATAAATGTTCAATGTTTGAAACCTATTCTTGAGGTGATTTTTAAACTCAGGTCATATAAACTCATATTTTGGTTCTTGTGGACTTGTTTTCATTTTCTTCAACTTCAATTTTAATTTGCACATGACTAATTGATGATGTATTCCATAGTCAGCACCTGGCCAAATGATTTTGAGTTTTGACTGCTGATATTGAGCTTCTCCAATTATTTCTTCATCAGATATAGTCAATCTGATTTCTATATAGACCCTCTAGTGAGATCCATGACTAAAGTTGTCCTTTGTGTTTTTTAAAAAAATTTGTGATGAAGAAATTATTCTATCTCCAGCTTCAATTCAGTCACTAAATCCATATTTTCCTATTGCTATTCCTTCTAATTAGCTTCCAACTTTTATATTTTAACCAATTATTATTTATGCATCTTGACTGTATGTTTGGTCAATTTTAAACTACCGAAGTTGGTAGAATTACTCAATTTCTTCATCTTAAGATTTAGCTATGGGTGCATATCTTTGAGTTGTTGTTTGTTGTTATGTGCCATAGAGTCACTTGTGACTTATACCGACAATATGTATAAGAGCCCTAAACCCTATTCTATCCTGTTCCAACCTTATCATCTCTGACACACCTACTCTCACTACCTTAATCACCAAATCAATCCATCTCATCAAGGGAATTCCTCTCCTGTGCCATCCCTCCATTCACCCAAATATGATGTCCTTCTCCAAGCACTGGTCCCTCCTTGCAACATGTCCAAAGTATGTCAGAGGAAGTGTCAGAATCCTTGCCTCCAAGGAGCATCCAAGGAGCAGCCCGGCTTCACCAGGACAAACCTGTTTGTTCTCTTAGCAGTCCATGGTATATTCAATACTCTTCTCCAACACCACAGCTCAAGGGCATCAATTCTCTATTATCCCTAGTCACTGTCCAGCTCTCCAATGTATAGCACCCAAATGTGAAGTATAAGGCCTGGATCAGGCACATCTTAGTCTCCAGCCTGATGTCATTGCTCTTCAGTACTCTGGAGAGGTCCCTGACAGCTGACTTTCCCAATGCAATTTGTCTTTTAATTTCCTGGCTGCTGGTACCAAGAGTATTGTCTGTGGAGCCAAGCAAACTAAAACTGTTAACTATCTCAATCTTTTCACCATCCATACTGATGCTGCCAATCGGCCCCATGGTAAGAATCAGTTTCAGCAAGCAGAGTTGTGTCATCTGCATAACACAGGTTGTTGATGAATCTTCCACCAATCCTGATGCCTTTTTCCTCCTCATCCAGCCCACCATCCCAGATGATCTGTTCAAATAGCAGTTGTATTAACAGGTCTTTCTTGTACATGTATAGACAAAATCCTATCATTGATATATCTTGTAATGTCCTTTTCAACTATGAATGCAACACCATTATTCTTCATTTTTTCATTTCAGTGTAGTAGATCTGATTCAAAGTAGCCAATGCCAATCCATTGCCACTTACTAATAATGCCTAGAGAAACAGCTACAAACATTCATTAATAAATGGTACATAAAATATGTGAAATATGAATTGGAAGTTGTCAAAAATGAAAACTAGATACCTAAGACAGGATATAAGTAGCAAGGGATTGGAGGAAGACTCATCCACAATCTGTGTTATGCAGATGACACAACCCTGCTTGCTGAAACTGAGGAGGACCTGAGGCGCTTGCTGCAGAAGATCAAGGACTACAGCCTCCTATATGGACTGAAGCTAAACATCAAGAAAGCAAAGATTCTAACCGCTGGACTGATTGGGAGTATCATGATAGACAGGGAAGAGATTAAGATTGTTAACAGCTTCATTTTGCTTGGCTCCACAATCAGCACTTTTGGTACCAGCAGCAAGGAAATTAACAGATGAATTGTATTGAGAAAGTCTGTTGTCAGAAACCTTTCTGGAGTACTGAAGAGCAACGATTCCAGTCTGGAGACTATGGTATGCCTAATCCAGGCCATGGTCTTCACAATTGTGTGCGATGCATCAGAAAACTGGGCAATGACTAGGGATGATAGAAGAATTGGTGTCTTTGAGCTGTGAAGCTGGAGAAGAATATTACATATATCATGGACATGGACTGCTAGGAGAACAAAGAGGTTCTTGCTGGAGAGGGTGAAGCTAGGCTTCTCCTCGGAGGCAAGAATTCTGAAGCTCCATACTTTGGGCATGTTGCAAGGAGGGACTAGTCCTTGAATAGGGACATCATGCTTGGGATGGTGGAGGGACAACACAAGAGAGGAAGAACCTCGATGAGATAAATTGACTCAGTGACCGGGATAATGGGAGACAGTAAGGTTGAAACAAGATAGAGGAGGGTTCAGAGCTGTTGTACATAGAGTCACTATGAGTCGCAAATTACTTGATAGCACATAACAACACACAGCAATATGACAATCAGTGAGGAGTGGGGGTATTACAGTCATATCTCAGATGAGCTAGCATCAACTTGGCAGTAAGTTTAGGTACTCATTGTACACATTGGATTCAGGGCTCATATTTTGAAACACAGTTTAAGCTTAAATTTGAAAAAAGGCATTGACTTTTCCCCAGGTGACATGTCATGTTTTGTAAGATATGCCTCCATCTTGCTGTTAAACTCCATCTCTACACATTCTGCCTTTTTCTCACTCAGCTCAAGCAATATCTCTGCCTTCGCTTAGAGTCTGCACTGAGTTCTGGTGGCCAGCAAATGCTTTTCTCTAGACTTATTATGGATAATAAATATGATAGGTGCTATTTTACACTGTCATAAAACACTTTATATACAGGTAGTGAAAATTGGGAAATGCTTAAAATTTAAAATTCATACCAAACCTCCAAAATCCAATATATTTATGGAAAGAATGGCCTTAATGATTTTTTTAGCATTAACTGTGTGTTGAGATAGTATATTTGGCTGTTTGAGATTAAATAAAATGTGCTACTAAAATTTTCACCTGTTTATTTTTATTGTTTATGATCTGACTAAAAGAATAAATTACATGTGACTTGCTTGCATTTATGGTTCACATTATATTTCTAAGAAAAAACTCTCCTCTAAATATTAATGCAATTGTTAGCGTATCTTCTAGCATCCATTTTGGGTTTGTTTGTTGGGTTTTTTCCCCCTGTTTTTGTAATAACCTATTGCTCTCTTTATGTATAATATACTTGATATCATCCCACAAATCATCTGGTCTTTCATCATTGGTTTAAATGCCCCAAATCTAGTATTAAGATAATCTTGACATTCAGATGAAATAGATTCAAGATCATATTTTAGTTCTTGTGGACTTATTTTCATTTTCTTTGGTCTCAATTTGAACTTGCTTATGAGTAATTTATGGTCTGACACATACCCTGTGCCTACAAATATTGAGCTTCTCCAATGTTTTCTTCTGCTGTAGATAATACGATTCCTGTGTAGCCCATCAAGTGAGGTCCATGTGTAAAGCTGCCATTTATTTGTGTATGTTAAAAAATGGTAATGGCAATGAGTAAATAATTGAAAATACAAAATTTGATCATTTTATGTTCAGCCTTATTTCTATCACCAAATATTTTCCAACTACTATTCCTTCTTCATTGTTTTCAACTTTTGCATTTCAGTCACCAATTATCATTAACATTATCATTGACAATTATCATAATAAACTTGATTGCACGTTTGACCAAGTGATGATGTCAGTTTGAGGACTAAGGTGTATCTGATTCCAGCCATGGCTTTCTTTCACTTACAATGCATCTGAAAGCTGGACAATCAATAGGGGTGACAGAACAAGAACTGATGCCTTTGAGCTGTGGTGTTGGAGAAGAGCTCTGAACATCCCATGGATGGCCAAAGAACAAACAGATATGTCTAGCAGAGGGTGCAGCCTGAGTGCTCTTTGGAGGCAAGAATGATGAGGCCTTGCCTCACATACTTTGAGCATGTTGCTAGAAGAGACTATTCCTTTGAGATGACATGATGCTTGGAAGAGTAGAAGTTTGGTGAAGGAGAGGAAGATGCTCCATCAGGTGGATTGACACGGTTACTGCCACAATGGGCTCTAATATGTCAGGAAGTTGTGAGGATGGCATAGGATAGCACAGGGTTTAAATCATAGGGTCACTATGGGTCATGTTTAACTAGATGGCACCTAATAACAACAAGAAATATTAATGGACTTATCAACATCTTATAAAGTTTCTAGGAAGCATTTATCTATTTGTTTTCTTTGTCTATCTTATACACTGTTGTATCCACACAATCTAAACATATATGAGGCATGGAATAAATATTTGTGGAATTAATGAATAAATTATACATGCAGTGGTTAAGAGTTTGAGCTCTGAAATCAAGCTGCCTGGATTTCAATTTCAGTTCTGCTATTTATTAGATATATTAAAGCTTGGTTAAGTTATTTAATCTTTCTAGGGTGGTTGTGAAGATTAAAGATGTTCTTAAAATTAAGGAGCTTAGATCAGTGCCTGATATACAGTAAATGTTCAATAAATATTTCCTGTGGAGGAATAATATTTCTTCATTCTGTCGATAGAAATGCAAGGCAAAAAAAAAAAAAAAAAGAACAGAAAAGAAAGACCTTTGATTCCCAAGGCAGTAAATGGTAGGGCTATGATTTTACTTTTGATCTATTTGACTCTGAGACTCATAGTCTGTTATATAACAGTTAGCTGAATTTTTTAATGTAAATTCAAGGCTAAAGTAAAATTTAAAAGTTAATAATAAGGTAGCACATGACTCCTATGCTCCTGAATCATATTAGAATTTAGACTCTAGATGAATAGTTGTGATATATGGTAGTTATTATAGTAGTTAATTTTTTTAGGTCTATTAGTAGCAGTTAAGTAGTTATATTACCTATACTGGCACTTAATTATCACACTCATGATGAAAGTTGGCACTATTTATCATTATCTCTATTTTCTAGATGAGAAAACTGAATACAGAGAGGTTCAATAACTTACACAAGGTAACACAGCTAGAAAGTGAAGGAGGTGTAATTCCAGTCAGTCTACATGCTCCCAGAGCCTGTGCTCTTCCCCTTTCTGATGTACTGCATTTTCCTCTCACATTTTATGCTTGTGAAACAGTAAAAGATGGCTGAGCACTCAGCCTTGTAGTTGTTGTGATTAACTCAAAGATAGGCACAGACTTCTGGTATTTATCACTAGCCATATATTTTCTAAGGAAAAAAATGTTTTCCTGACTCAAAGTGTAGAATGGATCATCTAAAAGTAAATTTTCTTTCCAAAAGACATCATTGTAATCCATATAAACCTTGCTTGGGCCGTCAAAACCTCTGCTATCCTGGTGATTTCTCCCCTTAATTGGACCTAAAGCAAGAATAAATTACCCTGAAAGTCATACCACATCAGGCCCAATCAAGCTCAGTAAGTGACTATTTGCTTCTCTCTTTCGAAGCCCAGCACAATAGATCCTCTGCTGATGACACTTAAAATATTTAAATAAAACCAGACCCAGCTTATGATTGAAGAAGCCATCATTTTTCATTAGAATGGGAATATAAATTTTCAATACTAGACGACTAGCATGTTTGAACGGTACAATTCATTTTCTAGCAGGTCACGGCCAATATCCACTACAGAACAGACTTGTTGAAAACAATCTTCTTAAAAAACCCACTTTGTCTTGATGACAAAGATGTGTGTTCTTCCCCTGACAAGAAATGGGAAGGAAAGTACCTAAATCCTCCACATATTTTTATATTTCAGTGATTTGATACTGTGACATAATATCTTATGTAGGTTGGGGGGAGGGTGGGAAGGAAGGAAGGAATAAAGGTAAAGGACAGATCAGTGAGTATTAGACATATGAGAGAAGCAACTGAAACCTTAAAAAACTACTGGCTTGAGACCGTCTGGAATAGAGGCAGAAAATAAAAGTGAGTTTGAGAATCCTTGGTTTACTTTTTATCTTGCTATATTGAGCACCTGACTTTTCCCAAATAATTGTTTTTAAAATGAGGGGACAGAACGAGATAACTATATCCTTTTTAAATCATGTTGTTTTTACACTTGATCTTAGCCAAAAGGCCGAGAAGCGATGTTGTTTTTACGTGCCATCGAGATGAGTACTACTCGTTAGAACAACTACCCTAAGAACAACTGATCTGTACACCATCCTATCCTGTGCCGTGTTCACAATTTCTGACACACTCAAGCCCAATGCCACAGTCTTCAGGTCACCTCACCTAGTTGAGAGTCTTTCTCTCTGTTCCCATCCCTTCACCTTTGTAAGCATGTCTGTCTCCAAAGAATAACCTCTTGTAGCAATATGACCAAAGCATGTGAGATGAAGTTTCATCATCTTTGTCTCCACAGAGGAGTCTGGCTGCACCTTCCCCAAGATATATCAATTTATTATTTTAGCAGTCCATAGGACTTTTAGCAATCTTCTCCAACACTGCAGCTCAAAGGCATCAATTCTTCTGTCACTTTTGGTCATTGTCCCATTCTCAGATGCATAGCAAATGACTGAAAAACCCATGGTCAGAGTCAATCGCACCTTTGTCCTCAAACCAACATTATTACATCTCAATCATTTAGAGAGGTCTCTGTCTACAAACTTTCCCATATCTTGATCTCCTGACTGCTAATACTAAGTGTTTTGGTTATGAACCCAGGTAAGATGAAGTTGTTAACAGTCTCAATCCCTTCACCATCCATCATGATGTTGTCTACCAGTCCAGATATGATGATTTTTGTTTTCTTGATATTTTTAATCATAGTATCTTGGAATTCTTGGTTAGGTGTGCTACAGAATATTTTTTTTAAATGTGGGAATTATAGAGAGGTGCTCCTTTCCATAGGACTTGAGGGTGAGGCAGATGATGCTCTCTAGCAACTAATGTTGCTTGGCAAGCCAGCTAGGAAAATGCATATGACTCCATGACTGAAGATCTTGGAAATTCCTGCAACACAGGAGTACAGACTGGAATGGGAATACACCTGAGTATTTCAAGTTCTAAATTTTTGTGTTGCCCTTTAGGAAGAGAATGCTATTACCAGAAAGGGAATAGCCAGACTTGAAAAAAGAAATTGGAAGACCAAATAGATTGCCATTTTTGCTCGTATATCCAATTCTGAGTCTTGAAGGATAGTGAAAAAACTAGCCTTCTTGTGGAGGGAACCAGTCTTGCAAGGCTTCTCTGGAGATTTTGCTTTAGAGCATCGTCACAGGCCTGGTACAGGCTTGAAAATAAAGCTAGATTACTTCACTAGAAGTACAAAGTCATACAGAAGAATAACAACAAAAAGAAGACAAAAACTCTTAAAACTAGGAAAGTTATTACAGCCTTTTCCATTGTCTGACTTAATTCATCTATTGGGCCTACTCTTTTGGAGGTCTCAGTCTGCAGTCACCTTGCAAGCACCAGATCATCTATAGACAAGCATGGGACTCCATATAACAGGGTTAAGTGAAACCACTTACTTAAGGTCTTGGTCCATTTGCATATCACCGAGAGATAATTTAAATAAAGTGTTCTTTCTCTATAACCAGGATAAGGTTTTGTTTCATAGCCAAAATGAAAATTAGCTCTGCTGAGATACAATTCTGATCTCAAGGGGAAAATAATTTTAGATTTTTTTTTGTCATTACGTAACATTTTGGATTTACCTTGGTATAACCAAATAGACCATGAAATATTCACCTCCAAATAAAAATAATTTTCCTACTGCAGTTGAAATCTGTTACTACTTAAGCATTTTAAAATAGTACCTTGTCTCCTCTCTAATCATTTCGGTTCCAGAACTATTAGTATAAGGGCACCCTGTACCCAGGTTTATGAACTGTGAGATTGATGGCCTTACTCTGGACACAGTGTAGATTTCTTAGATAAATGTCACCTCACAAGGCCAGCTCCATGGCATTTTCCAAGTGCAGTAAATGGTGTCTTATACTACTCATATCTCTGTATCCCCTCAGTGCTTACTGATCTCATACATGCTAATGGATTTTTATAGTAAACTGAGCCTGAGGGTTTGCTCTCTGTACTTAGCACACTTGAACCATTCACAGAAGAGACCACATTTTTGGAGAGTTAATATACATGGAAACACCAATTTGCCAATGCAAAGCACAAGATAGTGTATAAATATGTCACCTTTTTTGTCCCCGTGATGGAAGTGAGGTGTACTTTTGCACCTTTTCTCAAAGGGGGTCATGTCTGGGAAGGTTCTCATTGTTTATGTTGTATCACTCATGAGTGCAAGCCCATGGAAAATGGAGAACATTGAAAAGAGTCAATCTCACTATAATTTTATAAACTTTAGGTCGGTTATGTAGCTGTATCTTTCTCTTTTTTGCCAATCTTATTATCATGATATATCAGAACATTTATGCAGTGATCAAAGAATTGAAGTAAGCAGAGGTGGAAGAGAAGAGAGTAAGATCTTAACAGTGTTTATGTCCTGTGTCTGAGTGATAAGATGAGATACAAACAATTTTTATCTTCTCTTGGCTTGTTATTACCTATGGATTTTCTATAATTACTATATATTGCTTAGTGATCTTGAGGTTATTTAAAAATCAGCTTCAAAATGATATAGCTAGGAGGATCCTAATTTTGTCTGAATATATCCATATACAACAACCTAGCCTGTAATTTTAAATTTTTACTTCTTTGTGTTTCTATATATTTTTAACATTTAAAATGACAATAATGAAATGCTTAAAAGGGTTCTTAAACTTGAGAATAAAGAAATCATTATCTAGACACTTGTCAGTCAACGTGTGAATCACAGACCAGCAACACTGACATCACATGACAAATGTAGACACACAGGTCCCATCGGAGATCTCAATTTGTATCTAGCTTTGTGAAGATCTAGACTGATTTGTACATTTGTATATTTTATTATATACATTAATATTTTATAAGCACTATGGTATGTAACAATTCCTTTCTTAGCAACTTTTTTCTTGCATGTTGTCAAGGTTGTTGAGTTTTCTGGTAAAACATCTGATTGGCACTAAATGCTGCTACAATTACAAATGATTGAGGATGATGACCATTTATTTCTAAAATCTGGTCACTCCATGGAGATTTATATAGGATTTATTTTCAGTGGCATTTTAATTTTTAAAAAAATCACATAATTCAGAAGGTTACAAATTACCTCTCTGGAATATGAAGCAGAAAGAGCAAAGGCAGAGGCAGGTGTGAGGGTAGAGAACACTTGACTATTAGTCATCTTTAATTTTGGATAAATAAAGTACTCAGAGAAATAGACCAGATTTTGAGGGTTAGGAGTTAGATATGTTATTTAAAAATCAAATCCATTTTGGTTATTATTAATTATTATAAATGGAGTAATTAATAATTATATAATTAATAAAGACTGATAATATTATAATATTAATAAAGACACATATTTAATAATTATATTATTAATTACTCCATTTATAATAATAATAATAATTAATAATTATACTTCTTGTTGTTATGTGCCATTGAGTCGTTTGTAACTCATAGTGACCCTATGTACAACAGCCCTAAACCCTGCTCTATCCTGTGCCAATCGCACTGCCTCTGACACACCCATCCCATTTACCCCAGCCACTGAATCAATCCATCTCATGGAGGGTCTTCCCCTCTTGTGCCATCCCTCCACCCTCCCAAGCATGATGTCCCTCTCCAAGGACCTGTCCCTTCTTGCAACATGCCCAAAGTATGTCAGACAAAGCCCCAGAATCCTTGCTTCCAAGGAGTTGGTTTAATCCTCTCAAGGATGAATCTGTTTGTTTTCTTGGCAGTACATGGTACATTCAATACTCTTCTACAGCACCACAGCTCCTTCTGTCCTCCCTAGTCATTGTCCAACTCTCTGATGCATAACAAGTGATTGCAAAGACCATGGCCTGTGTCAGATGCACCTTAGTCTCCAGAGAGACACCGTTGCTCTTGAGTACTTTAGAGAGGTCCCTAACAGCAGACTTTGCCATCGCAATATGTTTTTTTTTTTTTTATTTCCTGACTGCTGGTGCCAAGAGTGTTGACTGTGGAGGTGAGGAAACTGAAGCTGTGAACAATCTCAATCTCTTCACCATCCATCCTGATGCTAGCGATTGGTCCAGTGGTGAGAATCTTTGTCTTCTTGACATTGAGCCTCAGTCCATAATGAAGCCTGCAGTTCTAGACCCTCTGCAGTAAGTACATAAGGTCCTCCTCGGTTTCAGCAAGCAGGCTTGTGTCATCTGCATAATGCAGATTGTTAATAGATCTTCCACCAATCCTGATGCCACAATACTCCTAATAGAGCCCAGCCTCCCGGATAATCTGCTCTGCATACAAGTTGAAAAGGTATGGAGATAGGACACATCCCTGGCGCACACCCTTCTCAATTTTGAACCATGCAGTGTTACCCTGCTCTGTTCTGACAAGTGCCTCTTGGTCCAAGTATAGGTTTTACATTAGCATGATTAAATGTTCTGGGATTCCCATTCTTCTCTGAGTCAGCCACAGTTTGTTATTATCCACACAGTCAAAAGCCTTTGCATAATCAATGAAACACAAATAGACATTCTTCTGGTATTCCCTGCTTTCAGCTAAGATCCATCTAACATTAGCTACAATATCCCTAGTACCATGACCACTTCTAAACCCAGTCTGGACTTCCGGCAATTCTCTGCTGATGTGTTGTTCCAGTCATTTTTGGATAATCTTCAGTGGAATCTTGCTTGCATGTGAAATCAATGACACTGTTCTGTAGTTTCCACACTCAGTTGGGTCACCCTTCTTTGAAATGGGAACAAATATAGACCTCTTCCAGTCAGTTTGCCAAGTGGTTGTTCTCCAGATTTCTTGGCACAACTTGGTGAGCACATTCAGGGCAAAATCTGTTATCTGGAATACTTCAATTGGTATGCCATCTATTCCTGGGGCCTTATTTTTTTGCTATTTCCTTCAAAGCAGCTTGAACTTCTTCCTTCATAACCATATGCTCTTGCTCATATGTTATTTCATTAAATTCTTCTGTATCTGCCAATTCCTTTCTATACAATGACTCAGTATATTCCTTCCATCTTCTTTTAATACTTCCGGGATCATTTAACGTTCGGCTGAAAGCATCCTTGATTACAGCAACTCTAGGTTTGAATTTGTTCTTCAGTTCATTGAGCTTAATTAATGCTGAATGAGTTCGGCCCTTTTGATTTTCCAACTCTAGCTCCTCGCACATTTCATTGTATTATTTTGCTTTGTCATTCTGAGTTGCCTTTTGGAATCTTCTGTCCAGCTCTTTGGTATCTTGAATTCTTCCTTGTGCTTTGGCTTCTCTAAACTCCAGTGCAATCTTCAGAGCTTCTTCTGACATCCATTTTGACATCTGGCTGCACCCTCTCTGAGACATATCTCATTGTTTTCTTGGCAGTCGATTGAATGCTCAGTGTTCTTCTCCAACACCACAGCCTAAGGGAATCCATTCTTTTTCTGTCATACTTATTCATTGTCTAGTCAATTCCATTAGAGAGTGGTAAAGATAGCATTAGGTAATACATATATACATATACTTTATAAATAATATATAATTATATTATTATAGTTATGTATAGTTATTTACAAAATGTAAGATACAAATAAATATCTATAAAATTTAAACTACAAATTTAATAAGGATGACAGAAAAATAATTGATTCCTTTAGGCTGTGGTGTTGGAGAAGAACACTGAACATCAAATCGACTGCCAAGAAATCAAACAGATATATCTCAGAGAGGGTGCAGCCAAGGTGTTCTTGGGGAAGAATAATGAGGCTTCACCTCACATACTTTATTTATGTTGCTAAGAGGTTTTACTCCTTGGAGGACATGCTTTTAGGAAGAGTGGAGGATCGGCAGAGGAGAGGAAGACCTTCAACCAGGTGGATTGATGCAGTGACTGCTGCAATGGGCTCTTGTGTGTCAGGAAGTGTGAGGATGGCGCAGGATAGAAGATGGTTCAGATCTTTTGTTAATAAGGTCACTATGAATTGTGCTCAACTCGAGGGCACCTAAAAGCAAGAGAATTGAGATATTAAAGAAGAAGGCTATACCTCAGGGATATAATCCTCCTTCTAAATATCTAAGGATCTGATCCTTACTGGTGCAATGGTTAAAGACTCTGCTTCTAATGGAAGCATTAACAGTTCAAATCTACTGCCTGATCAATATCCATGTGCATGCCAGAGAAAGTGATACAACAGAATGGAGATAATACCAAACAATATTATTAATATTATATACAAACAAAATATTATTGAAGAGTTTTTTTAAAATTGCTACAGCAGCATATAGAACTTCCAGAAATTTAAGATTAATTCAGAAGAGAATATGGAACTAGACATTCCTTTGTTGATGTCATATGTATCTTACTCCAAAGCAGAAAATACTAGAAATGTATGTAGTGGTGGTATTGTTGTTCTTAGGTTATGTCAAGTTGACCCAACTCATAATGATCCTATTCATAATAGAATGAAATACTGTCCAGCCGTGTGCCACACACAGAATTTGCTGCTATACTTGAGCTCATTACTGCAGCCACCATGTCAATCCAGCTGGTTGAAGTTCTTTATCTTTTTTGCATGCCATCTAATTTACAAAATATCATGTTCTTTTCCAGTGACTTTTCCTGTCTGATATTATGTTCAAAAATAGATGACACAAAGTCTCATCATGTCACTTCTAAGAAGCAATCTGATTATACTTTTCCCAAGTAAGATTTTTTATTCTTCTGGTAGTTCAGGTTATATTGGCATAGTCTGGAGGGAATTGTGGTGCTAATCTAAAGGCAATACCTCTCTCACAGTTCAAGTCCACCAGTGACTCTGAGGGGCAAATATAGGCAATCTCTTCCTTACAGCTTCTTGAAAACCCACTGGAAAATTTTCTAATTGGTTCTGATTTGACAGCAATTAATTTGAGTTTGATTTTTGCCAACATCATAATTCAAATACATCAAGTTTTTTTTTTCAATCTTCTTTTTTATTATGTATCTTTTACATACTTATCATGGTTTGGGTTATGCATACATGAGCCTTTAAAGTGACATCTTTGTTTTTTAATACTTCAAAGGCACATTTTGCCTTTTATTGATTACACACAATATACTGTGTAGGTTAAAAAAAAGGGTATAAATATCATTGCAAAGAATAGGAATTCCAGAACACTTAATTGTGCTCATGTGGAGCATCTGTATAAATAAAGACATTCAAACAGAACCAGGGGATAGTGTAAGGCTTGAAAATTCTTTTTAAAAAGAGCGTGCATAAGTGTTGTATCTTTTTACTACTTTTATTCAATCTGTATGCTGAGTAAATAATTTGAGAAGCTGGACTGTAGGACAAAGAGTTCAAATCCAGGATCAACAACCTGTGATATGCAAATAACACAACTGCACTTGCTAAAAATGAAGAGGAGCTTGAAGCATGTATTGATGAAAATCAACAACAGTACTCTTTATGAATAAAACTTCAACTTAAAGAAAATTAAAATTTTCGAACATGCTGATTGTGATCCAAACAAGATTAAATCATTGATGCCTTCAATTCTTTCTCCTTATGTCATAACACTAACTGTTGGTCCTATGGTGAAGACCTTTGTTTTCCTGATATTGAGAAGTATGGACGTTATCTTTCAATATTACTTTTAAGCCATTATTTGACTTTGCTTTGTCAATTGATGGGAAAATGAGAACGGAGCTTTTTAGCCTATGCACAAGGGGATTAGCTATCTACTATTACATAAGGGGATTGGCCAGTATCAACAATCATCTACAAGTGTATTGGCTAGTTTCATCAATAAAGTGAACAGCTCTAGCCTTAGAGATAGATCTTCTAGTGCCATTGAAAGGGAAAAAGAGAGAATGTAGGATGCCGTCTCGCTCCAGTTACATCTATGGCAGCAACATCTAAGACTCAACTAGAGACTTGATGTAAGATGGGACCTTATGGTCAGAAGGGGGAGAAAGTAGAGCCAATATTGGCAATACTGAAACTTTGTTGGACACCTGGGGATGGGAAGCCAGCACTGGCAGGACTGAGAACTTATAAACACTATCACAAGGCTCAAAGCTGAGGTACCTGCATTCATATTTCAGGAGCTGTCTTGACTGTATTCTGCTATTACTCTGGATTATATCCGTTTGACATCCCAAAAATGAATAGTAAATCAATAGAGAAATAGCAGAAATGCAAGCTAAGTTTAGAAAAGGTTATGGCACTAGAGACATGTCAATGTCAGGTGGGTCTTCATCAAAAGCAAAGAGTACCAGAGGAATGTCTACCTTTGTTTCATTAAGTATGCAAATGCATTTGACTTTGTGGATCACAACACACTGTGGCTTTCCTTGAAGAGAATAGAAATCCCAGAACACTTGATTATGCTCATGCAAAATCTGTACTTGTAACAGTAAACCATTTTCGAAACAGAAAGGAAACACTGCATGGTTCAAAATCAGGAAAGGAGTGTATCAGGGATGCCTTCTATCACCATACCTTTTCAATCTATATGCAGAAAAGATCATTCTGGAGGTTGGACTTTATGAGGAGGAAAGTGGCATCAGGATTGGAGGGAGACTCATCAACAATCTGCTCTATGCAGATGACTCAGTCTTGCTTGCTGACACTAAGGAGGCCTGAAGCACTTGCTGCAGAAAGTCAACGACTATAGTCTTCAATATGGATTGAAGCTCAACATCAAGAAGACAAATATTAGAGGTTAGGAGTCTTGGCAGGGAGCAGTGTGCTTCACCTGGGAACAGCGAGCTTTGGTGTGGTGCAGTGAGCTTCAATGGGGAGCAGCGAGCCTCAGCATGGAACGGCAAGTCACAGTGGGACCCACCCACCAGGAACAAGTAGGACAGCAGAAATTTGAGTAAGGTACTTGGAGGATCACTGCTGATTGATGTACCATTTGTGGGACCTCTTCACCTTAAGCAGGAGGGAATGAGACAGCTGGTGCATGACTGGGTTGGCAGACCAAGTTCTCGAGGGGAAAACTAAAGCTTTCTGGGTTTTTCCCATTCAGATCCCTCCCCCCGTACTTCCCTCCCCTCCCCCC
>NW_006399751.1:35168618-35183276 GCF_000299155.1 Elephantulus edwardii
TCAGTGAGACTGCTCAGGACAGGGCAGGCTTCAGAGCTGTTGTCCATAGGGGCTGTTGTCCATAGGGCTGTTATAAGTCGCAGGCAACTTGATGGTACATAACAAAAGTCCCAACAGTGACTGCCCTTTAAATATTCCGTGCACATTTATTCACTAGGTCAAATATTTACATCACCATTGTTAATACAATCATGACAAATCTCATACTAGGTGAGTATTAATTCTGGAAATCTCTTTTCCTTAACCTCTAGCTCTAAGGCTCCTTTTTACAATAGACTTAGATACTTCTCTTATGGACCAGTATGGTTATATCAAAATAAATAAGTCTCTTTGCACTGGAACACTTCTTTGCGTCCAAAGATCTTTTTATCAATCCTAAGGCCCAGGAAGCAGAATTAGTATTTCCCAGGCTGTTTTAAATAGAAATTCCTCCTGATTATATCACTTGTCTGTGTTTTGAAAGGCCAGTACCACTGTTCTCACTTAGAAAGGGCTGCTCAGAATGGCCAGCAAGGTGTGAGTTTCACTACTCTGCCTAGTTGGCTGCTGCACTCATTAGCATCTTTGAAAAAGTAGATTTTTATTTTGTTTGTTTACTTTAATGTGCTATCAATAATGAATATACTAATAAAATTAACTTTAATTAAAAAATAAAACCAAAAAGTGTTATTCAAATTTTGCCTTATAACTGAACTCTGCAGGCACATAGAAGTATTTCCCAGCTTCATTTGTATGCATTTAACTCCTGATTAGTGGCTCCCAAAACATACTTTACAGGAAGCACAAGAGTGGTTAAAAATCATGAAGTCTGGTACTGAATTTTATAAGTTTAAATTGTGATTCTAACTCACCTTTGTTTTATGCAGTGAATCACTTCACTGTGACTCTGATTGAGCTCACTAGTCTATAAAAAGAGCATAATAAGAAGATCTTCCAGACTAAGCTCTGATGGAGTAATGCATAAGCAGTTGTGCAGCTAATGCACTTGTCTGTCTGTTTGAATCCACTAGAGGCTTTGTAGAAGAAAGATGAGCAATCTACTCCTATGGGATTTGTTATTATTGTTTAGTGCTGTAGAATCGACCCTGACTCATACGGACACTACAAACAACAGATATGAGCCCTGTCCTATCTTGTGCCATCCTTAGCATCCCTGACACACTTGAGCCTATTGCCACAGACACTATGTCAATCCATCTTGTTGAGGATCCTCCTTTCTTCACTGGCCCTCCACCTTTCCCAGCATGACATCCCTCTCCAAGGAACAGCCTCACCTAACACGTCCAGAAAATATTAAGATGCAGCTTTGCCATCTTTGCCTCTAAAAAATCCTGTTTGATTTTTTCCCTACACATATCTGTTTGTTTTCTTGGCAGGTCATAGTATATTCAGCATTCTTCTGCAACACTACAATTCTAAGACATTGATTCTTTTGCTCTCATCCTTATTCACTGCCTAGCTATCAGATTCATAGCAAGTTATTGGAAAGACCATGACTTGGATCAGGTACACCTTAGTCTTTAAACTGATGTCATTGCTCTTCAAGACTTTGGAGAAGTCCTTGACAACAGAATTCCCAGTGCCAGACATCTCCAAATCACCTAACTGCTGGTACCAAGGGTGTTGATTGTGGACTTGGGCAAGATGAAATAATTGACAATTTTAATCTTTTTGCCCATGTGGATTCCAGATCCCTAAACCTCACAAAAAGGTCAGCTATGAGTTGGTTCCAACTTAGTGACAATAAACTTGAGGGTTTTGAGTAAAGTTACTAAGAGGATTAAATGAGACTATGTATCTATGGGATTGAAAATAGGGCCTGACATGTGGTGTTGTTGTTAGGTGCTGTTGAGTTGAGTTCAATTCATAACGACCCTGTCATCAATAGATCTGAACCGTGTCCTATTCTATGCCAATTAAACTGTCTCTGACACACTTGAGCCCATTGCCGCAGTCACTCTGTCAGCTCATCTGGTTGAGGATCTTCCCCTCCTTTGCCTTCCTTCCAATTTTCTAAGCATGATAATGATATCTTTTTCCATGGAATAGGCACTCCTAGCCTTTCCTCCCCGAAGGTATGAAAGACAAAGCTTTGCCATGTTTGCCTCCAAGGAGCACTCTGACTTCACCTTCCTCAAGACTTATCTGTTAATTCTTTTGACAGTCTATGAGATATTAAGTATTCTCCACCAACAATCAATTTTTCTTCTGTCATCCTTATTCATTGTCCAGCTGTCAAATGCACAGCAAGTGATTGAAAAGATTGTGATCTGAATCTGGTGCACCTTAGTCCTCAAACTAACAGTAATTTACAAATACGTTATGCAAAATACGTGCATTAGCTATCATAAAATTGTGACTTTTCTGAAAACATATTCCGAATTTTTCCTCAGTAGGACTAAAATATTTCAATACCATTGTATATGTTAGTGCAAGTCTTCATTCCTATGGAAAAGGATGATATAAATAACAGTGAATAAAGAATTAGGAAAGAGATATGTATTGATATGTTTAATTCTGGGTTTTTTTCACATTTAGCATTTTTATGCCATTTTCTAGCAGACGATTTACATACATGCCCCCCCTTCCTTTAGGTCAGTATGGCAATTTTCCAATATCAATTATTTAAAGAGAAACTTTGGTCAAAAATGGAATCAAACAGGCCAGGGGGATAAATCTTTGCTGCTTTTAAAATATCAACACTTTTACAATTCTATTCTCACACCATCACACGCGCGCGCACACACAGGAGCACCTGCACGGTCGTGTTTTCAGTGTTTCGTGCGGGTGGGGAGGCAGGCAGCTGCAGCTGGTCATGCTGGCTCAGTCTCCGAGGTTTGCTCAGCTTCACATTATTCGGAGGCCCTGGATGGAAGACTGCAAGGTCTTGAAATCCCGAATTGTCATGGCTCCATGGATGCCAGTAGTGCAGAGTTTACGACAGTCTTGCTTGTCCACCTCTTAAATGGACACCTGAGTGATGCTATCCTGGTGCAGCGTCTCCAAAGCCGTGTTGCTGTCCTTGGTGGTGGCCCGCTTGTCCATGTTGCGGAAGAGTTCCATGGTCTACAGGTTGCGCTGGGTGCTCTGTTTCGGAATGTCCAGTTTGGAGACGCAGGTCAAGCAGCCACAGTCGTCATAGTTGAAGAGCATTGGGCAGCAGTCATGGCCCGCGGCCACGATGCTGTTCTCTGACACAAATGACACGCTCAGGAGGGGCAGGAACTCTGTCTTCAGAGTGAAGACCTGCACGCTTTTGGAGGCATCGGCTACAGACAGGTGCTGTCGTGGCTGACCCAGGCCAGGCGGCTCCCGCTGGCGGAGAAGCTGACGCCATGGACCCAGCCCCCCCACCCCCACCCCCGTGCCACTGCCACCAAACTCGGACATCAGTTGGCCAAAGGCATCTTGCTGTCCCATGGTGTACTGGCTATCTTTAATGTAGGCAGAAAACACCCTGCACTTGAAGTCGCAGGAGCCTGCCGCCAGCAGAACGTTGTTGGGATGCCAGTCCAAGCTGAGGACCGTGGAGCGGATGGGCTTCTTAATGTGCTTGCTGACCCACCAGTCGTTTTCGGACACGAAGTAGCAGACGGAGATGAGCCGTGCCCCGCTGCCCACGGTGAACTTGTCCTCCAGCGGGGACCACTTCACGAACGTGGCTGCCGGTTGATCCGCAGGATCACCAGGGTGGGCTTCCAGACGCCATCCATCTGACTCCAGACGTAGGCATTGTGGTCTGCCCCACGGGGACGATGCGCTCGCTCTTGGGTGCACAGTCAATGCCTGTGATGTGTCCGTTGTGTTCCTTGAGCTCATGAGCTTTTACCCACTGGCTCCCATTCTTCTTGTAGATGTGGACTTCATGATTCTTGGGGCTCAGGGCAGTCTGGGTGCCATCCCGATTCCAGGCATGGCAGGTGATTGGCTCGAGCAAAAACTGATGCAGGGACATTCTTCTTAGTGTTCTCGGAGGATAAAAAGCTGGGATCAGGGGCTGTCCGGGTGGGCGCGGAGCGGAGAATTCGCGGACTCTGGTCAGTCGACGCGAACAGGCTCCGGCGGGCGAGGGCGGATGCCCTGTTTAATTCTGTTTTTAATTAACTTAAAGATCCTGGGAAAATTTCTTAGCCTTTCTTACATACTGTTCCTCATTTCTGGGGTGGGGGGGAGGGAATTAAAGAAGCCTAGCTTAACTAATTTCAAAACCCCCGTTCAGTTCTAAATGTCAATGATTCTGAGTTTTGCTCAAGGTTTCTTTAATGATGAGAGAAGTAGCGTTGTCATGACTATTAATAATTAATAATTGTACACACAAAATAGTAATTTATACTTGAAACTAAAAAGACAACAATTTTAAACTTTTTGTCCAGCAGCTGAGAGCAGTTTTTGCAAAGTTCAGTACAAATATTTCATTTTACACCACCAGACACAGAGTTCACGGCATTAAAGCTAACTGGATCCCTTGTAAAAGTCACTCAAGGGAGAGGATATCCATGTGCTGAACCACCACTTCTAGGAAAGGGTCTAAAATAACCCTAGGAAGCTGACACGGGATCGGCAGGGCCACTGCTGTAACAGTTTCATGACCCTGGAGTCTCGCAGAAGGCCAGAGCCAGTTCAGCCACGGGAGGCTCAGTCACAGTCAACAGCTCGTTATCCCGCGGAAGGCACAAGGCTTGAACTGAGATAACATTCTGATACTCAGGAGTCTTTGAAGACCCAGTCAGCCCTCACATGGCTTATTCAGCAGATGCTTTCATTTGTATGGTGACAGGTTGTGTATGTGGATCTAATAAAATCACTCCTGTCTTATATCAAGGCAGGAAGTCTGCAAATGTCTGCCACCTACTGCTTTTAATAATCATGGAGGACGGAAAGTCATAGTCAAGATAAAGAGGAACTATGAGAGGTCATGTCTGTGATGTTGATGTGGTACCTGTCCATCATGATACATTTATCCTGAAATATCTGCCTACCCGAAACCCTGCTAGCTTATGATATTGGCATGGAAGACAGCTATTCACAATTGAAAGATGATTACCACAGTTCATAATTCTTACACTGACACACCAGACCCTTCGCTAACTGATGAAACAAACTGGAAAAAAGAGCAAAGCCTTGTTGAGATTCAGATGATAAGTGGTCAGTAGCACAGAATTACAGATTAGGTATGTTGGAGTTTTTGAGATAGGGAGAAATCATGAATGCTGAGTACCTTTCATTTGATTGTTTTAGCTGAGAAGGATTTGATAGTGAAAAAAATGTTAAGAATAGCTGGGGGAAAGTCTATAGAGTAATGTTATTCAATAGAAATGTCTGTGATATTAAAATTTTATATCTTTGTACTGTCTCATGGAGTAGTAATTGGCTATATCTGCTATTTGGTACTAGAAATATGACTGTTGTTGTAGTTATGTGACATCGAGTTGCCTGTGACCCATAGTGATCATATATACAGCAGCTTTGAAGCCTGCTCTGTTCTGAGCCGGTCTCTCTAATTCCTAACCCTAACACCAACCCTCACTGCCCCAATCCATCTCATCTGGGGTCTTCCTCTGCTGCGTTGTCCCTTCACCCTTCCAAGCATGATGTCCTTCTTCATGAACTGGTCTCTCCTTGCCACATGCCCAAAGTATATGAGACAGAGCTTCAAAATCCTAGCCT
The DNA here is from genome assembly GCF_000299155.1 of Elephantulus edwardii. Lineage (NCBI taxonomy): Eukaryota > Metazoa > Chordata > Mammalia > Macroscelidea > Macroscelididae > Elephantulus > Elephantulus edwardii. Next base: position 35,174,286 of record NW_006399751.1, read on the forward strand.
CCAAGGAGAAATATGGTTTCACTCTCTCAAAGACAGACCTATTTGTTTTCTTGGTAGTCCAAGTTATGTAATATGACTGAATAATTAAATTTTAATTAATATAAATAATTTGCCTAGAAGTTAGCATTTTTGGACAATATATAACGAAAAATATTACAACTAAGAAAACTTGTCATTTAGTAAATAACTTGAGCATTCTACCATTATTTCTACTAGCTTATCTCAAAACCACTTGAGAAAAATTTTTACATTGTCACTTCCATACTTGGCATTGACTGGCCTTGGGCATGTTTAGCTCCCAGGAAATTTTATGGTGGAAAATATTTGTGTTTTTCTGATCTTTATCCTTTGGTGTTGTCAACTCCTTACCTCTTTCTACCTATCAAGCAACACTGTAAGTCATATTCTCTCAATTTATAAACAAGCTCTTTGTTTTTTTCTTCCTTTACGAACAAATAAGAGCTCTCCCAAGGGCATAGGGTTAAAACCCACCAGCTGCTCATCAGGAGAAGGATGGGTAATCTCCTCCCATGTGATTCACTGCCTCTAATAATCTACGGGAGAGTATCTGTGAGTCAGTTCCTACTCGACTGCACACAAAAACAAGAACAAACTAACAGTCCACTAGCAGATAAAATGTCCTTCATGGGAATTTTCCTTGCAACCTGTGACTACTAAAGACCAAACTATGCCTTTGAACCTTCAAATTTAGTGTTTTTCAAAGTGTAGTCTGAGAATCCTTGACAGTAAACTGGGGAAAGACACTGCTGAAGCAGATTCTTGGGTTTTGTCCCAGACCCTGTGATTCATAAATCTATATTAGAGGGAGTCAGGAGTCTGCTTAGGGAATAGTAGAGTGGGCAAAGCATACCTTCTGAAGCCAGACTGCCTAGGTTTGAATTCTAGGTCCAGATTATATGTATTAACTTGAGAAACTGAAGAAACCTCTTTCCGTTTCCATTTTCTCTCCTGTGAATAGGGCTATCATAGCACTTGCTTTGCAACTTTCATGAAGCGTAAACCAGTTATACGTAAGGAGTGGTTTGTTGTTGTTGTTTTTTTAAAGTGACACATGGATTTTAAAAACTATATCAACTATCATTGCTATTATTCTTAATATATAACTTGTATGATTCGTGAGCAGTTAAATCCAATTACTCGTTCATTGAAAACAGTAGCAAGGTAAGGTATCCAGCTTGCATAGTTACAACTCTTTTCTGTGTCTCCATGTCTGAAGCAATGATGATAGTTTCTCAGAGTTAAATGTATACAGAAAATAAATGTGAAAGCTGTGCTATGGTTTACATTTGAGAATATTGGATTGGGGTTTTGAATGGAATGAGAAGCTCAGGGACTATCAAGTAGGATCGCATTGCGAAAGGGAAGAATCAAACCCATGCATATGAAAGAGGGCATGATATCTCCATGTAAGTGCAATTTTCGGAGCAGTTCTTATAACATATAAAGATTTTCAGTGGAACCATTGCACATGGCAGGTTATAAAGCCTCCATTTCACAAATCACCTACACCTGCCAAATGGGACAGGAGATTTTCCCTTGTCAGCAAGCTAGAGTGAAAGCTTCACTGATCATCATCCTGCCAGCTAGAAAATGGATCTCACCATCAATTTATTCTGGAAGTGAGAAACGCCTTGCCTCTGGGAGAGATTATAAAATGGAGTCATTTTACTCCTGACACCTTCAGAGTCAGTTACTCCTTGTGGGACAACTTAAGATCCCCATTCCATGCCTTTGGCAAGAAAATATTTTCTGCAAGCTACTGGCTAACACCTCACAGAGGAATTTTATTTAAGGTCCACATGGGACCAGAAACCAAAAGTCCATAAATAGATGCTTTCTAGAGAACACAAAATATCCCAAGGCTGCAGCTGGTAGATTTTGTCCTTTTCATTCCATGTTATAAATCACCGTTGCTTAAACAGATGAATGAATTCTGAAATTAGGATAGAGTAAGGTTTGCCTTAGCAATTTCTCTATACTCTCTTTCATTCAAGATGCTATATGTTTCCCTTCTTGGATATAAGATAAACTTTAGAACTTCTATAAGAAATAGAAGTTCACCCTCTTGGAGAGGGTGAAGCCAAATTGTTCCTTGGAGACAAGGATTTTGAAGCTCCATCTCACACACTTTGGGCACGTGGAGGGACCAGACCTTGGAGAAAGACATACATCATGTTTGGAAGGATGGAGGGACAGCACAGGGAGAAGACCTTGGATGAGACGGATTAACACAATAACTGGGGCAATAGCATTAGGTGTGCTGAAGTCAGTGAGGCTGGCTTAGGGTTGGGTGGGGTTCAGAGCTGTTGTACATTGAGCTGCTTTGAGATACAGGTGACTCAACAGCACATAACAACAACCAGCTGTGGTGGCATAGTGGCAAGAAGCTGCACTGCAATTCTGAAGAAACGAGGTTCAAATTCACCAGCTACTCCATGGGAGAAGGATGAACAATCTCCTCTGACTCTTGCAACTGCTTCTGAAACCCTGCTGGAGGGTCTGCTATGGGTCAGTTCTGACTCAACGGTACACAACAATAGCAACATATGACTATCATGTAAAAATTTTTCCTATGGGATATGACTTCAGAAGAGCTAATTTCATACCTGGTCTTTTTATCTTTGCTGTTTCTAGAGATAAGTGTAATTCTAGACATTTCTTGGGTACAAAACAACCAGTTGTTCTGAAAAGAGGACTGGCAAAGTTGAACTTAGGTTATCTCTGGTAAAGAGGGGTCAGATTACTCTGTTCTGCTCTGAATTGGAGTCAAGGTGAGTCTCTGTGATTACGTCCAGAGATGGTTATGTAGTCCTCATCATAGATTCTTTCATCAGCATGATATAACTGCCAGACCTTTTCCAGAAGACATCTTCTTTCTGGGAGCCAGTGAATGGAAAAATATACCAACTTCTGGCTGTATTGCATAGGGTTAACTGGTGAGAACAGAAGAGGCTGCACTCAAAAAGGCCAAGCTGATGACTCAGTGACAGGTACATGACTGAAGAGTCTTTTGAGGATGGAAGTCCAACTACTGATCATATCATTATGTACCTCCACCCTGGTCAACATTGAGTCTTATTTTTTTCTTTTTTAACACCAGTAAACTTTAATCACACAAACATTGAAATAAAAATAATTTGGACAAACTCACTAAGAAAAACCCTTCTTAATTAACACTCTTTTTTCTCCCTGAAGTGGAACTCTGATAATACAGTCCCTGTGACTCATAGTGACCCTATATACAACAGCCCTAAGCCCTGTTCTATCCTGTGCCAATCTTATTGTCTCTGACACACCTACTCCCCTTACCCCAGTCACTGATTCAATCCATCTCATTGAGGGTCTTCCTCTCTTGTGCTGTCCCTCCAACACTCCCAAGCATGATGTCCCTCTCTAAGGACTGGTCCTGTCTTGCACCATATTCAAAGTATGTCAGACAAAGCTTCAGAATTCTTGCCTCCAAAGAGCAGCCTGGTCTCACCCTCTCTAGGAAAAAACTATTCTCCTAGCAGTCTATGATTTATTCAATACTCTTCTCCAGAACCACAGCTCAAAGGCACCAATTCTTCTATCATCCCTAGTTGTTGTCCTGTTTTCCAATGCATAGCAAGTAATTGCAAAGACCATGGCCTGGATCAGGTGCACGTTAGCCTCCAGACATGGCTGCTCTTCAGTACTTTGGTATAATGGTATATTCAATACTTCTCTCGAGCACCACAGCTCAGAGGCATCAATTCTCTTTATATTATCCCTTGTCATTTTCCAGCTCTCTGATGAATAGAAAGCCATTGCAAAGACTGCGCCTGTATCAGGTACACCTTAGTCTCCAAACTGACAGCATTGCTCTTCAGTACTTTGGAGAGGTTTCTGATAGCAGACTTTGCCAATGCAATTCATCTTTTTATTTCCTGACTGCTGGTTCCAAAGTGTTGATTGTGGAGCCAACCAAACTAAAGCTGGTAACAATCTCGATCTCTTCACCATCTATCACGATGCTGTCAATTAGCGCAGTAGTGAGAATCTTTGTTTTCTTGATATTGAGCCTCAATCCATATTGAAGGCTGCAGTCCTTAACCTTCTACAGCAAGCACTTCGGGTCCTCATCAGTTTCAGCAAGCAGAGGAACTGTCATGACTCTCAAGAATAAACAAACTACCCTATAGAACAGAGTAGAAGATTTGGGAGTTAAGTGTGTATAGCAAGTAATGGATAAATGAATTGTTTATAAATGGTGCATGGAAAACAAATAAATGAAAAAAAAATAAGGTTAAATTTGTACATTATCATAGCATAGATTACAGATAGATTAAAAACCTACATGTAAGAAAGTTAAAATATTTTGAAATGTAGGAAAAAATCTTCTGATCTCTTTATAGGAAAAAGACATCTTAAACACAACTCCATAGGCTAAAAAAAAGGTACACACACACATGTTGATGTCTGTTGTTGTTAAGCGTCATCAAGTCTTAGGTGATTCATAGAGACCCTATGAACGAAAGTCTTTGAAACTTGCATGTGTGCCTTTCATCCTTTCTCCAAGTTCATAGGGTTTCCAGGGGCAAGCTATTTATGGAAGTGGATGCCACTCCTGCTTCCAAGCTTGTTTCAACTGGGTAGCGCCACCAAACACTGTCCACCACTGGTAAACATTATCACATTTGATACGTCAGCATCAAAATGTTCAGCATCACAGCGACCACAAGTTACCTCTGTACGGCAAGTGGACACACCAGAGCTATATGACTTAGAAGAATGTTAGACCAATTTATGTTCAATTTATGTTATGTGTGTGTATTTGTTGTTGTTAACTGCCTTCGAGTCTTAGACAACTCATAGTGACCCTATGAACAAAAGACCTGGACAGTTGTATAACTTCCATCATTTCTCCAAGTTCACAGGGTTCATAGAGGCAAGCTATTTCAGAAGTGGATGTCACTCCTGCTTCCAAGCTTGTTTTAATTGGGGAGCTTCACCAAACACTTTCCACCATGGAGAGATAGAGATAGATAGAGAGAGAGAGATAGAGATAGAGAGAGAGATAGAGATAGATGACGATATAGACATATAGATATAGATATAGACATATAGATAAAGATATAGATATAGATGATATAGATAGATGATATAGATATAGATATAGATGAGATAGAGATAGATAGATATAGATATATAAATTTCTCATGATACAATCTAATGTTCTTTTTTAGACACATCTACTTTAATATTTATTTTCAAAGCATCTCATATATAGTATAATAATAAAGAAATGTACACTATAGATAATGGAGTAAATCATACATAAAAAGAGAAAACCAAAGTGATGAAAAACACTTAATATTTTTTGATGATATAAATAATCATATATGTCTTAAATTAATATACACCCCTTGCTTCCCAAGTGCACAAAGAATTGTGACTATAATTCACAAAATGTTCGGCATTAGTATTACATTGTTACCATTTTTCATAGGTTATTCCTTTGATTCAATGCAATGAGACCAGATGGTACCCATCTTCTCTGTCAACATCAGGAGGATTTGTGGTGATAATGGAGAGGAAGGCTGTGGTATTTGAGCTAACCTAAGACAGTTATTCTGGAAATGAAGATGCGTTTTACATCAAGAGAGAAAGAAATAAATTGACTAGAGAAAGTTAAGAATAGGAACTGTTTAAAAACCTGAATAACAAGGATTTATTTATGTTTTTGTGATAGATATTTTTATTGCCTACATGAACTTCTTTTGTTTGACTTGAATAATGGTCACTTTATGAAATGTTACCATATGTCACCACCAAAGTACCTACTTGCATGATAAAATATTCCTAACATTTTCTAGTTGCAGAAGATTGTGGAATGCCGTCTTCGGTGTGGATTGCATCTCAATGTCAAGAAAACAAATATTCTGACCACTGGACTGATAGGCAGTGTCATGATAGAGGAAAGGAGATTGAAATTGTCAGCAGCTTCACCTTGCTTGGATCCACAATTAACACTCTTGATTACAGTAGTCAGGAAATAAGGAGGCACACTGCAGGAAAAATCCACAGTTAGAGACTTCTCCAAATTAATGAAGAGTAATGATGTCAGTTTGAGGACTGAGGTGCATCTGATTCAGGCCATAGTCTTTCCAATCACTTGCAATGCATCTGAGAGCTGGATAATGAATAAAGATGATAGGAAAAGAATTGATGCCTTTGGGCTGTGGTGTTGGAGAAGAACACTGACCGTCCATCCATGGATGACCAAGAGAACAAACAGGTATGTCTTAGAAAGGGTGCAGCCAGAGTGCCCTTTGGAGGCAAGGATGATGAGGCTTCGCTTCACGTACTTTGGGCATGTTACTAGGAGGTGCTATTTCTTAAAGAAGGATATGAGGCTAGGAAGGGTGAAGGGTCAGCAAAGAAGAGGAAGACCCTCAGCCAGGTGGATTGATGTGGTGACCGCCACAGTGCACTCTTGCGTGTCACTGTCAGGAAGTGTGAGGATGGTGCAGGATAGAACAGGCTTCATATCTTTTGTTCTTAGGGTCGCTATGAATCGTACTTGACTTGATGGCACCTAACAACAGCAACATTTTTCCAGAGCCAAGTCCAGTCATCTAGCTGTTTCAGTTTTACTCTTTATGACTATTATTTGTAGGCTAGAACACTAAGAAAGTAGTTATTTCAATGGTCTTTCTCAGAGAACCTCTATTTCATTAATCCTCCATTTTATACTTAAAACACTTTTTATCTAGAATGTTGCATAGCCCTTTATAGTCCTTCATCTACAATAAAAAAGACAGTTGGCAAAACAGCTATGCAATTACACTTTGTATATTAAGGAGAGCTTTTTCTCTCCTTAAAGATGTACTGACCTATCTATTAATAGTTGATGTGGAATTTTTAAAAATTGATCACATATTTTAACTTCAGTGTCTTTAATAATCATTATGCAGTTTCTCATAGAAAACTGAAACTGCTATATACATTTCAGAATCATGTTGATTATACTAAAAACAACCAGCAATTTTACTGACACAATGATACATAAATATTACTTTTCTCTTAAATGACAATGTCTCCAGAACAAATGCAAAGTAAGTAAGTTGGACATTATAACTATACTATTATGTAAGAAAACATTCTATGAGAGAAAAATATAACAATTTCTGAGAATTCCATATGCCTACTACAACAGTTGGAAATGAAGAGGAAATTTCAGTAGTGTGATAGTAGAGCTGCAAATTTTATATGATTCAGATGCTAAGACACAAGGGGAAGAAACCTCTGAGTTTATATAATAGTTTCTACTGTTGAATGAGTGTATTTTTTTCCATTAGCTAAAAACATACAAGGTCTTGAAACAGAATGAAGAGAGGATGCATAGTTTATACTAAGCTGAGCACTGCATTGAAAAATTCTTCCCCAAAGGAAAATAACAAAATAATTTTATTTGTTATTAATATCAAATATAATCTTCCTATTTTCAGGCAGTTTATCTAGTTCAGGCTAATATATGCCATCATTAGTGTTCTCGGTACTGCCTCATGAATTTTGCTTAATAATAAAATACATGATACTTTCATAAAACACAGATGTTTAAGTTTATTGTTTCCTTCTTATAAAGCTTCAGTGTTTTTGCTAAATTTCTTCTCTTTCCTTTTGTCATTTTAATTAGCCTTTTCCAGTAACCTCAGGTTGTGTTGCATTTGTTTTGTAGCTAGAAGATCAAATACTTTCTTTAAAATAATGACAAAAATTCAGTGGGATTGAGTATTAATGAAAATGCTTAGCATCTTTTTGTATTTTCTCTTTTTAAAAATTTTCAGATAATGTCACTAGTTTCTTTTTATTTTTGAGTCTTTTTATTTTGTATGCATTGTGCTTCTTGACAGAGATGACTTACTCTATAACAAAACTATCACTTCATGAATCTATAATCCAACAGAAAGAAAAAGAAAGAGGCGAGGGAAAGTGAGGAATGGAGGAGAGAGAGAGAGAAGGGGTGGGAATCAGAGAGTAAAGGAGAGATTTGAGCACAGATTGTTGTTGCTGTTAGGTGCCTTCGAGTGCAGTAAAAGCTATGACCATTGGATCTGAAACCTGCACTATCATGTGCCAAGTCAGCATCTCTGTCACACTAGAGCCCATTGTTACCATCACTGCATTAAACCATCTCGATGAGGGCCTTAATTTCCTTCACCGACCCTCCACTTATCCAAGCATGGTGTATTTCCCTAAGGATTAACCTCTTTAACAACATGGCCAAAGTATGTGAGATGAAGTGTCACCATCTTTCCGTCTAAGGAACATCCTGGCTGCACTCTCTCCAAGACATATTTGTTCATTCTTTTGGCAGTTCATGGTCTATATAGTGCACTTCTCCAGAACCTCAACTCAAAGACATCTATTCATCTGTCATCTTCATTACCTGTCCAACTCTCAGATGCATATCAAGTAATTGAAAAGACTATGGTTTGGATCAGGTGCACCTTAGTCTTTATACTGACCCCATTGCTCTCCAGCACTTTGGAGAGGTCCCTGACTGCAGACTTTCCCAGTACAATATATCTTTGGATTTCCTTGCTACTGATACCATGATGGTGAATTTGAGTAAAGAAGAAATCATTGACAATTTCTATCTTTTCTCCATCTATCATTATGTTGCCTGCTGGTCTAGTGATGAAGATTTTTGTTTCCTTGATGTTGAGGTATAATTAATACTGAAAGCTCTAGTACTTGACCTTGCAGCAAGCCTTTCAAATTCTCCTGACTTTCAGCAAACAAGGTTGTGCAATATGCGGAACTCAGGGTATTAAAGAGTCTTAGGTCTTCCTGCCTCTCAGATGAAATGCAGGAGAGAATTGGGCCATTTTCAGGGGGGGAAACTGACAAGACTTTGAGAACAAAGTGTTTGTTAAATGTGTTGTCCCCTTTGAATGTCATACTGTTGTTATATCCAGGTTCTACATGAGTCTGTCATCCAAC
>NW_006399751.1:35183376-35199291 GCF_000299155.1 Elephantulus edwardii
TGGGCAGAAAAGGGATACAAGAAAGGAAAAACTAATATGTAGAGAGGTTAAATGGTTTCTTTACACCATCAGGGCATGGCATTGGTAATACAGGACACTGTATCTCAGGTGGGAGAAAGGAGGCAATCTCCTCCTATGCAATTTATAGCCTCAGGTATGAGTCAGGTATCAGTCAGTTCCAACTTGCGGGCAATAAATGAGTAACTACCTCTCAAGGACAAAGGAGGATTGATTGAGAATAAAAATGATGGATTAATTTTATCTAAGAGGAAAAATATTTCTTCTACCTCAGTGGTAACTTGAGTAGATTGGTTATGGAAATTTGATTGTGACAAGAGGAACTGATAATTCTCATCTGATAACATCAAATTTCTCTCACTATAAGAAAAAGGCCTAGTCTGCCATGGCTGGTGGAGTGCCTGAAGGAGTTTCAAGCATTCAAAGAATTCTTTTTAGAGACTAGTTGAGTCAGAATCAACTCATAGACTAGGAAAGACAATTTTTAAAGAGATATGTAGATTTTTTCAGTAGTTTATGAGTAGCAATTGATGTTTGTGGTTTTACATTCAAAGTTAACCCATCAGAACAATGAATTTAGTGAATAGTAAAAGAATTAGCAAGTACTTGTTGAAAAAGAGAAGCAAAGGAAGTGAAATGTTGCTTGAAGACCCCTTCAATGTGGTCCTTCAATTTCCAAGAAAATGTCTCCAGGGCACTCTTTAAATTTGAGTTCTTCCTCCTGCTAAATAAAAAAATAGTGAACAAGTAGTATAAGCTTTTCCATGCAAGCTTGAAAGGATGTTTATTAGGAAAAATACTTAACAAAGCAAAGCTACTTTGCAAAGGGAGCTATGGAGAGACAAAGTAATGCTAATCCATTGCTCACTGGACAGAGTTGTTCAAGTTTATACAAATATAAATGAGAAGGGGTTTCACGTTTATTTATAAGGGAAAATGAGGAATTTCAGAAAATGGCTGGTATAGGAGAGGATATAGTAATTAAGCGTGCGTGTAGCTGATTGTTCCATATGGTTGCTGTTGCAGAAGCATCTAGGCTGAAACGCATCACTTATTATAGGATGGTACACAGGCACTGTGTAGCAAAGTCCTCTGCTGTGATTCCTCTACCTGGTGGATAGCTTTATTTCTTGCCCGGAAGGTCAGCTCTGGTCAGGTTGTGCATATGCTCTAGAAACTGATTTGAAGTGATGTCACTTGAGACCAGATTTTCAGGATGCTAATCTACTGAGAGAGAGAAAAAAAATCTTATTGCAAGTGTCAAACTCAGAACAGACCCTCCAGCAAGTTTTCTAAGACAGTAAATCATAGGATTGTCCTTTTCCCCAACTGCTGTTTGATTCAAGCCATCAGAGTGGCACCACCTTTAGGTTTATAGCTCAACTCTGTCAACTGCACCACCAGAGCTCCCTCACCACAAGGGAGGCTTACCTAACCTACCAGGTGTTCCTGGTACTTTAAGGCAATTACAGCGTTTCTGGAGGGACAAAGAGGTGAACTCGCAAGGTGAGTATTACTACCCTGTCTTACCAGCTATGTTGAAGGGTAACAGTTTTCCAAATTGCCCATTCTTTCTTCCACTAGCAACAATGACAAAGTAGGGGACCTGAACATTTCATGAGAGAAATGTATTAAGGAGAGAGCGAGAGCCTTTGCAAATAGAAAAGATGTGAAAGCATTTCTGCTACATGCTCATATGAAAGTATTGATGATTATATCTCTTTGAAAAAGGAAGGTAGAATTTTATTTTAACTTTGAGAATCAGCAGCTAGATTAATAGCAAGAAAAGGGTATCAAAGAAAAGGGAAGGATATAGAGTTTCAGAAGTAATCCATAGGGAAGGGATTAAGGGAATTGGGTGAATGCCCACCGGGTCATGCCTCTGAGTTTGAATCTCAGTTCAGCAACTTTAGGCAAGGAGTTCTTGGTCACAAGGAAATCTGAGCATACTGCGGAAATTGGCTTGGCTTGATCTGGTTTACTATGGGCCCTGGTTTCCATGCTGTTATGTGTTGAGTCACCCTGTAAGTCATAGTGGCCCTATGTACAGTATCTCTGAACTCTGCCTCTCTGGAGCCAGTATCACACACTAGGACACACCTACCCTCATTACCCCAGTTACTGTGTCACTCCATCTCATCCTGGGTCTTCCGCTCCTGCACTGTTTCTTCACCCTTCCAAGCATGATGTCCTTCTCCATGGACTAGTCCCTCCTGGTCACAAGCCCAAAGTTTGTGAGATGGAGCTTTAAAAACCTAGACTCCAAGGAGAAACTTGCTTTCACCCTCTCCAAGACAGATATGTTTGATTTCTTGTTCAATATTCTCCTCCTGCAACCCAACTTAAAGACACCAATTATTCTTTTATTATCCTTACTCATTGTCCAGTTCTCTGGTGCATAGCAAATAATTGCAAAGACCATGGCCTGGATCAGGTGCATCTTAGTCTCTAAACTGACATCTTTGCACTTCAGTACTCTGGAGAAGTCCCTGATAAAAGACTCCTAATTTAATTCATCTTCTGATTTTCTGGCTTCTGGTGCCAAGAGTGTTGATTGTGGACCTGAATAAGCTGAAATTGTTAATCTCAATCTCTTCTCTTTCTGTCATGATACTGCTAATTGGCTCAGTGGTGAGAATATTTGTCTTTTTTATGTTGAACTTCGGTCCAAATTAAAGACTAAAGTCCTTGACCTTCTATAGTAAATGCTTCAGGTCCTCCTCAGTTTCAGCAAGTAAGGTTATGTCATCCAATGTAGGTTGTTGAGTCTTCCTCCAATCCTAATGCAACATACTTCCTCATAAAGTCCAGCCTTCCAAATGATCTGCTCCATGTACACATTGAAAAATTATGGAAACAGGATGCATCCCTAACACATTCCTTTCCTGATTTTGAACCACACAGTGTTTCCTTGCTCTGTTCTGAGGACTGATTCCTGGTTCAGGTACAGGTTTCACAAGAGCATAATCAACTGATTTTCTAAGTTGTGCAATTTCTTGTTGAGTAAGATGTAAAGGAAAATTATTTTGTAAGAGAGCATGTTAAAGATGTGAGAAATTAAGATTCTAGGGGGTTCATCTTTGTGGTAAAGGAATTTCTAGAATATTTATAGAAGTAACATTAGAAAAGAATCTAAACCATGTGTAAAAATTAAGTCAATTTTGAATGCAGGCGGGGAGAATAGTTGGCCAGGAGTTAGCAGATGATAGCAGTAAGGGAGGGGAAAGCTTGATAAAGTGGGCTCCCAAAGAGCACAGGTTGTTGAACTAAGAGGAGGTACTAGTTTTGATACAAGGGTGAAGAGGTTATTTAATCTATGTAATGAGAAACAAGTCTATCTCTTATAAATATAAGCTCATTGTTTTTTGCAAACTGATGGCATGCCAAGTTAGATAGCATTAATAGTATTAACAAGGGAATGCTTGTCTCAATACAATATGGTTATCATGGTTAACACAATTTAAAATATTTCATTTACAGTTCTTAAGAATGATTATTCCCCTAAGAAACAATAATGGAAATACACTAAAATTCAATTGAACAATGTGCTTCCACATTTGAACATTCTAATGAGAAATTGACAAAGTAGCATGAAATTAAATGAATCTGTTCAATTTTATGTCACCAGTATTTATTCTAAGCTTTGTTGCTTTAAAGTTTACATTTACACTGGGAATAACTATAATGGATAGTCATATAGATTTGGTTAATAGTTGAACGATAAATCATCTAGTTAGTAATTTGTAAGCAAAAAAAAAGAAATTTGCATTTTTTATTTAATAGTCACAATTCAAGAACATATTTTAGCTGTGTGCATCTAAAAAGAAAATAATAGATCATTTTATTATAATGCCCATTCTCTTGTTTATATTTATTTTATGTACAAAGAATAGTTATAACAAATTTAGAAAAATTAGCAAAGCTTTGAGAATAATTTGCACAAAGAAACCCTGCTAAGAGGTGAGTCAATACTAATGCTATCTCCTGCAGTCAGAGAGCAGATATCTTAAAGGTATGTCTTAGTCATGTAGTGCTGCTGTAACAGAAACACCACATGTGCCTGGTTTAACAAACAGAAATTTATTCTTTCGCATTTCAAGGGCTGGAAATTCTAATTTATAGTTCAAATTCTAGAGGAAGATTTTCTTTCTTTGCTGGCTCACAATTTAGGAGAAAGGTCTTTGCCTCTTCTCAATATTTGTGGGCCCAGTGTTTCTTAGAGACTTTCATTTATCTTCGTATCAGGCTTCACCTGGCTTTAAGAGGTTCCAACAAAAGGTTGCTGGGTCTAAATGATATGTTCTGCTACAGCTTCTTAATTCCCTCTCTGATTGTTTTTGATGTTGTGTACCATGGAGTTGGAACTGACCCATTCCTGACCCTCCAGTGGGTTTTCAGCGGTAGTTAATGGTAAAAGAGACTGCCCATCCTTCTTCTGTAGAGCAGCAGGTGGCCTTGAACCTGTGCCTTCAGAATTGCAGCACAGCTTCTTGCAACTAGGCTACCAGAGCTCTTTTTTGATAGGACCTTTAAAAGAGGTAATTGAGGACATTACTGAGTGAAATATCTCAGACACAAAAGGACAAATACTGTATAGTGCCACTGTTGTAAAACAGGATTGATATTGGGGCCTTGGGGAGACTGAGAAAGATGGGATAAATTATGTATATTGCATTGAAACAGATGACAGAAAGAACTGTTTAAAGGGGATATATGATTAGGTATTATTGTCATGACAGGAGTCCAGAACTAAAGCTACACAGTGGAGTAGACTTAGGGGGAGGGATTGTATAACAGTGAAATAATTTTTCTTTCACTTTTGAAAGAGAAGAATGAACTGGAGGGGAGGGGTGGATAGGGAGAAAAGTGCAACAGTGAATGAATGGAAACCCAAAATCCTGGGGTGTGGACTATTTGTTTGAGTGTGACTAATCAGTGTGAGCTGATTGGATTTGGTCTTGTATTTAAAAAGGTATTTGGCACCCCGGGTCTGATTTTAATAGTTTTCAGTCAAAGATTCTTCTAAGTTGTATACACTGGTCTGTCATTTTTCTGTACAGAGGGAACTTGCAGTTACTGTGATGCTAAACACTGTGACACTGATTTGTCAAATGTGATAATGGTTACCCAGGATGAACAGTGTTTGGTGGAGCTCCCAAAACAGGCTAGGAAACAGGAGTAACATCCACTTCCGAAACAGCTTGCCTCTGGAGACTATGAATTTTGAGAAACAATAAAAGTTATATGTGTTCAGGTGTTTTGTTCATAGGGTTGCTGTGAGTTGCCTATGACTCAATGGCACTTAATAACAGTATTTTATGACAAACGTAAGGTTTTTTTATATGTCATTAAGTAGGAATTGGGGATTGAAAACCTCATGGGGGGTTTTTCAGGGCAGTAAATTACACAGGAGGAGATTGCTTATCTTCTGGTGAAGCCGCTGGTAGATTCAAACTGCGTGCCTTTGAGATGACAGCACAATTCCTTACCACAAAGCTACCAAACTCTCTAACAAATAGGAGGAGAGCCAAATTTCTTAATACATACACAAAAATTATTTGGTAAGATCAATTTAACAAAATTTATAAGATTAATTTAACAATTTAACAAAAAAGGAGGTTCTAGATATAATTTTTTCATCTAGTAGGGCCTCAGATGGAGAGATATTGTTCATATCCTTTGATTAAAATTGAACATTTAGTAAAATTTCTACAAAAAGGTCAATATAAATGTGAAATTTATTTTCTTGAAGAGGAAGGGAAAAAGTAGGTAGAAACTTCTTTTTTATGGATTTGCATCCAATCATTAATATGCATGTGTTTCCTTCATGTACATTGTGTTTTATGAAATAATTACTATTGCTGGATCTCTAGTAGCCTCATGGAAAGAAACTATACTCCAATACCAAAGAAACATGGTTCAAATCTGCCTGCTGAACTGCAGAAGGATTGACAATCTCTTCCTGTGCAATTAACTGCTTCTGAAAACCAGCTGTAAGGTTAGCTATGGGTCAGTTCCAAAGAGAGGTGGTACACAGCAACAAGAAGCAAGTCTTTTACCACCTTGTCTCATCTAAGTCCCCATTATACCTTACCACCCTTATCTGTCCTCTAAACTTTGCTATCCTATTAAAATGATGATTAAAATTTCCAAATTAATTTTAGTATGTTCAATTTCTAGATTTTAAACATTTACTATAACTTCTGTATTAAAGAAGAGGCTCGTTATTAACAGTTGTTTATTAAGGGTGTTCTAAAAGCACAGTTTTCAATATGTATCAGACAAAAAGGTCTAATAGTTTTTTCAAGGTTGCTCATCTTCAGTCTGTCTTACTAGGGTTTTGACTTTTCTTGCTTTTGACAGGGTGTTTTTCAACGTGGTGATTTCAGAAAGCTACTTTATGAGAGTTTCGTTTTCCCCAATATCATGACTCTTCTATTTATTTATGGCTAAAATTAAAACTATCTTCTTTAAATTAGAGGAATTTTCCTTTGCTTGATTGTTATGTAGACTCTGCATTGTGGTACACTGCCAAATTGAAATTGATGCCTAGCTAACCCTCCAATGGGTTTTCAGAGCCAGTAAAACACTCAGAAGGAGACAGCCAATCTCTCTCCAGGAGAGTAGCTGGTGGACTTGAACTGCATGCCTTTGGGTTGTCAGTTCAGTGCCTTTACCACTAAGCCTATAGAGAAGGGAGATAAACTCATTGATAGCCAGAAAAAAAAAAAAAGATCATCAGTAGCATTCCTATCTCTAAAAATTTTACATGTTCCTGTGTTTATTCTAAGTGTTAGCCATAGTTTGTTATGACCCACACAATCAAATGTCTTTGCATAGTTAATAAACACAGATAGACTTCTTCTGGTATTCTCTGCTATAGCCAAGCCACCTGCAAATACCTGTAATGCAGCTTGAGCTTCTTCCTTCATTGCCACTGACTCTTGATTACATTGTACTTTGTAAAATATTTCAGTGTTGATGAGTTCTTTTTGGCAGAGTGACTCTGTTATATTCATCTTCTGTTGATGCATCCTGAATCATTCATTATTTTGCCCATAGCATCTCTCAGTTTTATCAATGAAGGCCAGAATTTATTTTTCAGTTAGAGAAATGTCCAGTGAGTTCTTCTCATTTTATTCTCCAATTCCAGATCTCTGTAACATGCTGTGATAATAATTTGCTTTATCTTCTTGAGCTGTCTTTTGAAATTTTCTCTTGCATTCAAACAGTGTGCCTTTGAGTTATAGCAAAGCTCCTTACCATTAAGCCACCAGAGCTCCCTTATGTACACTGTTGTTGTTATGTGCTGTCAAGATAACCACAACTCATAGTGACCCTTTGAACAATAGCTCTGGACCTTGCCCTGTCCTCACCCACCCTCACCATCTCTGATACACCAAACCCAATTGGTAGAGTCACTATGTCAATTCATCTGTCTTGTACTGACCTTCTACCTTCCAAACATGATATCCTTCCTCAAAGACTGGTCCCTGCTCACAACATACCCAAAGTATATGTGAGAAGTTTCAAAATCCTTGATGCTAAGGATCAACTTGGTTTCACTTTCTCCAGAACAGTTATGTTTCTTCTCATGATTATCCATGGTATGTTCAATATTCTTCTCTAGCAGCACAGCTCAAAGGCATTGATTCTTCTTCTGTCATCCTTAGTAATTTTCCACCTCAGATTCAAAGACCACAGTCTGGGTCAGGGGTGCACCTTAGTCGTTAGTCTGGCATCATTGCTCTTTAATGCTCTGGTGAAGTCCTTGACAGCATTTTCAATGCAACTCATCTTTTGATTTCCTGACTGTTAATGGCAAGAATGCCAATTATGGATCCAAGCAAGATGAAATCATTAACTACTTCATTCTTTTCTCTATCATGTTGGTCCAGTGATGAGAATTTTTGTTTTCCTGATGTTGAGATGTTATCTGTAGTGAAGACTGCAGTCCTTGATCTACTGTGGCAAGTGTCTCAAATCCTCAGTATCATTGAGCAAGGTTGTGTTATCTGCATAATGCACGTTCTTGATGAGTCTTCCTCCAATCCTAATGCCCTATTCTTCAAGTCCAACTCTCAAATTATTTACTATATATGCACTGTTCTTGTTGTTTACCATCAAGTCAAAAACCATACATAGCTGATACTATTGAGGGTTTTCAGAGGCAGTTAATTTCATGGGATGAGATTACACATCCTTTCCCCACAGAGAATCTTATGGTTGTTGTTGTTGTTATGTGCATCAAGTGGCTTACAACTCATAGCAACCCTATGTAAAACAGCTCTGAGCCCTGTTCTATCTTGAGCCAATTTCATTGTCTCTGACACATCTACCCCTATTACACCAGGTAGTGAGTCAATCCGTCTCATCCAGGTTTCTCCTTTCTTGCACAGTCTCTTTAGCTTTCCAAGAACTGGTCCCTCCTTGCAACATACCCAAAGTATGTGAGATGGAGCTTCAAAATCCTTGCCTCCAAAGGGAAGCCTGATTTTACCCTCTCCAGGAGAGAACTGTTTGTTCTCTTAGCAGTCTATTTTATGTCCACTACTCTTCTCCAGTACCACAACTCAAAGGCTTTGAGTCTTTTTCTATCATCCTTATTCACTGTCCAGCTCTCTGATGTATAGCAAGTAATTATGAAGACCATGGCTTGGATCAAGTACTCCTTTTCCTCTGTGGATTGTTGTTGTTGTTAGGTGCCACTGAATCAAGTATGTCTCATAGTGACCCTATGAACAACAGATCTGAATCTAGTCCTGTTCTGTGCCATCTTCACACTTCCTGACACACAAGAGCCAGTTAGTTGTAATAGTCACCTTGGCAATCCACCTGGTTGAGGGTCTTTCTGTCCTTCATTGACTCTCTACCCTTCCCAACAACATGACCCTCTCCAAGGGATAGCACCTCCTAGCAATATGTCTAAAGTACATGAGGCAAAGCCTCATCATTCTTGCCTCCAAAGAGCACTCCAGCTGTACCCTCTCCAAGACATATCTGTCCATTGACTTGGCCTTCCATAAGATGTTCAGTGCTCTTCTCCAACACCACAGCTCAAAGGCATCTATTATTTTTCTGTCATCCTTATTCATAGACCAGGTCTCAGATGCATAGCTAGTAATCAGAAAGACCATGGCCTGAATCAGACACATCTTAGTCCTCAAACTGACATCACTACTCCTCAATAATTTGGAAAGGTCCCTAACTGCAGATTTTCCAAGTGCAATGCACCTCCTTATTTCCCAAATGCTCGTACCAAGGATGCTAATTGTGGACCCAAGCAAGGTGAAGCTGTTGACAGTATCAATTTCCTCTCCATCCATCATGACACTGCCTATTAGTCCAGTGGTAAGAATCTTTTTTTCTTGATATTGTGACGCAATACATACTGCAGTCTGTATTTCTTGATCTTCTGCAAGAAGTGCTTCAAGTCCTCCTCACTTTCAGCAAGCAAGGTTGTGTTATCTGCATAACACGTTATTGATGAATCACCCTTTAGTCCTGATGCCACATTTCTCTTCATAGAGTCTAGCGTCTCAGATAATTTGCTCACCATATAGATTGAACAGGTATGGAGATAGAATGCATCCCTGATGCACTCCTTTCCCAATTCCATGGATTCTAGCTTATTATAAATTAGGAGTTTCAACTATAAACTTTGACAAGGATTTTTTTGGTATGCCATCTCTAGGGGAAGACTTTGTCTCTTATCTTTGTCTCCTTTCCTGTGGAGTTGGTATTTTTTAGAGACCTCCATGTTCTTTGGTACAAATATTCCCCTGGGTCTAAGATAGCACAAGGATCCTGGGTATAAAGCGTACACTTTGTCCTGACTTTTCTTTTTTGGTAATACTGAGCTCCCTCTCATGTCAGCTTTCATGGTCAATATCTTTTAAATGTCAAACAATGTTGACTCAAGGTACAGCCTAATCCCATATATTATATCCTGCTTCATTAACATAACTGCTACTAATCCTGCCCCATTAACATAATAGATTTTAGGATTTACAGCATTTAGTGTAACTGCATCAAATCACAAAAAAACAGCATAATTGCATAATATTCAGAATCATGATCTAGCCAAATAGATACATCCTTGGGTTGAACAGAATTCAATCAATACAGTTGGCTGAAGCTGCTTTACCTGGTAGAATATCTGAACCATTAGGGGACTTCTTACAGCCCCCAGTGTGTTCTGTCAGGAGGATGGTGCCACCTGTAGGATGTTTGCTTTCACTCACTCAGTAAGGAATTCATTCTGGCTCCATCATGCTTGAAATTGGAACTTCTTTAAGAAAAGAAAAAAATACATTGGGTTGCCAACATCAACATTGCTCTGTGTTTGTGGGGTTGGGGGAATGGGGGAAGGAATGAGAGAAGGGAAAATAAAGAGGATGGACTGGTGGCCTCCCATCATACATAGCTGCCTGCTCAGTCGGCCGACCTTCTTCCCATGTTCACTATTGCTCCTGGCTTGTTATCAGTGCCTGGTGATGAGCAAGGCATTCTCACAATGGGTCTGGAGCACCTGCTTACTGTGAGGAGTGGTAGTGACTAACAGAGAGGCAGCTGTGCTTCCTTTCCCAGCATTCTCTCCTCTCTAATTGATGATTGCTGTCGCCAAGCCACCACCTCTTCCCCTCAATTTTTGTATACCTGCAGGTGAATGCCTCTTGTTGTTCCTCCTATTTGTGGAATCAGCTATTTAGAATGCCAACTGTGGCCAGAGATTACAGGTGCACATCTCATTCCAACTGTAGTTTTTCCTGCAATCCTCTTAGGCAGGCTTCAGAGACTGATTTCATGACACTGGCCAGCTGAATTATCCAGAGAATCAATCAGCCACTCGTTGGCCATTATCACTCTCTAAACTATTTCTCCAAATCTATGAAGGCATGTACTATTCAAGAGGCATGCTATGCTGCTTACCATTTTTTGAGACATTTCCATACTCGTACAACAGTTCATTCACATTAAGCATGTGGAGCAGACCTCCCCACATGAAGGCTGCTGGCCAACTCAGGTTACAAGTACCTTTCTACTAGTTACTATTTCTTCCATATACTGTCTAGCTCATCGATTACCCCTGCATAACCCAGTAATTCCATGTTACTAGTAATAGCCATGAGAATAAAGAAAAAAGAGGACAACTCCAGGATTGAGTTAGAGTTTGCTAGGGAGGTCACAGCAAGGAGCAGAACTAATTATCCTCACCTTATAGTATGAAGCAAGCGTTTTTTTAGAAGGTGAAAGAAGTCATGCAGGTCTTTGAATGCTTAGAGCTATCCCAGCAGGGGTTACTAAGGACAGTTTAGCACTTAAGTGAGAGAGCAGAGAACAAAAGCATCATCACAATGTTTGGCCTCTCAAAGCCTCTTCCCACTTCAGAAAGGAAAAAAGGAGGAAATCCTAGGAGAGAGGCAAAGGCAACAGTCTACATAAAATAACTGATGTACAAAAATAAAGGCTCAATTCTAGATAGTTATTTACCTAAGATGATGACCTTGAGAAAGCATGGAAGTGAAGAGTAGGACCTGAGTTCTCCATATTTTGAGTTTATGAAAGATAATGTACCACAGAAATCTCACTCCTGACAGAAAAATATCAAAGCATAAAAATATAAGTAGAGCTTCTGTAAAGAGAGAAAGGATAACATCTTATTGTTGGATTGTCAACAAAGCTGGAAGAATATGTGCCAAAACCTGAAGTGATCCAAAGTCCAAAAGAGAAACTTATCTATAGGAGAAAAGAAAGTTATATGTGAATCAAGAGGTCTGGGGTTTATGCAATAGCTATGTATATGTTAAAAGTAAATTGTAAAGAAAGGAGAGGAATTCTAAAGACAGCATCCATCTGGCTTATACATTTTCCTATTTTCTTTTCCCTAGAAGACTGGTTATGCTCCATGGGTCAGGCAAACAACATTTATTGAATGATTTTCTCTCTGCCATGACATAAATCTGATGTAGAAGAAAGTGTAATATCACAGAAAATGCTTCTAATACAATGGTGAGGTGGAAATAACAAAGTCCTAAACTAAATATACAACCCAAAAGCTGAGTCTTAGGAGGCCCTGTCTGTGTTCGAGTGGCCTCTCTGGATTAATCTCCTACAGCTCTCTACCACATTCACCCCAGCTGCAATGACCTCCCTTCCTTTATCCTCTAGTCTTCCCAGTCATGTTGTTCTGCGGCCTCTGCCTGACCATAAGTCCTTCCTGAAACTCTTTCTTAGATACCAGTTGCTTCATCTCCTTTAAGTCTTTTTTTCCAAAGACTGTTAAAAAAATTGCTATCACTTTTATCCCTGACATCATATACCTCTTACTTTATTTTTTATTGGTTTTATATAATCATTCCTATACATCTCATTTTATAATTAATCATTATTGTTCTGTTCACCCTTTCTTATGGACTTTATTCTTTCACCTCTCCACACTTCTGATATCCTGGTTCATTAACTTCTCATGTTCTAGTGATACCCCGCCCCCACCACACCACACATGCTTCCCTTTCTTCTTCTCCTTTTTCTTCATCCCCTTTTGAATATTTATATATAAATATTTTGAATATTTATAAGTATCAGTTAGCCTCCTATTTTCACAATAGTGGTCTAATGCAATATTTGTCCTTATGTGACTACGCTATTTTTTAACATAACATTCATCACCTCACAATAATATAATTGACTTATTTTTTCCTTTGTTATAAAAAAATATATTGGTTTGCATACCAAATTCGAGTAATGTTTTACATTTTCCTTCATTAACATTGTATTTCATACAATTATTCCAATACATTGTATTTTTGGGGATTTTCCCCCCATGCTTTCTGTTTTTATTTCTTGGCTGTTGCTACCAGCGGTGTTGCTTGATGCTATGCTCAAACAGAGACTTGTCCACCAATGTTCATAGCAGAGTTTTTCACCATCACAAGAACATGGAAACAGCCCAGATGTCCAACCACAAACGAAAGGATTGAGAAATTATGGTACATTCACACAAGTCACACAATGGAATGCTACACAGCATACAGGAGAAATGATTTTGTCAATTATTACCTAATCTGGGTGGAACTGGAGAGCATGAAACTGAGTGAACTAACTCAGTTAGGACAAATTTTGTATAAAACCATTATTGTAGAATGAGTGTAAGGATGGGGGGGCGGGTGGAAGCAGAGGGATGGGGATGTGCAGGGGAGGGTGGTTAATTATAGGGTTATGCAATTTGATAGGGGAGTGAAGGAAATTGGAAGAATCTGTAATGAAAACAATGTATTCAAATTTTGTAAATAAACTAGTATTTTAAAAACGAAAAAAAAGAACAATTGAGTTATTTTTATCATTATTATCTGACTTTAAACCACCAAAATGTAATCTCCATGAAAACAGAGTTATTGAGATTTTTTTAAAATCAGAAAGAAGTCCTTAGAAAATTCAAGAAATATTTATTGAAGGAATGAATGTATGAATAATTCATTATGTTTACTAGTATGTTGACATGATTACACACATATTGTCAAGTTTTCAAAAGGAAAGTTGAAATACCATGATAAGAGTGTGAAGAAATGTTGTTTTATGTTTAATTGTATTTTATAAAACAGTTGTGTAAAGAAAAGCAAGAGCAAAGAATGAAAATTTGTTGCAAGTTTTTCCTTTTCTTTTTCTTTCACATAAAACAGGCAACATGAACAGATGTAATGATCAAGTCAGTACATTATTGTACTTCACTCTGAAAGAGAGAGATGGCCCAGTTTACCAGTCAATATTTAATATACTTCCTGCCTTCCAGCACACTTCATTCTGCATCAACCAAAACATAAGGTATTGAGAGCTCTGGGCAGGAGAACATAAACTTTATCCTGTAAATCACTTTAACTGTGAATTTATATGATGACTTGTTGCCTCAAATGCATGTGCTATCTAAAAGTAAATTATATGTAGCTTTTTAGATTGTTTTAAAAAATTTATGCATTTCAATGTGCGTTATTACTCCAAATCCTTTTTTCTTTCAATTAAAGTCAGACAATGAATAGATTACAAGGCAACTCCCTGAAATTATGTTATTAAGCAGCACAGTATTAGGGCTTAAAGGATAAAGTAACATTTCTTACTTCTATCTAATTCACAGTAATGAGTTTTACAGTATATTGAATGGAAGTTATTGTATGAATTAAATGATTATCAATAAGTGTCATGAAGGAAAAGTAATTCAAGTGTCCATTGTCATTACTGGTGTTTGTTTGAATTTCTTTCTGTATGGTGGCTTGCTTAATCTACTTTCATTCACCTTTTCAAAACACATACTTTTTTAACATATTCTAATTTAAAAAAGGTTAGATTAAGCATTTTCTTTCTGAAGTAATTAGACAAAAGCAAGACATTATTAACTTTACTCTGAATGTATCAAAAGAGCTTTTATGGTGTAGTCTGTGGAAAAATATTAGTGTACATGATTTAGCAACATTTCTGTACACTTGACAGGATAAAATGAAATCTTAGGATAAAAGTATGAAACGTTTTCTTAAATAAAGTGATGCTTTAAGTGTACCTTGTTGATATTATTTTATGTCATGATTAGATTAAACCAAAAAAAGTCACAGACAGATCAAATTATATTGAAAATAAGACGTATTTGTTATTGTTATGTGTCATCAAATCAACTATGACTCATAGTGAACAGTTGCTCTGAACTCTACCCTATCCTGAAACACCTGTACTCGACACTCCTGCCTCCATTACCCTAGTTACTGTGTCAGTCCATTTCATCTAGAGTCTTCCTTTCCTGTGCCAGCCTTCCACTCTTCCAAGTATAAGATCCTTCTCTAAGGAGTAGTCCCTCCTGGCAACTGCATCAGCAATGAGGTAATTAAAAGATAAATTGCATTAGGGGATTTCCTGTCTAGGACCTTTCCAGAGTGTTGAAGAGCAACAATGTCAGTCTAAAGACTAAGGTGCTTTCGATACCGACCATGTTCTTCACAATTACTTGCTATGGATCAGAGAGCTGGGCAATGACTAAGGATGACAGAAGAATAGGTGCCTTTGAGTTGTGGTGCTGCAGCAGAGTATTGATTGACCATACTGAGGACTGCCAAGGGAATAAATATGACTCTCTTGGAAAGGGTGAAGTCAAGTTGCAACTTAGAGGCAAGGGTTTTGAAGCTTTGTCTCTCATACTTTTAGCACGTTGCTGGAGATGATCAGTCCTTGGAGAAGTCTAATAATACTTGAAAGAGTGGAGAGACAATGCAGGAAAGGAAGACCCTAGATGATATGGATTGACACAGTAACTGGGGTAATGGTGGTAGGTGTGATGGAAACAGTGAGATTGACTCAGGAGAGGGCAGGGCTCAGGGCTATTGTTCATACAATCACTGTGAGGCACAGTGGAGTTGATGGTACAACAACAGCAGCATGCCCAAAATAGGTGGGACAAAACTTTATCATCTTTGTCTCTGAAAAGCAATATGTATGCACTTTCTTTAAGACATCTGTTTGTTCTTTCAGGATATGTAGTACTCTTCTCCATCAACACAATTTCAAGATAACGGTTCTTTGTCATGCTTACTCATTGTTCAGCTCTTAAATGTATTACCTGTGACTGAAAAGATCATGGCCTGAATCTGACACAATGTAGTCCTTAAATTGACATCACTACTTCTTGGTATCTTTGGATGTCTCTGACGGGATACTTTCTCATTTCAATAAATAAGTCTTTTGATCTCTTGACTGCTGATACAAGGGTGTTAATTGTGGGTTCAAATAAGATGAAATTGTTGACTATTTCCATCTTTTGTAATGTTGCCTACTGGCACAGAGGTGAAGATATTTTTCCTTGATGTTGAGATGTATTCTATATTGAAGACTGTAGTCTTTGATCTTCTGCAGCAAGGG
>NW_006399751.1:35199998-35201573 GCF_000299155.1 Elephantulus edwardii
ATTAGGTATTTTTGTCATGGCAGGAGTCTAGAGCGAAGGCTACATGGTGGAGTGGATCTGGAGGAGGGTTTGTAAAACAATGAAAGAACTTGTCTTTTACTTTTCCAAGAGGGTAGTGTATTAGAGAGGAGGGTTAGGAGGGGAGAAAAGTAACAATGAATGAATGGAAATCCAAAGTCTCTGTAAATTTTTACTGAAATTAATAATAAATTAAAAAAAAATTCCAGCTTGATGCAGAAAAGGCTGTGGCACTAGGGTTATCATTAAAATTGTAATAAGGATCTTGATTGAAATCAGAATAGAGGAAAGATGTTTCTTTCTTTGATTGTCTATGCAAAGACATTTGACTGTATGAATAATAACAAATTGTGTATAATCTTAAGAAGAATAGGAATTCAGAACTCTTAATTGTGCTCATGTGAAACCTATGCATAGACTCAGCTCTTTTTGGTTTCATTTTGTGTTTTATTATTTTTATTTTATACTGATTTGCATAAAAAATTTCATACACATTGTGTTTCATTGAGATGAATCAGTGACCTGTTTCTTGACCTGTTGATTTATTACCTTTTGCAGCCCTATGAGCCAGAATCTTGCCAGCTAGTCTATTGGGTTTTAGTTCATCAGTCTCTGAAACCACATTTGTAGGAGAAACTTCAGTCAGATGAGTGATCTGTAGATTTGGGATTTGCCAGATTCTACAACTATGGAAGCAATTTCTTGACTTAAGTCTCTCTCTAATTTTGTTTCACTAATTTTGCTTCACTATAGAAAATCTTAGACAGCTTTTTTTATTAACTTCCAAATGCTGAACGAACTTTGCATTTCTGATACAAATTACACTTAGTTTTGATGTATTATTCTTTTTATATATTGCTAGATTTGATATATTAATGTATTGTTGAGGAATTTTGTGTGTCTATTCATGAAGGCTAATAGATATACTTAGTTTTAATATCAGAGTAATATGGGCTAATGAAATATGTTAAGAAGTGTGCCTTCAATTTTCTTATTTCCTGGAAAAGTTTTTGTGGAATTGGTACAGTAGTTTTTTCCTTAAATGTTTTAATAGAATTCTCAGTGGAAATCATAAAGATCTGAAGTTTCTTTGCTGAATAATTATAAACTAGTTGCTTAAATTGATTTTTATATTATTTAGATAATCTCTTTCTCCCTCAGTGTCTTTTAGTAGCTTTTGTGTTTAGATATGTTTTTCTCTTTCTTCAAAATTGTTAAATTTATGGGTATACAAATTGTAACAATATTTTCTGATTATCTTTTTAAAGTTCATAGGTTCTGAAACTGTGATATTCCTTCCTTTTCTCTAGATACTGATGAATTGTCTTTTGCTTATTTTATTTTCATAGTTTCTTAAGGTCAAATTCTAGAGAACAGATTTTAGGTCCTTATTCTTTTCTAATGTAAGCATTTGATGTGTAAATATACTGCTATGAGTTACTTAAGAATAAACATTCCACAGAGTTTGATATGTTTTCATTTAATTAAAATATTTTAAGTTTTATCTTGTGCTCTTAGTCTCATGAATTGTTTAATTTCCAAGTTGTTGTTGTTGTT
>NW_006399751.1:35203291-35205060 GCF_000299155.1 Elephantulus edwardii
TCAAGTATTCTGGGATTCCCATTCTTCTCAGAGTCAGCTACAGTTTGTTATGATCCACACAGTCAAACGCCTTTGTATAATCAATGAAACACAGATAGACATTCCTCTGGTATTCCTTGCTTTCAGCTAAGATCCATCTAACATTCGCTACAATATCCCTAGTACCACGACCCCTTCTAATCCCAGCCTGGACTTCTGGCAGTTCTCTGCTGACGTGCTGTTTCAGTCACTGTATAGAATATAAATTTGATTATAAAGGTTGATACTGAAGAAACTGTTGGTAATATTGCTCAGGTCTTCTCTATCTCTACAGGTTATTTTTCTACTGATTAATGAGAGAACTGTGTTGAGATCTCCCAAATTAGTTGCTGATTTGTCTGTTTCTTCAGTTCCGTTTTTGTGTGTGCAATTTAAGGTTTTGTTTTAATGTGCATATACATTTAGAAGTGGTAATTTTATTAATTATTTATACCCTTTATCACCACCATGTAAGAGCCCTGGTGGTGTAGTGGGTTAAGAGTTGGCATGCTGACTGAAATATTGACAATTGGAATCCATCATGTACTCTGTGAGAGAAAAGGAATTCATAGTACTTCCATAAAGATAATAAAAACCTTACCAGGTAGTTATATTCTGTGCTAGGTGTGTCATGCTCAGAAGGGTGGACGGACAGTACAGGAGAGGAAGATCCCAGGTGAAATGCATTGATGCAGTAATTGAGGCAATGGGATTGGTGTGTCAGAATTAGTGAGACTGGTTCAGGACAGGGAAGAGTTCAGAGCTGCCGTACATAGAGTTGTTATGCATTGCAAGCGACTCCACCAATAACATTCTTCAACAGGTTTGGAAGCAAGAGTGGCATCTACTTCCTAAACAACATGCCTCTGGAAACTCTATGAACTTTCATAAATGTTGGTAGTTATAGAGGGGCATCAAGCCTTTTGTTCACAGGGTTGCTATGAGTCATGCTTGACGAAAAGGCAATCAACAACAACCTTAGAATCAACTCAATGACACTGAATCTGATGTGGAGTATTATCATTATATAAAATCTCTCTTGATTCTAGGGCTACATTTTCTGACATTATTATAGTCATTCCATCATTCATTTCATTAGTTTTGACATGGTATGTTTTTAGCATCAATTTTCTTTTAATCCACATTTGTCTTTATATATAAGTATAAAATTGGGTCTTGCATGTTCACTCAATTAGACAATCTCTGTCTTAATAAATATGTTTAACTATTTTCATAAAGTATAGTATAAATATTGACATAGATGGATTAAAATCTACCATCTTGTTATTTGTTTTCTTGTTCCATCTGTTCTTTGTTTCTTTTTTGGTTTTGCCTAATTCTGAATTTAACAATTTGCCTTGTTCCATTTTGAAGCCATGATTATCTTAGAATTTATATTGTTGTTGTTGTTGTTATGTGCCGTTGAGTTGACTATGACTCATAGTAAGTGTATGAACATTAGCTCCGAACTCTGCCCTATGCTGAGCCAATCTCACCATCTCTAACACATTGGCCCCCATTGCAATAGGGCTTGTGTCAATCCATCACCTCCAAGGTCTTCCTCTGATGACCTGACACTCAATCCTTCCTAGTATGACTTCCTCACCAAGGACTGATCTCTTCTAGCAACAAGCCCAAAGTATGAGAGACAGAGTTTCAAAATCCTTGCCTTCAAGGAGCAACCTACATGGTATCACCCTCTCTAGGACAGATTTTTTTATTCTCTTGCAGTCCATAGTATGTTAAATACT
>NW_006399751.1:35205795-35207116 GCF_000299155.1 Elephantulus edwardii
TTATGTTTATATATTCTATAAAACTAGAATTCACTGTTATTTTCTTTTTATTATTTTTTCTAGAGAAATGTAAAATAAGGAAATGCCTTTTATATTGACCATTATTTTAATTATACCTATAATTTTTCAGTTCTATCTCTGTGTCTATTTCTAGATGTTAGATCTAAGTATTGGTCTTGAATCATACAAATTTTTCTAAAGACTTTTTAAATAAATCCTGACGGATGAAGAGAAAAGAAATATACACTAAGGGGATGAATTCTAGGAAACAAGTGTGCATAAAATTGAATGGAAAAAAGAGAAAGAAAACCAATTAATGTCAACTTTAGTATCTTCATAAAAAAAGGAGAAAAAGCATTTCCAATTCCAATGGTGCTGGTCTGATCGTATTAACAAAAGGTGACTTGATTCACCTGTGACTTCAGATTTCCCTTGGATTCAAGTAAATATATGATTTTGAAGTTTATTCAAGCTTTTCTGGTTTTGTTTGGATGAAAACATATTTTTAGTTTTCTACATTCTATGGAGACTCCAGGTGAAGACTCTATAGAAATTCTTTTCCTGAATGAAAAGATGTGTTATTTTGAAATTGCACAGATACGCAAACACTACTTCAGGTAAACAGAAAAGCATGACCATCTTGCTTATCATGGATATTGTTTACTTTATCTTTGGGACTTAACTGTTCTTTACTTGAAAAATAAAGAGCTCTGCTAGTAAAAGTTCTCTTTATTCAAGTCTACTCTTAATATGAAGCATTAAAAGAAGAGTATAACAGAGTCATTGTATCAAAAGGAATTGGGGGACATTAAAGAATTTCATGAAACAATGGATGATCAAAAGCCTGTGGTGATGAAGAAGTTCAAACTGCTCTAAAAGAACTGGCATAAAATAAGGCCCCAGGAATTGATGACATACCAATTGACATATTTCAACAGATATTTCCCTGGATGTGCTCAACAAATTGTGTCAAGAAATTTGAAGGACAACCACCTGGCCAAATGATCAGAAGAGATCTATATTTGATCCCGTTCCAAAGAAAGGGACCCAACAGAGTGTGAAAATTATCAAACAGTGACGGGAACATGGAATGTGAGAAGCATGAATGTAGGAAAATTACACATTGTTAAGAAAGAAATGGAATGCATAAATATTGACATACTAGGTATTGGCGAAATGAGATGGCTTGGCATGGGACATTTTGAATCAGATGATCATATAATTTACTATGCCAGGGATTAAAAGGTGAGGAAAAATGGGGTTGGTTTCATAATTAAAAAGTCATTTCTAGATCCATCCTGAAATACAATGTGGTGAGCAA
>NW_006399751.1:35209596-35210154 GCF_000299155.1 Elephantulus edwardii
AGATTGGCACAGAATAGAGCAGGGTATAGGGCTGTTGTAAACAGGGTCACTATGAGTCACAACAACAATGTTGTTGTTATGTACCATCAAGTGAAACTGACCCATAGCTTATCCTCTAGTGTGTTTTTCAGAGACAGTAAATTGCACAGGAGGGAATTGCACATAATTCTCCTGTGAGCAGCTTGTGGATTTGAATATTATGCTTTTGTGTTAGCAGTGTTAGCTCCTGAACACTAGGCCTCCCAGAGAGTTTTCCTAATGTTGTTGTGAAGTTGTTAAGCGCTGTCAAGTTTCTTATTCATCAAATCTATGTTTTTCTCTTCTATTATCTCTCTACCCTTCCTAAAATGATGTCCATCTCCAAGTATTGGTCCCTTACTGTAAAATGCCCAAAGTACGTAAAACTTCAAAATCCTTGCCTCCAAGGAGCACCCTGGTTTCACTCTCTCCATGACAAACCTGTTTGTTCTTAGCAGTCCAAGGTATATTCAATATTCTTTCCAGCTCCACAACTCAAAGACATCAATTCTCTTCCTAGAATTCCTAGTCATTTTCCAG
>NW_006399751.1:35210597-35227380 GCF_000299155.1 Elephantulus edwardii
TTACGGCATTGAAGTCTATGGGGGAGAGAATAGTCTAAAATTGTTATATTTTAGGGCATTATTTTTATCATAGGAGTATGCAAAGAGGGTTGCAGAGTGTTTTCTTTATATTGAACTTCAATCCATATTGAAGGCTGAAGTCCTTGACCTTCTGCAGCAAATGTTCAGAAGTCCTCCTCAGTTTCTGCAAACAAGGTTGTGTCTTCCTAATAGGTATCGCTAATTTGATTTGCCAATATCTAAATATTTTCCTCTATATTTATAAGGGAAAACCTTGTAAATGTGTGATTTATTTCTTTTTTCCTCTTGTTTTTGTAATTGATTATCACAGCTATAAGAGCAATACTAACTAAAGTGAGAAAATGACTTAATCATATATATTGTAGACATTTTCAGATAAAATATGAATTCTTTGTGATCCAAATGTTTGAAGGAACTCAACGTTGTGTCCTTTAACTGTTTTTAACCAATCTCTTTTTTGATGGATGGGATTATTTTTGACAATTTTCAGTTGATTCGTCCTATCTTACTTTCGCACTTCAAGTTTTAATTAACTATGTCTCTCAAGAAATCATACATTTTTACCATAAGGTTTTGAAAGTTTCACCATTGTGTTATATAAAATATTAAAGTAGAATTTCATAGTTTGTATATCTCTGATTTATCTATGATTATTTTAGTGTTTTTATTCTATACATAGTTTTTCACTAATCAAAGAAAAACCCAACTCTGGGAAGAAAATAATTATCAATTATACTATTTTTGTTTTTCTATTCCACTTATGCCTGGTTTAATCTTTATTAAACCCTTCATCCTGCTGTGCTTTGATATGACCATTATTCTTTTTCTGTCTTCATGATTTGTTATTCTTGATTATCATCTTTTTTTTTTACTTGATTAACAGTAAAACTACTTACGACAGGAATTTTCTTCTAGACACAATTTTGATTATACTTTATAATATGTAACGTTATCATTCTAATGTTTTGTGAATCTATAATTATAATTTGTATTTCCTCTGAAGATTAAAATATTACAAATATTTAGGTGATTTTTAATTTTTTAGAATTGGATTACTTTTCAAGATTACTACCTTTTCCTTTGCCCGACTCCTTCTAGTCAGTCAATGATGAAGGAGAGTGTATTTTCAGTGCCAGGTACGGAATTTGCATTACTTCCATTCATATTTCATTGGCTAGAACCCAACCACAGAGCCAAAAAGATAGGTAAATCTGAGTAACAGTCTGCTTAGAACAATTTGTTGAGCACACACTAATTTCTGTCATAGAATCCTCAACTGCAATGGATTTTCCCTGGATTAAGACTGATTCTCTTATGAGAAGACAAACTTTAAAAAGTGTACTTAAAAAAGGATCAAAAAATATATGTCATCAAAATGATTAGTTGTATTTTTTACATCCAATTGTTTCATGTTGTTTTTGTGTACTGTTGAGTTTGAACTGACCCCTATCTGACCCTCCAGGGGGTTCCAGAGGCATTTAATCACACAGGAGAAAATTGTCCATCCTTCTTTCATGGAGCAGTTGGCAGATTCCAACCTTAGGCTTTCAGGATTGCAGTGCAGCTTCTTTCCTCTAGGTCACCAGAGTTCCCTCAATTCTTTTCAAAGGTTTGATAACTTTCCTATAATTTAGAAGGGAGCTCTGTATTTGTACATATTCACACTGATGTCCCTCTCTTCCTACCCTGACACTCACATAATACTATTCTTGTCAGTCCTTTTTGTATCAGAGGAGAGATAGTCTATTTAGTACACATTTCAACTCAATTGTCCACAGAAAGTTCCAAGCTGGAGTTTGTAATATACAGAAACCTATTTTCATATATAAAGTTTACATATATCTGTTTTATGCTGAAACAACTGAGCTGGACATTTGCTACAGAGACTGTGCAGTCTGTTATTGTTGTTAGGTGCCATCACATTGACTGAGTCACAGTTACCCTATGAACGACACATCTCAACCTTCCCCTATCCTGTGCCATCCGTGATCTCTGCCCATGCTCGAGCTCTCTGTCACAGTCCTGTGTCCATCCGTTTCACTGAGGGTCTTCCTCTCTTTCTTTGATCTTCTGTGTTTCCAGTATGATTTCTTTTTCCAAAGACTAGTTCCTTCTGAAAACATGCTCCAAATATGTGAGACTAAGTTTTACCACCCTTGCACATAAGAAGCACCGTGTTTGTGATTCTTCTAAGACAGACTTACTTGGTTTTTTGACAGTCATAGCATATTCAGTACTCTTCTCCAACAGTAGAATTAAAAATCAGTTCTTCTTCTACCATCCTTATTCATTGCTCAACTTTCAGATTTATAGCAAGCATTGAAAAACCATAACTTAAATCAGGCACATCTTAGTCTTTAAACAGATAGCCTTGGTCTTTAGCACTATGTTCAAAAGAGCTGTTGTAATTCACTAGAATATCTTCTCAAAGTGCCCTTTGAAATTTTCTATTCAAACTTCCCTCTGAAATCTTCTGTTTATCTTTTTTCTTTCAGCATTTCTTCCCTTTGTTTTGGCCTATCCACGTTCTAGTGCAATTTTTAGAGTCTCTTTTATATCCTTTTTGGTCTTTTTTTTCTCCTTTATCTTTGTAATGACATTTTGCTTTCTCTATGGATGATATCCCTGATGCCATCCCATAACTCATCTGATCTTCTGACAAAGTATTCAAGGCATCAAATTTATTCTTCAGATGGTTTTAAAATTCATGTCGATAAACTCAAGGTTGTATTTTGGTTCTCATGACCTTGTTCTAATTTTCTTTAACTTCAACATGAGCTTTAAAAGAGCATTAATGGTCTATTCCATAGAAAACCTTTGGATTTGTTTTGACTACTGATCGTGAACTTCTCCATCAGTTATATTAGTCTTAATATTTATTGTTTGGCTTTTTTTTTTATATTCCCTTGTGTGAATGTACCATACTTTTTAAATCGAATCATTTGTTGAAGGGCATTTGAGTTGCTCCATTTTTTTGCTATTGTGAATATTACAACAATAAACATGCATGTGCATTATTGTTTGGCTTTTTATGAGAAACATTTAAACATGGCCAGCAATATGTAGTAATATGCTAAATAACATTAATCCAGGCTTTGTTTAACCATATATACATGCATGATCCTAATACCTCTCAAACTATTATGGTAAAAATTCAGGCTATATGCAATTTATATTGTCAGACAGTTTTGCATCATGCATTTAAAATCGTTATTTCCAGTGTTTCCATTATTTCACTGCTACAGAATGAAACATTGCCCAGTTGTGAAACCTCGTGATCATTGCTGTGCTTGTCTGCTGTTGCAGTCACCTGTGTCAATGCACCTCCTTGAACTACTTTCTCTTTCTCTTTTTCCCTTTTCTCTACTAAGCATGGCAAACAATTTCTCCAAGAACTAGTCTCTTCTTATAACATGCACAAAATATGTGAGACAAAATCTTTTTAATGGAAGTTCATAGAAAGTCATTCTTCTTCTTTACAATCATAATTCAAAGACAATAATTCAATTGAAAATGCCATGACTTGAGTCAGGAACTTTAGTCTCCAAGGTGATGTCTTTAACACTTCAAAGAGGCCCTTTGCAGTTGTTCTTGGGGTTTTTTTGTTTGTTTGTTTGTTTGTTTGTTTTGTCCCATTTTGTTACCTGTGTCTCAAAGTGACCCTTTGCGAAATAGCTTTGATCTGCCCTACCCTGAGCCACTCTCACTGTCTCTGGAACACCTCTTCCCATTACCCTACTTATGTGTCAATCCATCTCATCCAGGGTTTTCCTCTCCTGGGTTGTCCCTCCCACCTTCCAAGCATGTTCTTCTCCAAGGACTGGTCCTTCCTGGCAACATGCCCAAAGTATGTCAGATAAAGTTTCAAAATCTTTGGCTCCAAGGACTAACTTGGTTTCATCTTCTCCGGAACAGAGTTGTTTGTTCTCTTGGAAGTCTACAGTATGTTCAATACTTTTCTCCAGCACCACACCCCAAAGGTATCAATTCTTCTCTCAACCTTAGTCGTTGTCCGACTCTTTGATGAAAATCAAGTAATTGCAAAATCCATGGCCTAGATCAGGTGCATCTTACTTTCTAGACTGGTGTTATTGTTCATTAGCACTCTGGAGAGGTCCTTAATAGTACATTCTCCCAATGCAGTTTGTCTTTTGACTTCATGACTGTTGGTGCCAAGAGTGCTGATCGTACAAATGAGGAAGCTGAAATTGTTAACAACTTCAATCTCTATCTCTCATGGTGCTGCTGATTGACTCAACGGTGAGAATCTTTGGGATTTTTTTTATTGTGATTTTTTTTGTTGTGTGTTTGTTGTTGGTTGTGTGTGTGTGTGTGTGTGTGTGTGTGTGTGTGTTGAGATGTAATCCATGTTGAAGACGACAGTCCCGGACCTCTTGCAGCAAACACTTCATATCTTCCTCAGTTTTGACAAGGAAGGCTGCGTTATTCATGAGTCTTCTTCCAATGGCTTCCATGGATGTTGATTGTGATTCAAGTAAAGTGAAGTCTTTTTTCTGTTTGTTATATTTTAGTGTGGTCTGATGGCTGAGTTCAAGGAGTTGTACTGCTACAAGGATCAAATCTACCAGACACTCTGGGAGAAAGATGAGCAATCTCCTCAGGATTTACAAATTGACAACCCACTGAGGGGTCAGCTATGAGTTGGTTCAGACTCAGTGGCATAAATAGCAATATCAACATCATGATGTTGTTTATTGGTTCATTTGTAAGAATTTTTATTTACTTTATATTTAGCTGTAAATTATACTGAAGGCTAGAGATTTTGAACATCATTAAATGATGCAACTCCTTTTATTCAGCGTGCAAGTTGTGGTGTACATATACTTAGATCTGTTAATGAGTTTTTCTTCAATACTGATGCAATTCTTTATGTAGTCCAACTTGCATGTTGTTATTGTTGCTGTTATGTGCCGTCAAGTTGCCTGCGACTCATAACAACCCTATGTACAACAGCTCTGAACCCTGCTTTATCCTGAGTCAATTTTATAGTCTGACACACTTACCTTAATTACCCAATTACCCTAGTCATTGAGTCAATCCATCTCATCAATGGCTGTACACAACCCAGATTTCTAACTTACCTAATTTTAATGCAGCTACTTCTTGTTTTCAACTGGTTTTGGTCTATGTACAGGTTATACATGAGCATAATTTAAGATTCTGGATTTCTCATTTTTCTCAGTGTTATCCATAATTTGTCATAATCCATACAGTTAAGTAATGAGTCTGCATAATTAACAAAATACAAGTAAAAAATCTTTCTAGTATTCTCTACTTCAGATCAAGATCCACCTGTGATCAGCAATGATACCCCTTGCTCCGTCCTCTTCTTCGTCTTGTATTCTTACAGTTCCTTGTCAATGCACTGCTGGAACTATTTTTAATTATTTTCTATAAAACTTCTTACATGTAATTTAAATGTTATTGTTTTATTGTTTATTTATTCTATTATATCACTTTCTCAGAAAAGATGATTCAAATATGAATCCCCCTTCAGTCTGCTGGCCAAGTAGTTGTCTTCCAAATGTTTGTCATATATAAATGAGCACTTGTAGTCCCATTTTTAAGAAAATTTTATTTTATTATTATTTTGTGTGTCTGTGTACAATCAAATCAGATCTGACTGGTACAGGAGGAGATTGTCCCTCCTTTCCCGGCAGAGCATCTGGTAGATTCAAACCATGTGCCTCTGGGATTGCAGTGCAGCTTCTTGCCACTAGGCCACCAGAGCTCCCCTGTAGTTCCATTTTTGACACCTCTGAATTAGTAATCCATTTTTTCTTATAACCTTGTTTTCAATAATGTCTTCCATTCAGCTAAGACTCCTTTTTTAAATACTGTTGATAGTTGACACACTAATGTTAAGACAAACTAAGAAGAAGTATTGGCCATCCACTTCTGAAATAATCTGCTTTTGAAAACTCTGTGAACAATTCAGAGGAACATTCCTCGACATAGTACTAAAGGTAAACTCCTTAGAGTGGAAGATACTTAAACATGAGGTGAAATAGTTATAAACATCAATTAATAATTGGAATATGGAATGTATGGAGCACGGATGTAGGAAAATTGGAAGGTGTTAAAAACAAAACAGAATATATTTTCCCTTGGGATGGTTCAGATCTAGGAAGCAACATGCAGCTAATGCAAGCATTATTTTGTATATTGTTGAGTCAAAATCGACCCATAGCAGACCTGTAACTGTGTTTTCAGAGGAGTAGACTGCTTGTTCTTCTGCAGAGGATCCTGGGGTAGAAGCCAACTTGCAGCAGTTAAAGGATTTAAACATGATAAAGAGTCTTTCCTCAATACCATCTCCCTAGACTAAAAGGATGCTTTAAAAAATATTTTTCTCCCTGTTGGAAAAAAATTTTTAATGTGCACAGGGATTTAATATTTAGAAGATCTCATTCATCAATTTTATCCTCTTCAGATTGTGCATCTCTGGCTGTTTTTAGCAGTCTTGTTATACTGTTGACTAGGCCTTCTAAGCTTGGTCCAACCACTCTGGAAAGCAGTTTGATGTTTCCTCAAAAGCTGAACGTAGAAATTTCGTATGATCCAGCTATTCCATTGCTTGAAATATACACTGAGAAAATGAGACCTGAGACACGAACAGAGACTTGTACACCAATGTTCATAGCAAGAATATGGAAACATCCCAGATGTCCAACCGCAATCAAATGGATTGAGAAACTATGGTGTATTCACACAGTAGACTACTATCAGCATAGAGAAACAATGATTTTGTAAATTATTACCTAACTTAGGAGGGACTGGAGTGAACGAACTCAGTCCCATAAGGACAAATACTATATAAAACCATTATTGTAGAATGAGTATGAAAATCCAAGGGGGGGGGGGAAGGAAGGCAAGGTGGAAGCAGAGGGGTGGGGATAGGCAGATGGTATGTTGGTTAATCATAGGGTTGTACAATTTGATGGGGGAGGGGGTTTAAGGGGTCTGATTTATTTCACTTCTTGTTGTTGTTAGATGCCATTGAATGAGTTAACTATGCCTCATGAACACCGGATCTTAACCCTGCAATATTCTGTGCCATCCTCACCATCCTTGATATAAGGAGCCCATGTTATAGTCACTGTGTCAATCCATCTTGTTGAGAATCATGTCTTTTACTGCTTTCCAAACATGGTGTCTTTTTTTTTCAAGGACTGGAATTCCTAATAATATTCTAGTCACAAAGTATATGAGAAGAGGTTTCATCACT
This sequence comes from Elephantulus edwardii, assembly GCF_000299155.1. Classification (NCBI taxonomy): domain Eukaryota; kingdom Metazoa; phylum Chordata; class Mammalia; order Macroscelidea; family Macroscelididae; genus Elephantulus; species Elephantulus edwardii. Next base: position 35,217,868 of record NW_006399751.1, read on the forward strand.
TAGCATAGTGTTTTCAAGATTTTTTCACACCATTTAAATGAATCTCTACCTAATCTATTCTTTCAGATGGATCTTTGAGTGGAATTATTACAATTTTTCTTTTAAGTATGTAGAAATACTGGTTTTTAAAAAATTCAACATAAATTTTTTCTTTTATATTGGTTTAATTACACATTTCATTTATACTGTTTTTCACACCTGTCTTTCCCATTTCCTTAACCCACCCCTCTCAGAAATAAAGTTGATATTTGTACGTTAATTAGTTACTACACCAGGATTGTGTCAGGGCTATCCTTTCTGCATATTTATTCAATCTATATGCTGAGCAAATCATTTGAAAAGCTGGACTACAGGAAGGAAAAGTGGCATCAGGAATAGAGAAAGACTCACCACCAACCTATGTCATGAAGATGACATGATCTTTCTGGCTGAAAGTGAAGAGTTGAAATGTTTGCTTTAGACATTGAAAGAGGATAGTCTTCAATATGGATTTTGTCTCAGCATAAAAAAGACAAAAATCCTTACCTCCAGCTGATAGGCAGTATCATGATAGAGAAAAGATGGAAATTGTTTACAATTTCATCTTACTTTGATCAGCAATCAGTGCCCTTAGTCACAGCAGACAGAACATAAGGAACCACATAACACTGGCAAATTCTGATGTCAGAGATCTTTCCAAAGTTCTAAAGAACAAGAATGTACATTTAAAGGCTTAGGTGCTTCTAATTCAAGCCAGTCTTTCAGCCACCTGCTATACACCTGAGAGTTGGACAACAAATTAGGATGACAGGAAAGGAATTGATGTGTATGCATTTTAGTTGTAGTGTTAGATGTTGTTGTTGTTGTTATGTGCCATCGAGTCGCTTGTGACTCATAGCGACCCTATATACAACAGCACTAAACTATGCTCTGTCCTGTGCCAATCGCACTGTCTCCGACACACCCATCCCGATTACCCCAGTCACTGAATCAATCCACCTCATAGAGGGTCTTCCCCTCCTGCACCGTCCCACCCACCCCTCCCAAGGTCCCTTCTCCAAGGACCTGTCTCTCCTTACAACATGACCAAAGTATGTCAGATGAAGGCTCAGAATCCTTGCCTCCAAGGAGCAGCCCAGTTTAACCCTCTCCAGGATGAATCTGTTTGTTTTCTTAGCAGTCCACCCTCAATACTCTTCTCCAACACCACAGCTCAAAGGCATCAATTCTCCTTCTATCCTCTAGTCATTGCCAAAATCTCTGATGCATAACAAGTGATTGCAACAACCATGGCCTGTATCAGACGAGTGCTAAATATCCCGTGGACTGCAAAAAGAACAAACAGATATATCATATATTGGGAAAAGTGCAAGAGTGTTCCTTGGAGGCAAAAATGGTGAAGTCTTATCTCACTCTCTTTTAGCATGTTAGGAGAGGTTACTCCTTGGAAAGGGACATCTTTCTTAGAAAGGTAGAGGACCTGTCAAGGAAAGGGAGACTCCCAATGAGATGGATTGACACAGTGTCTGAGACAATGAGCTCAAATGTGTCAGGGATAAAAAGGATGGTGCACATTCAAAAGAAAATTAAAAGACAGGGCAAGGTTCAGGTCTATAATTCATAGGCTTATTACGAGTCATACTTAACCCTGTGGCACTCAACAACAACAATAGATATTTGGTCATATATTACTTTCTGAAATGGTTGCGCTACAGTAACTATGCCTTCTATTTCTTTTGATGCTACTTACGTCATTCAATACTTTTTCCCACAGCATCCTTTACTATTGCCATCCAGTGTATGATTCCCACTTCCCTTCAGTTTTCAGAGTGAGAAGTGAGGAATATTCTGTTTCCTTTGTTTTCTATCTTCAGGAAGATGCACACTTCATTATAATTCTTTACTTTTTCTACTCTAGTCACTCTTTGAAATCTCAGCATTAATTCTCTTATTTCATCATTTGTTCCTTTCACCTCAGATTCTGTACATTCTAAAGCAAGTGTCAAGGTCTCTCTTCACATCAGTTTTGATATTTTCTTTCTCCTCTTCTAAACATCTTTTGTTTACTTATATAATGTTCTTGTTGCAGATGACTTGTCTGGCCTTGGGTGATTATTGTTCAATACATCAAATATACTACTGAGATGGTCTCTAAATTTAGGTGAGACATATTCGAGGTTGTGTTTTAGCTTTTGTGAGTTTAATATTTTTTCCCTGTCAAATTGAACTTGCATATGAGTTATTGGTAATCTCTTTTATAGTTATCTCTTGCCTAACTAATGATATTGAATTTCCTCATTATGTCTTTCCATGGATTCAATGAATCTGATTCCTGTGTATTCTATCAGGTGAAGACATCACCATTTATGTGGTTGAACAAAAAAAGGTATCTGCAATTAATAAGCTGTTGGTCATGCAAACTCCATCTTGCAAATTCTAACATTGTTTCTATTGTCTATATTTTCCAATCATTTATCCTTTTTGTATTTATCTTTCTCACTCCAATCACCAGCAATTGTCAATGCATTTGATTGCAGGTTTTCATCAATTTCAGCCTTCAGAAGTTGGTAAACATCTTTAATTTCTTCATGTTTGCAGTCATAATGTTTTCCCAGGAGATTGGTTTTCCCCATAAGATTTCATAAATCCTTTGTCCTAGTCTTTCTTAGTCTGTAAGTTCTGCTGAAATGACTTCACCTTGGTGACTCTCTGACATTTTAATATCAGTGGCACAAAGCCAGAAATCCCTTGAAGTATGTAGACGAGTAGTGGTATTTTTGTATATTTGTGTTAAAGAGATCTTATTATATCAGGAAATGTTCTTTTTTAAAAAAAGTACACTGAAATATAACTTATATACAATAAATGATGACAAATACATTCCATAGGAGAAAGATGAGCTGTCTCCTTTCATTAAATTTACAGCTTCAGAATTCTAATTGAGGGGGTGCTTTGAATCAGAATCTGATTGATATTAGAAATTAATAATACCGAACAATTCCATTGTACTTTCATATTTGACTTAAAGATAAATTCAGTACCAGAATGTCTTCACAATTTGGTTTATAACACATTCTTTGTTTATAAAACAGTGTTCATGCAACATCCAAAGTGCAATGTCCTATTTCACTGAAAGATCATGGATGATAAGTAGATACATGGACTATAAATAGGTTTTCTGTTTTTTACTTTTATTTTATACTAGATAATTTACAAAATTCTAATAAATTCTTTTCAGGAACATTTTTTAAAATTTCTATTCTTTTAGGGTTCACAGTGGTTCTAGAGTCTACATGACATATGACATCACCAGAGACAGAGTGCAAAGGCAGATAATGAGAATCCATCTGTCTTGCAGTAAGTCAGACAGGAGAAAGATTTGCAGAAATAGAGAAAATAGTACCATTATTAGCTGCTGATTTGTTGTTGTTTGGAAAAGTAGAGCTATTTTTCATAAACTATGTCATTCATGCTAGTACATAATGAGTTTGTATCATTACTTTTAATGAATTAAAAATAGTGTTAAAAATCTCTCAGTTTTAATTTCTGATAGCGTAAACATCATAATAACCCATACAAATACACATTGTCTGTGATGCACAAAGAAGGCAAAAGGGCCTTGAGAGCAAACAATTTGAGAAAACCTGAAGTTACTAGTGTAAAGTTTGGCTGGTCCTCATTATGTACCTACTCATCATTTCCACAGGATAAATAAAGGGGCCCAGAGTTTTGTTGATGTTGTTGTTGATGTTATGTACCACTGAGTTGGAACTTATCCTTAAGTGAGTTTTTCTTTTTTTTTTAATGAAAGTCTATAAGCCTTCAATATGGATTGAGGCTCAATGTCAAGAAGACTAAGATTCTCACCACTGGACCAATTGGCAGCATCAGGATGGATGGTGAAGAGATTGAGATAGATCACAGCTTTTGTTTGCTTAGCTCCACAGTCAACACTCTTGACAGCAGTAGCCAGGAAAAGAAAAGATGTATTGCGATGGGAAAGTCTGCTATTAGGGATGCCTCCAAAATATTGAAGAGCAATGGTGTCTCTCTGGAGACTAAGGTGTGTCTGATATAGGCCATGGTCTTTACAATCACTTGTTTTTCTTCAGACGGTTGGACAATGACTAGGGAAGATAGAAGGAGAATTGATGCCGTTGAGCTGTGGTGCTGGAGAAGAGTATTGAGGGTACCATGGACTGCTAGGAAAACAAACAGATTCATCCTGGAGAGGGTTAAACCAGGCTGCTCCTTGGAGGCAAGGATTCTGAGGTTTCGTCTAATATACTTTGGTCATGTTGTAAGGAGAGACCGGTCCTTGGAGAGGGACATCATGCTTGGGAAGGTGGAGGGACAGTGCAGGAGGGGAAGGCCCTCTATGAGGTGGATTGATTCAGTGACAGAGGTAATCGGGATGGGTGTGTCAGAGACAGTGCGATTGATACAGGACAGAGCAGAGTTTAGGGCTGTTGTACATAGGGTAGCTATGAGTAGTAAGCGACACAATGGCACATAACAACAACAACAACTATAAAGAACTTGGATTTCTATTCATTTATTGTTGTACAGTTTCCTCCCTGTCCCTCCTCCCCCTAAGTTCCCTTTTTTCCTTTGGAAAAAAAAGTTATTTTATTGTTATACAGTCCCCTAGCCAACTACTTTACTATGCAACTCTTATTCTGGACTCTTGTCATGCCAATATTACAATCATATGTTCCTTTTATACAGTTCTCTCTCGTCTGTTTCAATGACATGTACATTATTTATCCCTTCTTTTCTCCCCCCCCACCAACCTCACATACAACTCCCATTCTACAACAGCAGCATTATGCAGCATTTGTCTTTTTGTGACTGAGATATTTCACTCAGCATAATGTTCTCCATGGTCACACATTTATATTTCATGAGTTCGTTGTTTTTCAGTGCTGCATAATATCCCATCATGTGAATATATCACAGCGTCTCTATCCATTCCTTTATTGATGGGCACATGGATTATTTCCATCTCTATAGCAGCAATAAACATGGGTGTGTGTATATCTGGTTGGGTTGCAGTTCTGGCTTCTTTAGGGTATGTATATTCCTAGTAGAGGAATTGTGGGGTCAAAAGGTATTTCTATTTCCAACTTTTTGAGAAAGTGCCAGACTACCTTCCATAGTGGTTGCACAATTTTATACTACCACCAACAGTGAATAAGGGTTCCAGTTTCTCCATATCCTTGCCAACATTTGTTATTTGTTGCTCTGTTTAATTTTGTTATTTTTACTGGGGTGAGATGATATCTCATAGTTACTTTGATTTGCATCTCTCTTAGAGCTAGGGATTTTGAACAATTTCTTCATGTGTTTGTTCGCCATCTGAATGTCTTCTTTGGCAAAGTGTCTGTTCATATCCTATGCCCATTTTGTAATTGGATTGTTTCCCTTTATCTTGTTGTGGTGCTCTAATGTTCTATAAATTCTAGATATAAGTCTCTTATTAGACATGTCATTGCCAAATATTTTTTCCTGATCTGTGGCTTAACTTTTTATCCTGTTGGAGAAGTTTTTGGATGTGCATAAGGATTTTATATTTAGAAGGTTTCATCTATCTCTTTTATCCTCTCTTGGTTCTAGATTTTTCAGAATGCTCAGTTCAAGTTGTGGATTAGTGCTTCTGTGGTACTTCAAGCATTTCTCTGATGAAGTTTATAGACCTTGGTTTTAGTCATAGTCCTTGATCCACTCTGATTTGGTTTTTGTGTATGGTCTGAGGTTTGGGTCTTATTTGAGTTTTCTGCAGATGGTTTTCCAATTTTGTCAACATTTATTAAAAAGGCTGTTATTTCCTTACTTAACTAATTTAATTTTCTTATAAAAAATCAGTTGACTATAGGTAGATGGATTCTCAATCCCATTCCATTGATCTATGTGTCTGTTATTGAATCAGTACTATGCTGTTTTGAACACCATGGCAGTGTAGTAGGATTTGGAATCCAAGCGGGAGATGCCTCCTACCTTGTTTCTCCTTTTAGGAAGTATTTTGCTTATTTGGTGTCTCTTTCCATTCCAAATGAAATTGGAGATTGCCTATTTCATCTCGTTAAAGAATGTAATTTGTATTAAGATTGCATTGAACACATAGATTGCCTTTGGTAGGATTGTAATTTTCATAATATTGAATCTTCCTATCCATGAGCAAGGGATATACTTCCATTTCTCCAGGTCTCTCTGTTTCTTGTAGTAATATTTTATAATTTTCTTTGAATAAGCCTTTTGTTTTTCTAGTTAGATTTACTCCTATACTCCTATATATTTTATCTTGTGATAAGCTATTGTGATAGGTATTGCTTTCTTAGCTCAAGTTCTATACTCTATTTGTCACTATAGAGAAATTAAATTATTTTTTGTATTTTGATCTTGTATCCTGCAATTTTGCTGAATAGGTCAACTATGCACTGTAGCTTTCTTGCTGAATCTTCAGGTTTTTTCAAGTACATTGTCGTATCATCCGCATAAAGAGATAATCTTATCTCCTCTTTGTCAATTTGGATACCTCTTATTTCCTTCTCTTGCCTATACAAAGAAAATTACAGAGCATTTCTGCAAGACACAATAAAATACCTAAAAAAATGGGAAAATGTGCCCTGTTCATGTATAGGAAGACTCAATATTGTGAAAATGACAATCCTACCAGAAACAGTCTACATGTTCAATGCAATCTCTATTCAGATAAGAAATTAATTTTTCAAGGAGGTTGAAAGGGAAATAAAAAAATTTATTCAGAGAGGCAAGAAACCCAAATAAGAAGAATACTTCTGAGAAACAGAAATGAAGTTGGAGGCATAGCACTGCCTAACCTCAAAACCTACTACACAGCAGTAGTAACCAAAAAAGCATGGTACTGGTACAATGAATGACAGGCACACAGACCAATGGAACATAAATGAGAAACCAGAAATTGACTGAGCTATCTATGGTCAACTGATATTCAGCAAGGAGATCAAAGCTATCAAATGGGAACATGATAACCTCTTCAACAAATGGTGCTGGAAAACTGGACTTCCACCTGCAGAAAGCTGAAACAGGATCCACATCCCACACCATACACAAAAATTAACTCAAGGTGGGTCAGAGACCTGGGAGTAAAGCCCAAAACCTTAACGCTCTTAAGAGACAAACTGGGATCAAGCTTAGAAGCGCTAGTCCAAGAGAGAAAGAGACAGCCTAATTCAACCAGAAATGTACAATCTAAAGAGGATAAAGTAATTGTTTTTGTTTTGTTTTTAAAAGGCCAAACAAAAACATACCCTCATCCCATTCTTTTCCTTTCTATCTACTTATTTATCATTCAAGAATAATCTTGGTGTAGTCTGATCAAAATTTTTTACTTGAAAAAATCTGGAATTTGGTATTTTCCCCTAGGCATTTTAAAAGGAAGTAGGCAAACAGGGCTCTCCTTCTTACCTACAGGTCACTAGGCCCATTTATTGCCATTTATTGCCATTTATTCTGTAGACAATGGCAGGAATACCATGTTGCTGTAAATATACAGGCTTTTATGAATCAAAGTTTTATGTATAAACAAAAGTTTTAAAAAAAGATCAACAGATTTAGGTTACAAATGATCTACTTTAAAAGGCAGATGTTGACATTTAGTTATAAAAAAAACACTAGATTGCAAACATCTATGGTAATTCTATTTTTCTGTTCTTCGTTAAAAAGTAATTGAGGGGTTTAGCCAAAGCAATTTTCAAGCATAATTATATTTGCATTCCTCTTAGTTCCACCCTTTGAGGAATAACATGTGAAAGCAGTTTTAAGTAATAGATTCTCTGATCTGATTTTTTTCCTGATTGTGTAAGTATATATTTTATAAGCCAACGTCTTTTTTCTGTGACTTTCAATTACATGGTATTAAAAATCAAGGGAGCTCTGTGACCTAATGGTAAGAAGTTGAACTGCCAGTCCAAAGTCAGATGGTTCAAATCCACCAGCTGTTCCACAGAAGAAAGTTGAGCAGTCTTCTCCTATACTACTTACCAGTTCTGAAAAAAACACTGGAAAGTCTGTTCCAACTCAACAGTACAATAGCAACAGCACAACATTTAAAAAGTCGTGATTTAATCCTTTAAGTACAGATGCATTTAATAAAAATATTGTTCTGTTATTTATACTTTGTACTTTAAGTTTGTCACTCTCTTCATACTGCAGTTTGTTCTTCTGAATTTCTATGAGTTTTCTATGTGCATAATAGCAATATAAATAAAACAAATTTACTGTTTTATTGTTGTTATGTGCCATTGAGTCGATCCTTATGCAAAATAGCTGCCCAATACTGAGCCAGTATCACTGCCTCTGAAACACCTAACCCCATCATTCCAGTTACTATGTCAATCCATTCAACCAGGGTCTTCCCCTTCTTTCACTGTCCTTCCACCTTTCCAAGCATGATGTCATTCTCCAAAGACTGGTCCCTCCTGGCAACATTTCCAAAGTATATATAATAGAGTTTAAAAATCTTCACCTCTAAGGAGCAACTTGTTTTCACCCTCTCCAAGACAAACTTGTTTGTTCTCTTATCAGTCTATGGAATTTTCAACAATCTTCTCCAACACAACTCAAAGACATCAATTCCTCTGTTGTATTTAGACATTGTCCAGCTCTCTGATGCATAACAAGTAATTGAAAAGACCATGGACTGGATTAGGCAGACTTTAGTCTCTAGACTCATATCGTTGCTCTTCAGCATTCTGGAGAGGTCCTTGGAAGCAGATTTGCTCAATGAAATTCACCTTTTGATTCCCTGCTAAGAGTGTTGATTGTAGAACCAAGCAAGCTGAAACTGTTAGCAACCTCAATCTCATCTCCATCTGTCATAGTTTTGTCAATTGGCCCTGTGGTAAAAATATTTTGTCTTCTTGATGTTCACCTTCAATTCATTTTACTACAGTCCTTGACCTTCTGCAGCAAACACTTCAGACCCTCCTCATTTTCAGCAAAAAAGGTAGTGTCATCTGCATAACTCAAATTGTTGATGAGTATTAAATACCACACTCCTCATAAATCCCAGCCTCCCAAATCTGCATATAGATTGAAAATTTAGGGAGACAAGACACATCTCTGTTGTACTCCTTAACTGATTTTGAACCATGCATTATTTCCCTGCTCTTTTCTGATGACTGCTTCCTAGTCCAGGTATATAGGATGCACATGAGCACAGTCAGGTGTTATGGAATATCTATTCTTTTGAAAGTTATCTGCAGTTTGTTGTGATCCACACAGTCAAGCATAATCAAGCATTCATTTGGTATTCTCTGCTCTTAGACAGATTCATCTAACATTAATTAAGATTTCCCTAGGGCCATGACCTATTCTAAACTCAACTTGTATTTCTGGAAGTTTTCTGTTGATATACTGTTACAATCATTTGTGGATAATCTTCATCAGGATTTTGCTTGTATATGATACCAGTTATATTGATAATTTCTACAATTGGTTGCATCACCTTCCTTTGCTATGGGAATGAATATGGATCTTATCCAATCAGTTGGC
>NW_006399751.1:35227785-35244305 GCF_000299155.1 Elephantulus edwardii
AATTTCTGGAAACCCTACATCTCTGTAAACGTACATTAAAATGAATTTTTTAAAAATTATAGCTCTACCCCATCCTACAGAGTTAATAGAATTCAGAATCAACTCAGCAACAAGGGATTTGGGTTTTTATTTTGTTTTGTTTAAATCTTGTTCCAGTTCAAAAGACCATGAAACCAGAACCAGGTTCTATAAACTACAAGTTGAAGCTTGTGACTGTCAACTTTCAAAATTAAGAACAAGAATATTGAAAGCTGGATTCCAAGAAAATGTAAGAACAAAACACACAACTGAAACTTTACAAAAATAGTTAAAATATTATTCTATAAAGACATGATTTTTTTTCAGAATAGGTTTGATACTCACATTGTTTTATTACCATATGTAAACTCAAGGTCTGATGATGTAATCTATAGAGAGTTGTACTGCTCACCAAAAGGAGGTTTGAATTCACAAGCTGCTCAGTAGGAATAAGGTGGGTGTCCTCTCAGGCAAGAGAAGAAGCCTTGGAAATGCAATGGCATGCGACCTATGAGTTCATTCACACTAGACAGGGCGACAGAGATTATTACAGAAGAAAATTTATCAGATTACGATTATGAGATAAAGAGAGGATTCTAGAAGAAGGAGATAAATAAAACATTGCTGGATTTAAGTGTGGGTAGTCTTCAGAAGCTGGAAAGGCAAGAAAGCAGACCCTCCCTGAGAGCCCAATGAAAGGAACACAATCCTACTGACAATGTGATTTTTATCCTAATGAGGCCTGTATCAGACTTTTACCCTCCCAAACTGTAAGAGAATGCATTTGTAATGTTTTTATAAATTGAGATTTTAATGAAAGTTTATAGAAAACTTGGATTTCTATTTATATATTGTTGCACATTTTCCTCCCTGCCCATCCCTACCTACGGTTCACTTTTCTCTCTGAGAAAAAGAAATTCTTTCATTATTGTACAATTCCCCACCCCCGCCCCCTCCCACCCCCAGTCCACTTTACTATGTAGCTCTTCTTCTGGACTGTTGTCGTGCAAATAATACTTAATCATATATTCCTTTTAGGCAGTTCTTTCCCTCCTCTGTTTCAATGCAGTGCACATTATTTATCCCCTCTTTTCTTACTTTCTCCCCAACCCCAATGTCGGTCCCGTTTTATAACAGCGGTTTTATGCAGTACTTGTCCTATGGTGACTGAGATGTTTCACTCAGCATAATGTCCTCCAGGGTCACACATTTTGTATATTTCATGAGTTCCCTGTTTTTTTCAATGTTGCATAGTATTCCACTGTGAATATACCAGAGCTTCTCTATCCATTTGTTTGTTGATGGGCACTTGTGTTGATTCCATCTCTTTGCTACTGTGAAAAGCACAACCATAAACATGGGTGTGGTCTCATTTAGTGCAGTGGCAGCCGTGAGATGCGGTTTTGTTTCTTTACCACCTGGGATCTGCACTGAGCGATCATGTCCAAGGGACCTGTGGTTGGCTTTGAACTTGGCACCACCTACTCCTGTGTGGATATCTTCCAGCATGAGAAAGTGGAGATCATTGCAAATGATTAATACTACCAGATCACCCCAAGCTATGTCACATTTACCAATACAGAACAATTGATTGGTAATGCTGCAAAGAATCAAGTTGCAATGAATCCCACCAACACAGTATTCGATGTCAAATGTCTCATCGGACAAAGATTTGATGATGCTGTTGTATAGTCTGATATGAAACACTGGCCCTTCATGGTGGCGAACGACGCAGGCAGGCTCAAGGTCCAAGTAGAATATAATGGAGAGACCGAAAGTTTCTATCCAGAGGAGGTGTCTTCTATGGCTCTCACAAAGTTGAAGGAAATTGCAGAAGCCTACCTTGAGAAGACTGTTATCAGTGCTGTTGTCCTGGTACCAGCCTTCTTCAGTGACCCTCAGTGCCAGGCTACCAAAGATGTTGGAACCATTGCTGGCCTCAGTGTCTTCTGAACCATCAGTGAGCCAACTGCTGCTGCTGTTGCTTATGGTTTAGACAAAAAAGGTTGGTGCTGAAAGGGACATGCTGATCTCTGACCTACGAGTTGTCACTTTTGATGTGTCAGTCCTCACTACTGAAGATGGGATATTTGAGGTCAAGTCTACATCTGGAGACACCCACTTAGGTGGAGAAGACTTTGACAACAGAATTGTCAGCCATTTCATTGCAGAGCTCATGACCAAGCATAAGAAAGACATAAGTGAAAACAAGAGGGCTGTTGTACGTCCCCACACCGCTTGTGAGCGTGCAAAGCGCATACTTTCTTCCAGCACCCAGGCCAGTATTGAGGTTGATTCCCTGTGTGAGGAAATCAACTTCTACACTCCCACTACCTGAGCCCACTTTGCAGAATTGAATGCCGATCTTGTCCGTGGCTCTCTGGATCCAGTGGAGAAAGCCCTGAGGGATGTAAAGCTACACAAGTCACAGATCCATGATATTGGCCTGGTGGGTGCTTCTACCAGAATTTCCAACATTCAGAAACTTCCTCAGGATTTTTTTAATGGAAAAGAATTGAACAAGAGCATCAACCCAGATAAGGCTGTTGCTTACGGTGCATCTGTCCAGAGAGTCATTCTTAGGTTGTTTATATTTATCTTGTTGTGGTGCTCGAGTATTCTATAAACTCTAGATATAACTCCCTTATCAGACATGTCATTACTAAATAGTCTTTCCCAGTCTGTGGCTTCCCTTTTTACACTGTTGGAGAAGTTTTTGGATGTGCATAAAAGCATTTACTTTTAGAAGGTCCCATTCATCTATTTTATCCTCTCCTGGTTGCAGGTTTTCCAAGATGCTTGGAAGACTGTTTAAGTTGTGGATTAGTGCTTCTAGGGTTCTCCCAAACTTTTCTCTGATGAAGTTTATAATCCTGGGTTTTAGTCCTAGGTCCTTGATCCACTCTGAGTTGGTTTTTGTATATGCTGTGAGGTGTGGGTCTTACTTGAGTTTACTACAGTTAGTTTTCCAATTCTGCCAATACTATAAAGGCTGTTGTTTCCCCAATAACTAATTTAATCTCATTGTCAAAAAATCAATTGACCATAGGTAGATGGGCTGATTTCTGGGTTCTTAATTCTATCCATTGATCTATGTGTCTGTCATTGTCCCAGTATCATGCTATCTTGACCACCATGGCGTGTAGTAGGATTTGATATCGGGGAGTGAGATACCTCCTGTTTTGTTTCTCTTTTTGAAGGAGTGTTTTGCTTACTTGAGGTCTCTTTAAATTCCAGATGAAATTGGAAATTGCATTTCTCCATCTCATTGAGGAATGGAATTGGTATTCAGCAACTCCAGAAAATGAATACCACTGATAATTTTCTTGCCATTGCTGCCCAATTCCTGTATTTTCTAACTCAATTAAACAACTTCTCTAAAAAATAATTAGAGAAACATTTCTTCCCCACTACCCCAGTAAAGTTTATGAGTGGGATTTTCTAGATATTTCCATAGAGAAGAATTCTTTTCAGTTACCCTTGGTCGTAGAGAGTAACTTGGCAGAATAAAATTTGGAGGCCACAATTTTTTCATTTCTGTAACCAGTTGATTTTAATTCTCTTTCCTTCCATTTTTCTTTCTTCTTTCTGTTTCTCTTCTGCACTATACTAAAACACACACACACACACATACACACACACCCCTCTCCCACATACACAGTCTAGTTTCCTTGTGATCCTGCTTTCTGAAATTTTAATATTCTGTTTTCCTGTTTACTAGTCAACTGAGATAAAGGAAGTTAGACATGGGTACTCTTATTAATGTTACAGAAAATTAGCTATTATTCTTGAAATAAGTGTTCCATTTTCAAGCTCTTCTTATGCTCACTAAGGGATTTATTGTTTTAAAATCACAAGTCTAAATTTCTTCTAATGCTTTCATAACATAACAAAGCTGTAAAAGGAAATGTTTTTTCCATTCTTAAAGTTCTCAAATTTTATTTTTACTGCTTTAAAATCTGTTTCAAGTCCAATAAGTTCTAAAAATAATATGCTCTATTAACCTAAAATTATTGAGCATTACTTCTTTGACAACTAAGGCAGATTTTTAGGTCTATAATTTTTTTTTTTTCAACTGCAGCCTAGTCCCCCGCAAAGCTGCTCAGGGCTTTAAATAGATAGCTCTATATAGTAAAAATGGAGCACTTCTATAATATGGAACAATCTAAAAGGTATAAAAGCAGTTTTAAAAGGATATTTTACCAATCGAGGTTAAAACAGATGTTTGTACAGATCCTATTTTAAACGTAGTCCATTTTGTGAATTCAACTTTCCTATACAGAACTAAAAATGAAATAATCAGATTACTAAATTATCTCTTTAAATTACTGGAAACAATAGTTTGCAGTGTGAAGATTTCACTTTATTTCTTTTACTGGTTTATTGGATTAAATAAAATTTTTTATTTCTTAAACCTCTTCTTACGAATTGCTAGAGTTATAACATAAAACTTAATGTTGAAAGTCTGATATGGGCTTTACGGTCAATTTCTTGACAATAATTGTTAAAACCAATTATCCTTTTGTTATCTAGAATAGCATTATAAAATAATTTACAATTACAAATTCAACGAAAGTAGGAATTTATAGAAGGAATGATATGCTTTTTCTGGACATAATAAAGTTTGGAAAATATGTAAGATTCACCTTAAAAATTAGAAAACTTAACTTCTGAATTCTCCCAGAAAGGTAGAACTTATGTATCATTAGAACAGACATTCACCCAAAGAGTGGAATTTAAGATACACTGTTCTCCTGATGAATATCTAGATTCTAGCATTTACTTATTTGTCCAGTGGGTAGATCTTATTCCTCCCTCCCTCTCGTTCTCCATCCTGCCTGCACTATCCTCCTTCCTATCTTATATTTTATGCTCCTGTTATCCTTTATTATCAGTGTAATCTGGAAGAGCAAACAGTATTACCAAGCCATCAAACATACTGAGTAAACACACAACAAAGTGGTTTGTTTTGCTTTGTGTTCCTCCCTTAAAATGCTCTACCTCCAAGCATTTTCTTAAACATATGAATGTTGTTATTATTCTTGTTATGTACCATCAATTTTCCCATGATTCATAATGACTCTATGTAGAATAGCTCTGAACTCTACCCTATTCTGACCCAGTCTCATGGACCCCAACACACCTATCTCCATTACCCCAGTTACCATGTCAATTCACCTCAGCCAGGTCTTCCTCTTCTGTGCTGTCCCTCCACCCTTCCAAACATAATTTCTTAGCAAAACATGGTGAGCACATCCAGGGTGGCATCTTTCTGTTGAAATATATCAGCCAATGCCCATTCTCCCAGAAATCCACTGGACACTGCTGACAAGGAATTAAAAGCAAGACAAAGGCCTATATATACAACTAGTTTTGGGCCTGAGGGCCTGTCGCCCTTGGGGTGAGTAAACAGGAAATATCACCCTCTTCTGGAATATTATCCTACTGTGACAGCAGCCTGTTGTAAATGGAAGAGATGAGGCACTAAATCACAAGAAGTCAGTCCTGGAGCAGAAGCTCAGGGGTAAGGACTTTTCCTCAGAACTGAGACAGAAATTCTCTAAGCCTGGTACCTGGAATTTCTACTTGTTATTGCTGTTGTTATGTGCCTTTGCATCAACTCTGACTCATAGCAACCCTATGTACAATAACTCTAAATCCTGCTCTGTCTTGAGACACTATCATTGTCTCTGACACACCAACATCACCCTAGTCACTGAGTCAATCCATCTCATTCAGGGTCTTCCTCTTGTGTGCTATTCCCCCACCTTTCCAAGCATGATGTCCTTCAAGGGCCAGTTCCTTCTGGCAACATGCCCAAAGTATGCCAGATAGAAACTCAAAATCCTTGCCTCCAAAGAGTAGCCTGGTTACACCCTCTCCAGGTCAGACCCATTTATTCTTTTAGCAGTCTATGGCATATTCAATATTCTTCTTCAGCACCACCCATCAAAGACATCAATTCTTCTTCCCTCATCTTTAGCCATTGTCAAAGCAATTAATTGCGAAGACCATGGCCTGGATCAGGTGCACCTTAGTCTCTAGACCAACATTATTGCCTTTTCTTATTCTGGAGAGGTACCTGACAGCAGATTTTTCCAATGCAATTTGTCTTTTAATTTCTTGGCTGATTGTGGAGCCAAGCAAGCAGAAGCTATTTACAATCTCAATCTTTTCACCATCCATCCTGATGCTGCCAGTTGGCCCAGGAGTGAAAATCTTTGTCTTCCTGATATAATACATATTGAAGACTGCAGTCCTTGACCTTCTGCAGCAAGTGCTTCAGGTCCCCTTCAGTTTCTCCAAGCAGGGTTGTGTCATCTGCATAACATGGATTGTTGATGAGTCTTCCTCCAATCCTGATGTCACTTTTCTCCTCATAGAGCCAAGTCTCATGAATGATCTGTTCCCATATACATTAAAAAGGTATGGAGAGAAGATGCATCTCTGGTGTACACTTTTACTGATTTTGAACCATACAGTGTTTCCTTGCACTGTTCTGATGACTGCCTCCTGGTCCAAGTATAGGTTTCACATTCGCAAGGTCAAGTGTTCTGGAATCCCCTTTCTTCTTAGAGCCAGCCACAGTTTATAGTGATCCACACAGTCAAACATCTTTAAATACCAAGGGAATTTCAACTTAGAGCCTCCTAAACTCAAGCGAGACCAGCAGCAGAGCTAAACACTGGCAACAGCAGGAGGTGTTAGAATTGAAACCTAAACCTTTTATTGAGGGTTGGATGGGGAGATGGAGGTGTTGAATGGGAGGACAGGTATGGAAGGGGATGTTGGTGAAGTAGGGATAGGAATGAGTCCCCCCCCACACACACACACCCTTTACGAGTGAGATTTCAAAAATGCATATGTAATGAATGCATTTGGTGCTTTATTGGCTTCTAATAATCTTTACTAATTTCTGTTATGGTTGTTTCTGTTGTTGTTAGGTGCCATTGAATGGCTTGCGACTCATAGCGTCCCTATGTACGACAGCCCTGAAACCTGCTCTATCCTGTGTTAGCCTTATTGTCTCTGGCACACTTACCCTCATTACACCAATCACTGAGTCAATCCATTTCATCAAGGGAGGGTCTTCCTCTCTTGCACTGCTTCTCCACCCTTCCAAGCATGATGTCCCTCTCCATGGTATTATCAAAATTTCCTTTGTGTGAAAACAATCTAGAAATCTTGTTAAAATGTGGACATTCTAGCACCATCTCTTCACACTTGTAAATTTTGATACAGATAATCCTTGATTCATATTTTCTGAAATCAGTTTTGACATCTTAATACAAACACAGTTTTTTATTTTTTATTTCACTCTTTCTTGTGGAACAAGATGAAAATTCCTTGATGAAATAAAATAAAGGAAGTTTAGCAAGATTCTAAGTTGAACCACTGCCTTTGTTCTTTTATTTTTATTATTCAGAAATTGAGCTAAGAAAGTGGATTTTAGAGAGGACATTAAATGCAACTTTGCTCCTGACATTAAGGTTTTTATTTTGTTGTTGTTTTTAAATATTTTTTTTCAAATTTTAATTGTGATCTTAACAAAAGTTTACAGAAAAGTTAGATTTTCATTCATTCATTGTTACACATTTTGCTCCCTTTCCCTCCCTCTCCCCTACCCAAGGTGACTTTTAAAATACTAGTTTATTTACAAAATCTGAATACATTATTTTTGAGAGCAGACTCTTCCAATTTCCCTCACCATCCACCCATCAAATTGTCCAACTCCATGATTAATCCCCCTTCCCCTCCACATCCTCATCCCTCTGCTTCTACCCTCCCCCACCCCCTTAGATCCTTATACTCATTCTAGAATAATGGTTTTATGCAATATTTTTCCTTGTGGGACAGAGTGCACCCAGCATGCAAGGATTTTGAGACTCCATCTCACATACTTTGGGCATGTTGCCAGGAGATACTAGTTCTTGGAGAAGGGTACCATGCTTGTCTCTTATGAACTTCATGGTTTTGGGCTTTACTCCCAGCTATCTGATCCACCTAGAGTTGATTTCTGTGTATGGTGTGAGATGTAGATCCTGTTTTAACTTTCTGCTGTTAGCAGTCCAGTTTCTGACATTAAGTTTATGTGAATCAATCAAATAGCTTTCGTAAGAAAACCTTCTTCACTTACATCTAAATAGTTTCTAAGTTTACTTCTTTCCCTTACTTAGCGATTCTATAGTCTTTTCTCAATGTCATGACTTCCACTCATGATCTTATTATCACTAGATTATTGCAAGTGAGTATCTTGTTTGTGGATTGCTCTACATGCTGTATCCAAATACTCTCTTAAATCACTTAAGAATAATATTTCAAGAAAATATATCTTATTAACTAAGTTTGATACTTCAACTCTAAGAATCTTCACTAATTTCAGGAAAAAGACTTAAATATCTCAACCATTTGTGATTTCACCCTTGCTCCATGCCTATACTGATCTATAGGTAAATTGAACTGTGTTCATAACCTTGGACAGTAGTCCCTCCCCCACGCCCACAGATGTCTGCTTCCCTGCAGTCTCTGTAGAACCAACATTTCATCTTTATTTTTGTGGTCTAAGGGAGCTAGAGCTGCACTGCCATCCCAAAGGCTGTTGTTCCAGAGGAGAAAATGAGCGCTTTCCTCCTGTGCAAGTTACAGACTCTGAAGTGGCAGCTCTTAGTCCGTTCTGCCTAGATGACAATGAGTTAAACAGTTCAGTGTCTATTAGGGAAGCCCAAGTGGTGTATGTCTCAGAATGTTGTGCTGCTAACCCAAAGGTGGTGACTTCCTGCTGGATCAAATTTGCCAGTGGCTCTGCAAGAGAAAGATGGAAAATCTCCCTTGCGATTTATAGCCTCTGAAGCCCACTGGATGGTCAACTAGGAGTTGGTTCCAATTTAATGGCAAAGAGGAAGAAGGTCTGCCGATCTCTTTTGTTTGCCAAATACCACCCTCTTGGAGAACTAGTAACCCTTTCCCTCTATCTTCAGTGTTCTCATACCTTTACAACAGCTAATATCTCTCTAAGAACTACTTTAGTTTCCTGCCTATGATAGAAGGATTTGGGGGGTGATTATGGGAAAAGGTACGATCATAAGATGACAATATTGTAAAATAAGCTATTTATTGGAGCTAATGTGTTGGCAGACGTTGCATATGTGTGAGCAGTCTCTCACAGCAGGAGGCTTTTTACACAAGAGGTGACAGTTGGTCAGAAGGAGATAAGAATGAAGGAACTCTTAGGAATAAGTTTACATGTCCAGTAATGCTTATTAGCAGACAGTGGGAGATCTTAGGGTCAGAGGTTAGTAGAACCTTGGAGATTTTTACAACTCACCCACTCACAGCTATCAATTTAATTCAGATTCATAGCAGCTGGTGGCTTAGTGGCAAGAAGCTGTGCTTCAATCCCAAAGACACATGGTTTATTGATTTGAGATCCATACTTGTTCTTACTCTAAAGAAAGATCATCCAGTAGAATGTAGAAGTTATTGCACAATATCATTAACACTACATGCAAGTAAAATCTTATTGAAGATTATTAAAATTGACTGAAACAGTACATCCACAAGGAACTACTAGAAATTCAAGCTGAAGTCACAAGACTTGATGGCAAAAGAGATAGCACTATTGATGTCAGCTGATTCTTGTCTGAAGCAAAAAAAAACCCAGAAAAGTGTTGATTTGTGTTTTATTGACTATGCAAAGACACTTGGTTTTGTAGATCATAACAAATTATGCACATAACTAGTCCAAGAAATTATTGTTTGAACCAAACAGGAAAACATTACACGGTTTAAAAAGAGGAAAATTGTGCACCAGGGCTGTATCTTTTCTCCATATTTATTCAAAGTGTATGCTAGGCAAATCAGACAAGAAGTTGAACTCTATGAAAAAGAAGAGACATTAGCATTAGTGGAAGACTCATCAACAACCTTCAATATATATAGCACAACCTTGCTTGCAGACAGTTAAGAGGACTTAAAGTACTTGCTGCAGAAGATCAAACTATAGAACATTTGTGTAAAACACAATAAAAGCCCTAAAGAAATAGAAAAATGTGTACTGTTCATGCATAGGAAGACTCAATATTATGAAAATGACAATCTTATCAAAAGCAATCTACATGTTCAACACACTCCCTATACAGATATCAAATTCATTTTTCAAGGAGATCTAAAGGGAAATTGTGAAGTTTATTTGGAGAGGCAAGGGACCCTGAATAAGCAAGACACTTCTGAGAAACAAAAATAAAGTGGGAGGCATAGGACTCCCTGACCTCAAAACCTACTACATGGCAGTGGTAACCAAACAGCATGGTACTGATACAATGATAGGGAAATAGACCAATGGAACAGAATTGAGAACCCAGAAAAAGACTGAGCTATCTATGGTCAATTGATATTCAACAAGGAAATCAAAGCTATCAAATGGGGAAATGACAACCTCTTCAACAAATGATGCTGGCAAAACTGGACTTCCACCTTCCAAAAGCTGAAACAGGATATACATCTCACGCTATACACAAAAATCAATCCAAGGTGGATTAGAGACCTGGGAGTAAAGGCAAAAGCCTTAAAGTTCATAGAAGACAAACTGGGATTAAGCTCAGAGAGCCAATCTACAGTATAAAGAGACTGCCACATATAGCCAGAAATGCACAATCTAAAGAGGATAAAATTGATGCATGGGACCTTCTGAAGAGTAAACCTCCATGCTCATAAAAACATTTTCCAACAGGGTGAAAAGAAAAACCTACTGACTGGGAATAAACACTTGGCAATAACATTTCAGACAAGGTTCTCATAACAAAAATTTACAGAATACTCCAAAGACTGATAACCCATTACAATGGGCAAAAGACCTGGAAAGACTTTTCACAGAGGAAAATATTTAAATGGCCAACAGACACATGAAGAAATGCTCATCATAATCACTCACAATAAGAGAGGTGCAAATCAAAACCACAATGAGATACCATCTCACTCTAGTAGCAGAGACAAAGTTTTCCAGGACAGCGAGTAATAAATGTTGGAGAGGATGTGGTGCAATGGGTACTCTAATACATTACATTGTTGGTGGGATTGTGAAATGGTACAACTGCTCTGAAAGGCAGTTGGCACTTCCTAAAATAACTGAACATAGAAATTCCATTTGATCCAGCTATTCTACTGCTTGGAATATACTCTGAGAAAATGATAACTGAGGCTCAACCAGACTTGTACACCAATGTTCATAGCAGTGTTATTCACCACCACAAGAACATAGAAACAGTCCAGTTATCCAACTATAATCGAATGGATTGAGAAATTATGGTACATTCACACAATGGAATACTATGCAGCATTCAGGAGCAATGATTTTTTAAAAAATTACAACCTAAGATGGGAGGGACTGGTGAGCATTAAACTTAGTGATCTAACTCAGGCCCATAAGGACAAATATTGTATAAAACCATTATTGTAGAATGATTATGATTATTCAGGGGGGGAGGGTTGAGGGGCCTGGTAATCATAGGGTCATACAATTTAATGGGTAAGAGTGGTGAAGAAAATGGGAAAGATTTAATGTGAAAAACATGTATTCAAACTTTGTAAATAAATCACTATAATTAAAAAATTAAACAAGACTATAGCCATCAACATGGGTTGCATCTCAATGTCAACAAAACAAAAATCATCACCACAGGATCCATAAGCAATATTACGACAGATGGAGAAAATATTGAAGTTGTCAATAACTTCATTTTACTTGGCTCCAAAATTAACACACTAGGTACCCAAAGACAAGAAATTATAAGACATGTTGCAATGGGACAATCAGATGCCAAAGTCCTTTCCAAGGTGCTACAGAGCAAGGATGTCAGTTTAAAGACCTGATCCAAGCCATGGTATTTTAAATTGCTTCATAAGCGTATGAAAGTTTGACAATGAATAAGGGAGATTGAAAAATAGACACATTCAAACTGTGACAGTGGAGAGTAGTATTGAATGTCCCGTGGACTGCCAAAGGAGCAAGTAAAAAGCATCTTGAAGGAAGGCGAATGTCAGTGTCAAGGTTGATGAAACTTCATCTCACTCCCTTTGGGCAGTTTCAGGAGGAATAAGTCCTTAGAGAGGGACATCATACTGGAAAGACCTTTTAAAGAGAGAAAGCGACCTTGAAAAGAAAGGAAGACATTTAATGAGACAAACTGACAATGTGACTGCCACAGTGGACTTGAGCATGAGAGACTGTGAGGATGATGCAGAATAGGGTGTAGTTCAGATCTATTGTTCATAGGTTTATTAGTGCTAAGAACTGCTGCAATCTCTCGTGGACACAGTTCGAATCTGACAGTTGCTCAGAGGGAGAATGATGGGCAATCTTCTTCTGTGCAGTTGACTGCTTCTGAAAACCCCCAGAGGGTCAGCTATGGGTCGGTTCCAACTCACGTTACTCAACAGCAGTCAGCTCGATAGGGAGCTCTGGTGTTCTAATGACAAGAAGCTGCCACAAAAGTATGGTTCGAGGCCACCAGCTGCTCTGCTCTGCCGGAGAAGGACGGTTAATCCCCTTCTGAGCGATTAACTAATGCCTCTGAACACCCACCAGAGGGTCAGCTATCGGTCAGTTCCAACTCGACGGTGCACAACAACAGTCAACCCAATGGTACTTAGTAAAAACAACAACATGCAAACGAGGCAGACTCTAAATATATAAAAATAGGCTTATTTGGACCATTTTGAAAGCAACTGTGCATGTGAAATTTTGAATTTTGTGTCAGTGAGCTTTGTGCTAATGGGCCCATCCTGCTGTGAAGAAAGAAAACAACCTGGGACAAGACAGTGGCCTCTTCCGTGTAATAGCACCATGGAGGTAGAAGCTATGTGCATAGTGAGGTATAGCACATGCTAGATTAAAGTGGTTTAATATGATAATATTAGAAAGTTTAAAGATAAAATGACTCTTTGTTTTCTCCTTAACTCTGAGCAACTCAGCCATTTGGAACATTAGGAATTTGATCCTGGGGGAAATATGTACCTTTACTGTTTTAATTTGGCCTCCCCTTAGATGAATTATGGTTAGAAATCAAGAATTTTTTTTCTGTATGCATTAAAATAAGAAACCTATGCAACTGAGTCATTACTATGGTTAAGGTTGTATGTCAACTTGGTGTGCCTACATTTCTCTGGCTTGAAGTTGTGATGTTGTCATTGACTTGATATTATGAAATTAAATTCCTTGATGAGATTTGTTATGAGTAGCACATTCAATCTGTATGCAGAACAGATCATCCGAAACTTTGGTCTGTATGAGGATGAATGTGGCATCAGGATTGGTGGAAGTCATCAGCAACCTGCGTTATCCAGATGACACAACCCTGCTTGCTGAAACTGAGGAGGACCTGAAGGGCTTGCTGCAGAAGGTCAGGGACTGCAGCCTTCAATATGGATTGAAGCTCAACATCAAGAAAACGAAGATTCTCACCACTGGGCCAATTGGCAGCATCAGTATGGATGGTGAAGAGATTGAGATAGTTAAGTTTTAGTTTACTTGGCTCCACAGTCAACATTCTTGGTAACAGCAGCCAGGAAATCAAGAGACAAATTGCATTGGGAAAAGCTGTGAGGGACCTCTCAAGAGTACTGAAGAGCAACGACGTCAGACTGGAGAGTAAGGTGTGCCTTATCCAGGCTATAGTCTTCGCAATTACGTGCTATGCATCAGAGAGTTGGACAGTGAATAGGAATTATAGAAAGAAAATTGATGCCTTTGAGCTGTGGTGCTGGAGAAGAGTATTGAACATACCATGGAATGCTAGGAGAACAAACAGGTTTGTCCTAGAGAGGGTAAAGCCAGAATGTTCCTTGGAGTCAAGGATTCTGAAGCTTCATCTGACATACACTGGGCATGTTGCAAGGAAAGACTGGTCCTTGGAGAGGGACATCATGTTTGGGCGAGTGGACGGACAGTGCAGGAGAGGAAGACCCTCGATGAGATGGATTGATTCTGTGAGTGCTGTGGTGGAAATGAGTCTGTTTGAGACGGCGAGGTTGGCACAGGTTAGAACGGCATTTAGGGATTTTGTACATAGAGTAGCTAAGAGTCGCAAACGACTCGATGGCACATAACAACAACAAGCACATGAATTGAAAAAAAAATTTCCTCAGTGTGACTTGCAATATATATATACACACACAAACATCTAGCAAAGCTCTCTTACTTTTTATTAAATCTGGATCTTTTCTCTAACTCAACACTATCTGACCTCCAGTTCTTTGGACTTGAGTCAATAGTCTTCCATTTCCATTTCCTAACTGGAAATCTTGGATTTGTCAGCATAGGAAGCCAGCACCCTGCCTGGTGACCATCTGACCATCAGATCTTCAGTTCCTCAGCCATTGCAGCCACGTGGATCTGGACACACCTCTAGAATGACATCTAATCCTTGGAGTTACCAGAATATCTCTCCATCTCTGTCTCTCTTTCACACACACACACACACACACACACACACACGTTTGTGTTTGTGTAGATATATAAAATGAGAAGAAAAAAATTATACAATATTTTTTGTGAATGACTAATTGCATAAAATTCTATAATTTCTGTATTTTTTTCAAAGCTAGGAAATGCTTTCCATATCTTCACTCATTTGTACGATTGACATTCTTCAGTTATACTGGGGCTTAACTTCTTACCACCTCACAAATACAAAATTGTTGCTCTGTGTCGCCAAGGCAAAAGTGACTCATAACTGACCCTCCAGTGAGATTTTAGAATCTGTAAATCAGACAGGAGGAGTTTGTCCATATTTGTCCCTTGGAGCAGCTGGTGGATTTGGACCACTTGTCTTTGGCTGCAGGACAGCTCCTTACCCCTTGCAAATAGTATCTAAGAAAGCAAATGATCTTAAGGAAGTCTATCATTCCTTCAACAGAAGTCATTATCAAAGTTTCAAGAATATTACTCAAATATTAAACTCCTTCTATTTTAAACAGACTTATAGAGGCACGCAAGTAATGTACTGTACAGGAGGAAAGTCCTGGAGATTAGTTTCCATTAGTGTTACCTGTACATTCCGAAAGTATTAATAAGTATTATTATTAGTAAACCAAATGTGACAGTTCTATTCTGTCCTATACTTTTACTAGGAGTTAGATCATTGATGGCATCAAATAACAACGAACATTTAAGAAACTACTGTGTCTGAAAGGTAGTGGTTTTTATTTTTGAGTCATAAACAACTGATTGCTGACCCTTCAGTGGTTTTTCAGAGCCAGTAAAACAATCACACAGAAAGAGATTGTCTATCACTCTCACACGGAACAGCTGGTGGATCCAAACAGAATCCCTTTGCCCCGGCAGTGCAATTCCTTACCATTAAGCCAACAGAGCTCCCTACCAGAAGGTAGAGGGCACTTTTCAAAGGGAAGCTTTTGCCCTTCCTCACCTACCATTCAGCTGAGAAATCACAACACACATACAATGACAGATTACTCTTAAAGTGTGTTAGCCAAACAGGGTAGTGAGAAAGAAAGGGACACAATGGAATATTATAGATAGCTCAAAAAGTCTACAGAAAAAAAAAAATAAAGCTCTAAAAAAAAAAAAAAAAAGAAAATCAGAATCCAATTGCAGACGTTGTCTATTTAGGACATCAATTGTGAGCTCACTCTGGTGACTTTCTGTCCCATGCCTTTTCACCATCAAATTTTCACAGTGTTAGTGCATGACATCTTCAAGAGTTTAAATTCTCTGATAGTATGCATAGGTACACATCAGTGACAGGGAGCAGAGGCTTCTCTTGAAACAGAAAATATATCCAAAGTTAAATAGTATTAAATTAGTGCCCACTACACAACTTTGTCAATAATGCTTTACATATAGGGCTGATAAAAAAAAAATGGTGGTTTGAATCTATCAGCTTCAGTTGTTCAGCATGAGAAAGATATGCAATAGTTTTCCATAGGATTTACAGTTTCAGAAACCTGATAGAATGGTCAACAATGAATGAGAATTGATTAGATGGTACTGGATACACAAAGTGTCAGGTAGAACCAAGAGACACAAATGCACCAATTCTGGCTATCAGTTCTGAATGATATGCTGGCTTATTTCTTCTTTTAGGTTTATTATATGCTTAGGGAGAGATGATGGAAATATTTGTGATATCTCTTTGAAAGATAGTGGAGAAATAATTGAGACAAAGATGATGAAGGAGAAAAGTAAATTGAAATCAGGAAAAGAAGACAGAAGTGGGAGGAGAGAGAACTGCTCAATCATGGAATAGAAAGAGAACTGAGACGTAGCAAGAAAAATATTATCAGAGTAAGGAACATGAAGAAAAATTACAAAACAAAACAAAAACTACACTTAAACAGCCACAGATGCTTGTTCTCAATAGTCACAGTATTGTTGTTGTGTACCATCGAGTTGGAACTGACCCATAGCTGACCCTTCAGTGGGTTTTCAGAGGTAGTTAATCACCTGGGAGAAGATTACCCATCTTTCTTCCATGGAGAAGCTC
>NW_006399751.1:35244825-35269871 GCF_000299155.1 Elephantulus edwardii
ATATATAAATATATATATATATTTACTGACAAGCCAACATACTTTCTCATATTTTTCTCCTGCCTGACTACACATAATTTGTTTCTCCTGTAATTATACTTCATATTATTAGCTATATTTATCTTAAGTAAATCTTAAGTAAAACATAGTTTTAAACATTTAGGCACTAACATTGCAATTTAAACTCTTATTTTTGCTAGCTGGGAATAGGGGGAAAGAGTGGGAATAAAGTAGGGTGAGACCAATTCAAATGTAATACAATGAAACAACTCATATCTATAGGCAAAATAATGGTTTTTTTTCTGCTGGCGAGTCAGAACCCTCGTAGCTATCCCTCCAGCAAGTTTTCAGAGGCTATAAATCAGGTGGAAGGAGGTTGTCCATCTTTCTCCTGTGGAGCTGTTAATAAATTTGAATCATAATGCCTTTGGGTTGGCAGCACAGTTCCTTACCACTAGGCTATCAGTGACACCCCCTACCCCCGGGAGAAACAGACCATGATTATTTAATACCCCTCATTAATTTAGTAGAGTTTGAATATATGTATCAAAGTTAGTCTTTAAAATCCACTCTGTTGATTCCACTTCATGGTGACATTCTGTTGTGTTTCTGAAACTACTCATCTTTTATTTTTTAAATAATTATGATTTGAGTGAAAGTTTACTTTATAACACTACAATTCTCATGATGCAACCTTACTCTTTTCATTCCCTTCTTACAATTTTCATTTCCATTAATCTTTCTGTTCTACCCTTTCCTTCTTTGTAGGCTTTTTATCCTTGGGCAAATACTACATTTTTTATCTTGCATGGTTGATTATTCTAAGAAGTGAGTACTTCCCTTGTGTTACTGAGGCTATAAATATTTATAGGAAGAGAACACTCTTTTTCCATATAATGATGGATGGATTTGAAGCACTAGAGCTCTTAAAGTCATGTAAACTAGCCACACTATCCTCTAAATTACAGTTATTGTTGTTTTCATGTGCTGTCGAGTCAACTATGACTCATGGCAACCCTATGAACAATGTCTCTGAACCTTACATTATTCTGAGCCAACTTCATCATCTCTGATGCACCTTACCCTATTGTCACAGGCACTGCATCAAGCCATCTCACCTGGAGTCTTCCTCTCCTGCACTGACCCTCTACCCTTCCAAGTATGACGTCCTTCTCCAAGGACTGGTCCTTCTTGACAACATGCCAAAAGTATGTGAGATGGAGCTTAAAAGTCCTTGCTTCCAAGGAACAACCTGTTTCCACTCTTTCCAGGGAAGACCTGTTTGTTCTTTTTTTTTTTAATTTTAATGAAAGTTTACAGAGACTTAGGGTTTCCAGTCATTCATTGCAGTTTGTTCTTTTGACAGTTCATGGTATGTTCAATACTCTTGTCCAGGTCCATGACTAAAAGCATCAATTCTTCTGTCATCTTTAATCATTGTCTAGCTCTCAGGTACATAGCAAATAATTGCAAAGACCATGAACTAGATCAGGCACACATTAGTCTCTAGACTGACTTTGTCACTCTATAACACTCTGGAGGATTTCTTGACAGCACATTTTCCCAGTGCAACTTGTCTTTTTATTTCATGACTGCTGGTGCCATGGTGTTGACTGGAGATCTGAGCAAGATGAAATCTTTAACAACCTCAACTTTTCTCCACCTATCGTGACACTGCCTATTGGCCTGGTGGTAAGGATCTTTGTTTTCTTGATCTAGAGATAATGATCCATATTGAAGGCTGTAGTCCTTGACCTTCTGTAGCACATGCTTAAAGTCTTCCTAAGTTTCAGAGAGAAAAGTGGTGTCAGCTGCATAAAACAAGTTGTTGATGAGTGTTCCTCCAATCCTGATGCCTTATTCTTCCTCACAAAGTCCAACCTCCTGAATTATCTGTTCAACATATAGATTGAAAAGATATGGAGAAGGGATACATCCCTGACTCAGTGCTTTCTTGGTTTTGAGTCATGCATTCCTTTGCTCTATTTGGCCAACAACTCTAGTTTAGGCATAAGTTTCACATGAGCACAATCAAGCATTTTGGGATTCTCATTCTCAGTGTTAGCCATGATTTGTTGGTCTACATAATAACACATGAAGACAAATATATAAATTTATAGAGGTCTTAGGAAGTCTAATAATGAAGAATAGTCTTAGAAGTATTAGGATATAAATTCAGAGACATGCACTATACACTATACACTAAAGTCCTTAACGTCTAAGTACAAGAGTGTCTCCAAGACCAAAAGATACAGATTAGTTTTGTTTTCTTTTAAATTGATGTTGAAAGTAATACACAACAGAATATACATAAATGTAAATGTTCTACATGTACACTAGTTAGTGACCTTGATTATGGCCTTCAACTTAAGCAACCATATTTTCTATACTCTTCTAAATTGTTCTTGTCCTGTTAACATAAATTCACTGACATCAAAGTTTTTATCCGTACCTTCAAGAAGCTATTGTCCATTTGAACCAATACAGATAGTTCTTTAAGAGTACAAATATCAAGTCAGGCATTCTTTATTAGGTAAAGAGTATCTATAATCTTTAGCCATTGTCCAGGTCTCATATACATAAAAATAATTGTAAAGATCATGGTCTGTGTCAGGTGCACCTTAGTCTCTAGACTGACACTGTTGCTCTTCAGCACTCTGGATAGGTCCCTGAGACCAGATTTTCCCAGTGTAATTCTCTTGATTTCCTGATTGCTGGTGCCAAGAGTGTTGGTTGTGGAACTGAGCAGGCTGAAATTATTGACAGTCTCAGTCTCTTTTCCATCTATCATGGTGCTGCCATTGGTCTAGTGGTGAGAATTTTTGTTTTCGTGATGTTGACCTCTGTTCCATATTGAAGACTGCAGTTCTTAACCTTCTGCAACAAATGTTTCATTCAAGCCTTCTTCATTTTTGGCTAGGAAGATTGTATCATCTGCATAATGTAGGTTGTTGATGAGTCTTCCTCCAATCCTGATGCCAGATCCATCTGATATTGGCAATAAATAATGTCCCTCGTGCCACACCATCTTCTAAAATCAGCTTGTATTTCTAGTAATTCTCTGTTGATGTGCTGTTCTAGTCATTTTGGGGCAATTTTCAGCAAGATTTTGCTTGTGTGTGATAATAGTGATATAGTTGAAGAATTTCTACACTGTTGTATCATTTCTTTAAAAAAATGGAAATAAATATGGATCTAGTCAGTTAGCCAAGTAATTGTCCTCCAGATTTCTTGGCACAACCTGGTGACCATGTCCAGGGCTGCGTCTGTTTGTAGAAATATGTCACTTGGTATTCCATCAATTTCTGGGACCTGGGTTATTGGTTTGTTGTTGTTGTTTTTAATTGGTTTGCAAAGTTCATATATATATTGTGTTTCACACTATTCCTACTTCATATTGTGTTTCATAAAATAATTCTCATACATTACTTTTTATAAAATTAGTCACCATTAAGCTTTACCCACCATTTACCTGTCTTTTCACTCAGATATTTTCCATTTCTTCCCCCCCCCCTTTCCACACACCAAACTGTGCAACCCTGTGGTTTCACCTCTACCCATACCCACCCTTCACCTCCTAACCCTTCCTCTTGGGTTCCTATACATTCAACAATTTGGAAAAATAGTACATAACTTGGGACAGATCGGAGAGCATAATGCTAAGTGAACTAACTCCGTTTCATAAGGACAAATACTGCATAAGGCCTTTATTGTAAAAATAGAAGGATAACAGAGACCTTAATTTTGGCTCCTTCCTTCAGAGCAGCTTGAACTTCCTCCTTCATCACCATTGCCTCATGATGTTATATTATTTCATTAAATTTTTCTGTGTCAGGCAATTCATTTTGGAACAGTGAATCTGTACTCCTTTCATTTTCTTTTGATGCTTCCTGATCATTTAATATTCTGCCCATAGAAACTTGAAGTACTTAAAGTCAAGACTTAAATTTGTTCTTCAGTGCCTTCAGCTTAAGAAATGCCAAGCAAGTTCATCCCTTTTGGTTTTCAGACTCCAGATCTTTGCACATTTCATCGTGATACTTTGCTTTGTCTTCCCAAGCTGCTCTTTGACGTTTTCTGTTCAGCTTCTTAACGTCCTGATTTCTTCCCTTTGCTTTAGCATCTCACTCTTCTGGCACGCATTCAGTTTCTTCTTGTATCCATATTGGACTTATCTTTCTCCTCTTTCTTTGCAATGACCTTTTGCATTCTTCTTGGGTGATATTCTTGATATCCTCCCACAGCTCAGCTCATCTTAATTCATTAGTGTTCAAGGCCTCAAACTTGTTCTTAAGATGATTTTTTTAAAAACAAATCAGGTAGGATGGACTAAATGTCAAATTTTGGTTCTTGTGGATTTAATTATTTTAGCCTCAGTTGGAACTTGCATGTGAATAGATGATGGGCTGTTCCACAATCAGGACTTGGCCTACTTTTCACAGCTGATATTGAACTTCTCCAACAATTCTTTCAACAAATGTAATCAACTTGATTCCTGTGTGAGGATTCCTGTGTGATTCATCACTTGAGGTCCATGTGTAGAGTCACCATTTATGTTTCTTTTAAAAGATATTTGCACTGAATAAATCATTGATCATACAAGATTCTATTATTCTCTCTCTAGCCCAATTTCTGTGATCAAGCCCATATTTTCTGACCCCCATAAATCATTAACTCTAGTGAACTCAACAACAGTAGCAACATTAGCAGGTACAATATATTTCAAATCTTATGCTATGCATTAGGATAGCCTCATTATTATTATTAATGGCTCATGTTAGATCTGAGATAACCAAACCTTAGAGACATTAAGTTTTGCACAGTAACTTCATGTTACTGAAATGTGTATGAACACTTGTGATGTGGTAAACATATTGCCCTGGCTTCACAGTAGTTAATCTTTGTCATATATTTTTGCATATAGAATAATCTCAAACTGTGGCTGACTCTGAGAAGAATGGGAATCCCAGGACATTTAATCGTGCTAATGTGAAAGCTATACTTGGACCAAGAGGCAGTCGTCAGAACAGAGCAGGGAAACACTGCATGGTTCAAAATTGGGAAGGGTGTACGCCAGGGATGCATCCTATCTCCATACTTTTTCAACCTGTATGCAGAGCAGATTATCTGAGAGGCTGGGCTCTATGAGGAGAAGTGTGACATTAGGATTGGTGGACGATCTATCAACAATCTACGTTATGCAGATGACACAACCCTGCTCGCTGAAACTGAGGAGGACCTCATACACTTACTGCAGAGGGTCAAGGACTGCAGCCTTCAATATGGACTGAGGCTCAATGTCAAGAAGACAAAGATTCTCACCACTGGACCAATCAGTAGCATCATGATGGATGGTGAAGAGATTGAGATTGTTCACAGCTTCAGTTTGCTCAACGGTCAACACTCTTGGCACCAGTAGCCAGGAAATAAAAAAACATATTATTGCGATGGGAAAGTCTGTGGTTAGGGAGCTCTCTAAAATACTCAAGAGCAACGGTGTCTCTCTGGAGACTAAGGTGCGCCTGATATAGGCCATGGTTTTTGCAATCACTTGTTATGCATCAGAGAGTTGGACTATGACTAGGAAGGATAGAAGGAGAATTGACACCTTTGAGCTATGGTGCTGGAGAAGAGTATTGAATGTACCATGGACTGCCAAGAAAACAAACAGATTCATCCTAGAGAGGGTTAAACCAGGCTGCTCCTTGGAGGCAAGGATTCTGGGGCTTTGCCTGACATACTTTGGACATGTAAGGAGAGACAGGTCTTTAGAGAGGGACATCATGCTGGGTAGAGTAGAGGGACAGCGCAGGAGGGGAAGACCCTCTATGAGGTGGATTGATTCAGTGACTGGGGTAATCAGGATGGGTGTGTCAGAGGCAATGAGATTGGCACAGGATAGAGCAGGATTTAGGGCTGTTGTACATAGGGTTGCTATGAGTTGCAAATGACTCGACGGCACATAACAACAACAACAGCAACAAGGAACTAAAAGTAAAAAAATTCATATAGCATACTCACAATTTAATATTCAATAAGTAGTGAATGTCAACACAGGGATTTCCCTTCAAAGCCAAAATTTCTTTCTCTGTTCTCTAGAGTACCTGACATTCACTTTTATTTAAAGACAGATCAAAGAAAAAAGAAAGAATTAACAGAAGGTGCCAGTTCTGGAGACTGGTATTTTTGTTTAGATGAAAAAGGTTAGTTTCAAGGATTTGTAGGAAGACACCATAAAGAAACAAGGTAACAAGAAGTATGTTGTATGTATAAACTTTGTATAATGAAGATAAAATATGCAAATTTCTATCATTGTTAAGGTGTTATTTTATAGTACTCATCATTTATAACTGTGTGTCCATCTGCCTGTCTATATACATATATGTGTATGTATATATATGTACACAACACCATGTGTACACATATATGTATATATGTGTGTGTATATCTGGAGAATTATTGCTTTGATAAAAAATAAGAGATTCATTGATACTATTGTCTTGCTGCAGGAAATTTAAGTAGTTAATATATGACATCACTATTCATTTGTCATCTTCCTGTACTATGGCAGTTTGCATGTTGCTATGTTGCTGGAAGAATCATTAGCATCTCAGAAACCAGTGAGGTCTACCAGGGTGGACAGGTTTCAGTTAAGTTTATTGACTAATAAAGAGTAATAAGCAAGTCTTTGTGCTCTGGTTTTGAAAGTTAACTTCTGAAAACTCTATGTATCACAACTGTCTGATATAGTTCTGGAGAATGGGCCACCCAAGTAGAAAGGTACTCAAGATACATACAAAGTGGCCACAACCATGGACTTAACAGCACCAATGATTATTAAAATGGTACAGGAACAAATATTGGTGTTTTGCGTTCTCCAAAGGGATATAATGAGCCAAAGTCAACTAAATGCCAATGGCAGTTAATAATAGCAACACTATAAAACTGAAGAGTAAAACAACAGCAGTAGATCACAGTATCGTACCTGCAGGGTCAAAATATATTAATTTTTGAGACTTTTTTTGGTGATATATACCTTAAGTATTGTTATTAACATTGCTAATGTGGAATAATTTCTTCATGCATTAGAATAGATTTTAAGTTCATGCTATAATATCACTCTCCAAAGGTTTGTCAGCTAGAGTTTAATCAGAAATTAATCCCTACGATTACTCTGGGAATAAAGGATTTGTTGTTGTGTGCCATATAGTCAACTACCCCTCTTAGTGATAGCTCTAAACCCTGTTATCCTGGACCAATCTCACTTCTCTGGCAAATCTTTCCTCATTACCTTAGGGGTTGCACAAATGTAGCAGAGAATGGAAAATGATGCTCAGCAAATTGAAGAGACAATCATTAATGAGTCCAAGCTGAAGTCCTGGAGTGACTGTCGAAGTTGACAGGAATAGCTGCATATGACCATTAGGTGTCCAGAAAGAAGATGTCTAATGCTGCCATGTATGGTTGCCCTGGTCTCTGAGATACAGAAATTTAGATGAGAGATAAATGATAGGTAGATATAGATAGATGATAGATAGATAGATAGATAGATAGATAGATAGATAGATAGATAGATAGATAGATGAGAGAGATAGCTTCAGTACAGTGAAATGATAAATGTTAGCAGAAGGATGTGGCTTCTTCCACTGCATCTGAGCAAATGTTTTAGGTTATGTCTCCGAGATATATTGACTTGCTCTTTACTTTGTCTTCTTGGACTTCTGTGAGTATTTCTTCTTAGCAAACTAGCCAGGAGCCAGGCAGAAAAGGGGATTTTAGCAAACAAATTGCCAGTTCTGAAGGAAGGTGTAGTAGCACTGGGTTGACAACTCACTTCGATTATGATATACTTTCTCAAAAGGAAGAGAAAACATGAGGTTAAAACCATGATACCAAGAACTCCACATGGATGCATATGACCCATATAAGTGAGTGTCATAAGGAAAGAAAAAGAAAATTTGATGCAAAATACACTTCTGAAGGAACTATCACTTCTGAATGTTGGATTTAGTAATTTAGAATGTAGCATGATAATTTTTCAGTACAGTGAAATTTCTTTTTCTTTTTTAATTTAAATTTTTTGTTCTGAATATAGTGGAAAGAGAAAAGAAAGATCATATGCTTCTCTCCTCTGACAGCATATGATCTTACAAGAAAAATGTTGTTTTGGTGAGGTATTGTTGTGTTGACCACGACTCATAGTAACCTTATGATTGACGGATCTGACTCCTGCTCTATCCTGTGCCATCCTCACCATCTCTGCAATGCTAGAGCCCATTGTAATAGTCACTGCATCAAACCATCTAGTTAAGGGTCTTCCTTTTCTTCACTAACCCAGCACTTCTCTAAGCATGATGTCCTTTTCTAAAAACTAGTTCTTCTTGATAACATGCTCAAAGTGTAGGGGCTAAATTTTCACCATTCTTCCCTGTAAGGAGCACCCTAGTTATACCTTCTCCAGGACATACTTTTTGGCTCTCTGGAAGTCCATGGATATTTAGTATTCTTCTACAGAACTACAACTAAAAGTCAGCTCCACAACTGACTCATTTCTCATCTTCTGTTCAACTCTCAAATGCATAATAAGTAATCAAAAAGACCATGGTTTAGATCAGGGATAGTTTAATCTTTACACTGATATCCTTGCTCTTCAGCATTGTGGAGAGGTCTCTGACTGCAAACTTTCTTAGTATAACGTGTGTTTTGATTCCCTGACTGTTAGTGCTAAAGTTGTAAATTTTGGATCCAAGTAAGCAGAAATCATTGACAACTTCTATTTTTTTTTCCCTCTCGCTCTATTATGATGCTGCTTATTGGCCTAGTGAGGATTTTTGTTTTCTTAGTGTTTAAATGTAATCCATACTGAAGGTTGTGGTCTTTGATGTCCTGTAGAAACTGTTTTAAGTTCTTCTCACTTTCAGTAAGCAAGATAATGTCAAAGGAAGTAATTGTGTCAGTCACCTGTCTTCAGGCATCACCTGCTTCCTCGGAGTTCTTCCTATTCTATTTTCCTTGCAATGGAGTGACTAATAGACAAAGTTACTTTTGACCATGCTGGGCTGCCCCACTGACACTGAAAACCAAAACAAGTTAGCGTTCTTTGAAAATTTGCACCATAAAGTAAATACAAAATAGCATTATAAATTTAGGGTATTGTGCTTTATGTAGATGAAAAATTAAGACCTTTTAAAACAAGGCAGTATTTACTTTGTAAGTGAGGCAGCCTTATTGTTATTTAATATTTAATGAGAGCTGCCAGTGTGCTTGGTGCTGCATATCACTCTGCATACTTGGATATATGGGAGGCTGGAGCCTCTAATTATAGTCATACTGAATATGGGAAAATTGACCATACTCAGAAATGACAGGTGAACACCATTAATCATAACTCTTTTATATACTTCATTTCCATCAGCTGAAGTTTCATCTTTCCTGATACATTAACATTTATATTACATTTCACTGCTTGTGTGAGTATTATTGAAAATCATGACTGTTTGGAAAAGGGTTAGACTTTCTGTGTTCAATTGTAAGTTGTCCTTAAATAGAACTTCCTTGCCTGATACATAAAATATGTCCACTGGGTTTGTGTGTTCTTGAAATTGAGAAATCTCTTTTAAAGAGGGAAAGTAGATGGATTAGGTATTATATTTGTTCAAAAGAAGTAAAAATATGCTAATAAGTCTTTAAAAAGCAAGGAAAGGAACTGATAAACTATGTGCCAAGAACTATATTGGACATCTTCTCTAATGATTTGCCTACTAAGGAAAATGTATTCCCCTTTAGAAGCTTTATAGAAAAATAATGATCATAATTTTGAATATTGGAAGTCAGTCACTCTTAAAAAAGAAATGGTTTACAAATGATTGCATAAATACAGGGTAAATCACTTTGAAAACAAGCCAAAGGGAGTCGCCTTTCTCATGTTATCTGCGTAAAGATTCATTTTATAATAGAGATTTGACAGTAACAAAGTCTCAGCTCATTAGTTCTGATGTCTAACTCCTTAAACTTTGTAAAAAATCAAGCTAATCTGCAGTAAGGGTGGTTGAGCATCTATAATTTAAGGTACAGGTGAGATAAACATTCTTAGACACAAGAGCTTGGAAATTTTTTCTAGTACAGCAGTTCCCCCATGTACTAATTGATTCACAAGACAGTTCTATTACACCCACAGCTGGGGCTAGATATAATCAAGAAGAACGACTGTGGCACCAGAAAATAAACCAAAGTTAATAGAACTCACAAAGTGAGTATTTTCAGTGTTTGAGTAAGGGCTCAATTTCACACTTGAGAATTTTCTAGTCTGCACCCCCTTTCCCTGATTTGTACCACTCAACCCACCAATGAGAGAAGCAAAAAACTGAGTCAAGTTGACAGCAGCAACGTCTTTCAGGCAAGAAATATAGCTTCCCTCCCTCCTTTCCTTTCAAAGATGGAAAATAAGGACTTTATAAAAGCTTAAAGCCAGCAGGGTATCTGGGAACACCACATTTCAGTGTTCTTTTCTATTTACTTTAAGATATGAAAACAGTCATTTGCCACTGGAGGGAAGTTTCATGAATTGAATATTATGATCCCGAAATCAGATACTATGGTTTTATGGGAATACATTTAGGGGAATAAATTAGATACTATGGTATTGGGAAATAAATTTTAGGGGAATAATAATACGTTTATTTATTGTAGGGACCAAGTTTGCAACATTCTGAAGCTCCTCCTATGCAATTAACTGCCTCTGAGAACCCACTGGGTTGGTTGCAACGAGACAGCAAACAACAACAACAACTATATCCTTATGACATCTTTCTCTCTCTCTCTCTTTTTACTGGCTTAATGCTATAGCATTTATTTATGGTTTTCTTTTATTCTTCATGTGATTTTGAATGAAAGTTTACAAAGCATGTTACTTTTTCATTCAAGCACTCATATATACATTGTTCCATAACATTCCTTTCATTATCACAATGTAATTTCACCTTTCCCTCTCCTTCCCTATAATTCTGATTTCTATTTACCACCATATACCTTTCTCTATTTTTATTTTTTTAGTGATACTGTGCTGATCATACTCCTATTGTATATCATCATTTCTTTCTCTCATTTTAGCATATACCTATAGCTTACTGGTAAGGAACTGCATTGCCAACTCAAAGGTCCACTGTTTGAATCCACAAACCACTACTTGGGAGAAGGGTAGGAAATATCCTCCTGTGCAATTTACTGCCTCTGGACACTGAATAGGCAACATCATAATTGATGGAGAAAAGATTGAAACGGTGGATGACTTCACCTTACTTGAAGCCATAATCAACACACTTCATATGACCAGTCAGGAGATCAGGAGACATATTGCATTGGGAAAGTCTGCAGTCAAGGACCTCTCCAAATTATTGAGGAACAATGATGTCAGTTTGAGGACTAAGGTTTACCTGACTCAGGCCATGGCCTTAACTGTAACTTGCTAAGCATCTGAGAGTTAGACAATGAATGACTAAAGATGACAGCAGAATTGATGCCGTTGAATTGTGATGTTGGATAAGAGTCCATGTCCTATGACCTGCCAAAAGAACAAACAGATATATCTTGGAGCAAGTGCAAGCAGAGTGCTCCTTGGAGACTAGGTTGGGGAAGCTTCATTTACATACTGTGGGCATGTTGCTAGATTTTATGCCTTGGAGAGGGACATCATGCTTCAGAAGGTAAAGAGGTGGCAAAGGAGAAGAAGACCATTAATCTGGTGGATTGACACAGTGACTACAGCCATAGGCTTGTTGTGTAAGAGATTGCCAGGATGCACAGGATAGGACAGGGCTCAGATCTGATGTTCCTAGGGTCGCTATGAGTTGCACTTGACTCAATGGCACTTAACAACAACAACAAAAGCTATTTACAATAACAAAAATGCTATGGGATGATTCCAGGTTGATCGTATACCACAACAACATTATCTATGTATTGATAGTTCACCAACTCTTGTGAACATCCAAGAATGATTCTATGTGTAAACCTTAGCTTTTTATAATAGTGGCTTTGTGTAATATTTGTCTGCTTTTTAAAAATTGTGATTTTAATGAAAGTTTACAGAAAGGCTGGGTTTCCATTCATTCATTGTTGCACATTTTCCACCATGCTTATTCCTCCCCCCTCTTCTAGTTCACTTTGTAATGCATCTTTTGTTCTAAATTGTTAATTGTCACACATGCAATGCCTAATCATACATTCCTTTAGGGAAGTCCTTTCCCTCATTGGTTCCAGTGCAGTGCTCATTACCTATCCTCTCTTGTTCTTTTATTACTGATTATTTGTTTTAGCATAATGTTCTTTGCAATCACTTGCTATACATCAGAGAGTTGAACAAAGACTAGGGAGGATAGAAGGAGAATTGATGCCTTTGAGCTGTGGCATTGGAGAAGAGTATTGAATATACCACAGAATGCTAAGAAAACAAACAGATTCATCCTGGAAAGGGCTAAACTGGCCTGCTCCTTGGAGGCAAGGAGTCTGACGCTTTGTCTGATACACTTTGGACATATTGCAAGGAGGGACTAGTCTTTGGAGAAGGAGGTCATGCTTGGGAGGGTAGAGGGACAGCACAAGAGAGGAGGATTCTCAATGAGGTGGATTGATTCAGTGACTGGGGTATTGGAGGTAGGTGTGTTGGAGACAGTGAGATTGGCACAGGATAGAGTAGGGTGTAGGGATGTTGTACATAGGGTCGCTATGAGTCACAGGTGATTCGACGGAACATAACAACAACAAATACCTAGGTGAGGGATTATTTCTATTTTCAGAGTTCTATAGAAGTGCCAAACTGTTTCCCAAGGTAGCTGCATCATTTTATAGTACCATCAACATGGCATGAGAGTTTGAATCTCTGCACACCCTTGCAAACATTGTTTATTGTCCTATCAAACATTGCTTTTGTTGCCTGGGAGAGATGACGTCTTGCTGTCATCTTGATTTGCATCTCTCTAATAGCTCATGCAAGAGCTCTGATGGTGCGGTCTATATATAGTATGTTGCACTACCAACCAAAAGGCTGCAGTTCTACACCAGTTCAAATCCACCAGCAGCTCCACACGAGAAAATGAGCAGTTAAGAGTCCAATCAAGGGTCAGAATGGACTTTATGGCAGTGTTTTGGCTTTGTTTTAGTTAATAGCTAACCATTTTGAGCATTTTATCATCTGCTTGTTGGCCATTTGGATATCTTCTTGGTGAAGGTATTTTCTCAGGTTTTTGTTATTTTCTAAGTGGGTTATTTGTCTATTTCTTGTTGAGACCCTGGAGTTTTATTTATTTATCTTTTTTATTTTATCATTTATTTATTTATCCTTGTCATATATGTCATTGAATAAATTTTTTATAATCTTCTTCATTTTCTGAAGAAGTCTTTTGATGCATATAAGGATTTAATTTTTAGAAGGTCCTAATAGTCTTATTCCCACTAAAGGTAATGCAAAAAATATGTGAAATTATTGAACAATATATTAATATCATATGCAAGCAAAATATTGCAGAAATTTATTCAAAAATGGCTGGAACAGGGAATTTCCAGAAGTTCAAGATGGGTTTAGAAGAGGTTGTGCACCACGGGTATCATTGCTGATGTCAGATGGATTTGTGTTTTATTAACTATGCAAAAGAATTTGACTACATGAATCATAATAAACTATGACTGACATTGAAAAGAATGGAAATCCCAAGTCTCTTAATTATGCTGATATGATATCTATACCTAGACACTGAAGCTGTTGTCTGAACAGAACAAATAGTTTGCAAATTTTCTCACTACATATTCAATCTGTGTGCTGAGCAAAGAATTTGTGGAGCTAGACTCTATTAAGAAGAATGTGGCCACATGATCAGAGGAAGACTCATTGACAATCTATGTTATGCAGATAACACAACCTTATTGTAGAAGCACTTGCTGTAGAAGATTAAAGACTACAGCCTTCAATACAGATTACAAATCAACATCCAGGGAAAGAAAAGATCCTTACCACTAGACCAGCAGGAATTTGACTGTGTGATAAATGGAGACAGGATTAAAACTATCAATTATTTATCTTATTTGCATCTACAATCAACATCTTTAGTACCAGCAGTCAGGAGACCAGGAGACATGTTGCTTTGGGCAAGGCTGTTGCTCTAAAATACCAAAGAGCAATGATGTAAATTCAAAGACTAAGGTATGACTGAATCAGACCATGGTCTTTCCAGTCACCTATTATGCTTCTTAGATCTGGACAATGAATAAGGATGGTAGAATAAAAATTGATGTCTCTGAGTTGTGGTGTTGGAGAAGAGTAGTGAATATCCTATGGACTGCCAAAATTAAAAAAATAAATAAATAAATAAAACCCCACACAAAACCCCAACCCCAAACAAACAAACAAACAAAAAACCCCAACAAAACAGAACAAGTATATATTGGAAAAGGTACAGCCAGAGTGCTCCTTAGAGACTTGGAGGGCAAAGCTTCATTTTTTATACTTTGGACATGTTGGTAAAATAGATTATTCCTTGGAAAGGAT
Source organism: Elephantulus edwardii (assembly GCF_000299155.1). Taxonomy (NCBI): domain Eukaryota; kingdom Metazoa; phylum Chordata; class Mammalia; order Macroscelidea; family Macroscelididae; genus Elephantulus; species Elephantulus edwardii. The sequence goes on from NW_006399751.1 coordinate 35,259,365, forward strand.
TATCATGCTTGGTAAGGTAGAGGGTCATTGAAAGAGAGACAGACCATCACGGAGATGGACTGACATGGTGACAGCAGCAATAGGCTCAATAGGATGGCACAGGATAGGAGAGAGTCAGATCTGCTGTTCATAGGGTTGAACTGTACTTGACTTGTTGACATCTAACAACAACCACAACAAAAACTGTCTAGATTATCCTCTGTTGATTGTGCATTGTCACTCACATTTAATAGTATGTTTATGACATAGATTAGAACTATTAAGTTTAGCCTTACTATTTCTTTGATGATCTTTATAGTTTTAGCTTTTATACCTAGATTCTTTTTTTTTATACTTAATATTCTTTATTGAGCATGGTTGACTGTGGGGAATGGTGTTGAGGAGAAGAATGTTAAATACATTTCTGCATGGAACAGCCCAATTTTTTTTAAGCAGGGAGAACTGAGAACTACATTTGATGCTTTTTTTAAAAAATTTAGGTTGTTTATTTTTCATTTCAATGAACATCTACAGAGATTTTGGGATTCCATTCATTCATTGTTGCACCCTTCTCCCCGCACAAACCCCTCCCCCCCTTTTGCTCCTCTCCTTGAAAAGCCAAAGAAAAACTCCCTCATTGGTACACAATCCCTCCTGCACCTCCCCAAACCCCACCCCCTACCCCCAAACATAATCCACTCTGCAACCCTCATTGCATACTCCTACGATAAAAATAATGCCCTAAAATATAATACTTTTAGACTATTCTCTCCCCCATAGACTTCAATGCCATAAACATATTTCATCCAGTTTTTCTCAGTCTTACCCCCACCCCAATGCCAGCCTCATGTTTTCTGCAAACAGATATTGAATTTTGCTAGAGCCATTTGTTCGAGAGGCTATCTTTTCCTAAATTAATGAATTTCATCTCTTTGTAAAAGATCAGCCCTCATTCTCCTTGTTGTCAAGCCAAAACCTGTTAATAGCTGACCCTCCATTATTTTTCTGAGACTATAAATCACTTAGGAGGAGATGTCCATCTTTCTCATTGGGAGCCAGTGATAGATTCTTATTGAGAGAAAGATGTGGCCTTTGGGTTAGCATCTCCATACAGAATATACTATCGGAGCAGCTTTCCATAGGTGGGTAGATTAACTCTTATGTTCTCAAGTCCATTTCAATGTTCTACATATCTGTCACTGTATCAGTATAAGGCTATTTTCATTACTGTGACAGTGCAATAGCTTTGATATCAGAGAGTGTAAGACCTTCTACTTTGTTTTTGCTTTATCAGTATATTCACTCATTGGCTTTAAGTTGGAAGCAACACATAACTGACTCTTCACTGGGCTTCTGAGGCTTTAAATCTACAAAAGGAGATTGCCCACCATTCTCTCACAGAGTTGCTGTTGAATTTTAACTGCCAGAGAAATAGAGACTTTGGGTTAGCAGAGCAATTCCCTACAGACTAGGCCATCAGAATTCCTTTCTTAACTGTAGTTGTTGTTGTAATGGACTGCTGAGTTGGAACCAACTCATAACTAACCTGTAAATTGATTTTCAGAGGCTATAAATTATATTGGTGGAGCTGCTATCATGGAGCAGCTGGTGGATTTGAACAGCCTGCCTCTAGGTTGGCAGATCCATGACTTAGCACTAGGCCACCAGAGCTCCCTCCTTCTGTGCTGCTTTGCTTAGCCAAAGTTTCTTTCCCTTCCATATAAAGATGGCAATTACTTTTTCCATTTCTTTGAAGAATGATGGAATCTAGAACAGAATGGTCTAGAGGGCATTTTGTTTCATGAAGTAACTGTCAAAGGAGAACAAGCACTGCATAAGAAAGTACTATGAAAACAGGAGGGAAACTTTGGAATCAAGAGGACAAGGGAGAAAAACAGAAATACAATGTGCCGACAATGAACACCACAGAGATCAAAAGAAGGGAGGATCAATCTTGGAAGAACCAAGATAAGGAAAATATGACTATTGTCATTTACAAACAGGCACAAGAGACATACAATTCTTCAAAACAGAAAGAGGAAAAAGGGCTGCAGAAGAAGGAAGACATAATCACTAGCAGAGGCGAATAGATGGATGTGGAATGTGAAGGAATAGGCAAGATGCACTAAATGAGATGGAGTGCTAAAAGTCATAGATCAATTGTTGTTGTTATGTGCCATCGTGTTCCCCGCCACTCATAGTGACCATATGTACAACAGGCCTAAACCCTCCTCTATCCTTTGCCAATCTATTGTCTCCAACACCCCTATCTCTATTACCCCAGTGACAAAATCAATTCATCACATCAAGGGTCTTCCTCTCCTGCGCTGTCCCTCCAACCTCCCAAGCATGACATCCCTCTCTAAACACTGATCCCGCCTTGCAACATGTCCAAAGTATGTCAGACGAAGCTTCCGAATCCCTGCCTCCAAGGAGCAGCCTGACTTCACCCTCTCCAGGGTGAATCTGTTTGTTCTCCCAGCAGTCCATGGTATATTCAATACTCTTCTCCAGTACCAAAGCTCAAAGATAAAAAGTTGTTAACGATATGAAACACAATATATAGGAATAATTGTGCAAAACATACATGAATTAAGCAAGGTATATGAATTCTTGTATAAAACACAACGTAAATTTAACCCCCCATAATATATATAAAAGATTATAGGCAAACCAATAACTGGTTTTTAAATGTCAATTATTCTTTTATAATAATTCAGTTCAAATTTTCTGGTTCTGTTTGTGTTAGTACAGGTAATTGTATATTTTTAAAAAATTGCCCATTTCCTCTAGGTTTTAAAATTTATTATAGTGCTTCATAGTATTTGTTATTAGCTCCCCCTTGAAGTTGGATCTAATATGATACCATCCATTAATTTTCTTCTTTATGTTATTTGTATCTTCTCCATGTCTCCTCAAGTCCCATTTACACCTTACCTATTCATTCTGTTGTCCCCCAATAGTCTCTTTCTTCTTCCACTCCCTTTTCCTCTTTTACCTTTTAAACAAAATTAAGTTGTGAAATAACTCAGTCACAAAATGACTGCGTGAGACTGCTACTGTGACAATAGGAGGGTAACTGAGAAGTGAGGTGAAGAGAAGAATAGAAATGTAATCAGTAAATAAGAACACTACAAGGACCAAGACAAGAGAAGATTAACCTGAGAATAATCAAGAGAAAGACAGTGCAGCTATTGTATTACATTTAAAAAAAACAAACAACTTTTGTGATCTTTTTAAGATACAACAATTATACTTCTATTTACTCTCCATTACCATCTTCATAACAGTCATCTTCTCTCTATGTGCTCTAGTTTCTACCCGTCTGCCTTTCTTGATGTGTATGGACGAGTCAGATCAGATTGCCCCTCCTTCTCCAGCAAAGGATCTGGTGGGTTCAAACAATGGGCCTTCAGGATTGAAGTAGTTTCTTGCCACTAGACCAACAGAGCTCCCTTGTGCTCCCATTTCTTTTCTCGTTTCTTTACTATTACTTTATTATGTTTCCATTACATATTTGGTTTCCCACTAAAGCAGGTATTGATTCTGCTTTATTATTTTCTAAAATCGTTTCAAACCATGGTAATAACATCATAATATCAAATATATTTTGTTTTGTCTTCTCAACTTGAATTTCATGCGTTATGTCTACTGGTTTAATATTTTTAAATATATTTAAGAATGTAACACAATAATTTCAGGACCTTGAAAAGGGAAAAATATCCAAGTTGTTTTTTAACTGTCTTTTTCATCTTTTCTTTGTGAATAAAGAATTCTTGCATGGGATATATGTTGATTCCTCCTTCCAATTTGTTATATTTACCAATTTTAGTCCTACATAGATTCCCCACTGGTGTCAAATGATGATGAGTTACAACTTCCTGACTCTACCAACTCTTTAATCTTTTTTAAATTTTTTTCCTTAATTTTAAGCTGAAAACTTAAATGTTAAATGCCTCTCAGCTCATTTATAGCTAGAGGAAAGTAGGGTAGAACTTGGGGTTACAAATGCCATTAGCCTCAGAACTACATATCGTTCATTTTTATTTCTGTTCAAACCTCCAAACCTTCTCCAACCCTTCTAAGTAGAAGTGTATCCTATTCATGGATGATAATGAGGCATCTCTTGGGGTTTTGATCTGTTTATGAGAAAATTAGCCACAATTCAAGTGAAATTTTTGAACTGCTTGATCTTTTCTTTAGTAAGTTATAACATTTTGCAGGTTCTTTTTTGTGTGCAAATTATAGTAAGTAAAGGCTATTGCTTTGTCCCTCCTAAAAAATTATAATTTTTACATATAGGTCTTAAGGATTGATAACCTTGATAATCATGAAAACATCACATTCTAGTTTGCTCAGCTCCACAGTCAACACTCTTGGCTCCAGAAGTCAGGAAATTAAAAAGCATATCACGATGGGAAAGTCTGTTGTTAGGGACCTCTTTAAAGTACTCAGGAGCAACGGTGTCTCTCTGGAGACTAAGGTGTGCCTGATACAGGCCATGGTCTTTGCAATCGCTTGTTATGCATCAGAGAGTTGGACAATGACCATGGAGGACAGAAGGAGAGTTGATGCCTTTGAGCTGTGGTGCTGGAGGAGAGTACTGAATGTACCATGGACTGCCGAAAAACAAACAGATTCATCTTGGAGAGGATTAAACCAAGCTACTCCTTGGAGGCAAGGATTCTGGGGCTTTGTCTGACATACTTTAGACATGTTGCCAGGAGGGACGGGTCCTTGGAGAGGGACATCATGCTTGGGAGGGTGGAGGGACAGCGCAGGAGGGGAAGACCCTCTATGAGACGGATTGATTCGGTGACTGGGGTAATCAGGATGGGTGTGTCAGAGGCAGTGTGGTTGGCGCAAGATAGAGCAGGGTTTAGGGCTGTTGTGCATAGGGTCGCTATGAGTCACAAACTACTCGACGGCACATAACAACAACAACAACTAACTCATTGCCAATGAGTCAAAACCAACTCAAAGCTGACCCTCCATTGGGTTTCTAAAGACATAAATTACATGGGAAGAGGGTGCCCATCTTTTGTGCAGCTGCGAATAGATCCAAACCTCCAGAGAAGTACCACCTTTGGGGTAGCAACTCAGCTCTTGTTGGCGAATGCTGGGGTGGAGGAGGAGACCTCTGGCCAGGACAGATCACCTAGTTCCAGGTAAGTACAAGCCTATCTAACCCAATAGCCCTTAATACTGGATAGAGAAAGCTCTCCTGTGTTTGGCTGTGCTGGCTTGAGAAAACTTGCCACATGAGAAGATGGTTGCTGGGAGTGATCTGCGCTGGGCTGGGGTTTTCCTGTCCAATCCACATACTCCACATCTACAAATTCACCCCATCCTGTCTTCCTGTTAACTCGCCTGTATACAAGCAACTATAACCCCAATAGAGTTGAGTGGGCTCTCTGCAGCTCTCCCTGAGCAGTGTGTCTCTGTCGCCCTTACCACCGTCAGGGTGTTGCTGCTCCTCACTGGCCAATGGACAGCAACAAACTCTCTATAGACTATGCTACCAGAGCTCCCTTGTATCCTTAGTTCTAATTATAGGCCAGGAAATATACTATCTTTTTATTATGTGATCTAAGTGAATCATCAAATAACTCTGAGATATTCCTACTATAATAATTTGACAATTGAGGAGACTGAAATGATCATCAGTTGCCACCTCAGAAGAAATCAGTTAGCAAGTATAGAGCACTTACCTACAATAGTGCTGCTCTATTGCCAAAAGTGCTGTTTAGAGTAGTGAGAGAAGATCTTCACCCTGAAACCCACAGCGTCCCTTTTCAGCAGGAAGTAGCTAAGAGAATATGCCATCCCCTTTTCCTTATGAATCAAGGTGAAGTCTCTCTCAGGGAGGAGTGATAGGGAATGGCAAAGGATACACTGACAAAGGAGATTAATCAGAACTGACTTTGAAAAGCACTGTGGCAATTGGAAAATTAAAACAGACTTTCAAGGGGGGGGAAAGGAACAAGAATGAACAGGGGGAGGGGGAGGGTAGAGAAAACAGTGCAACAATGAATGAATGAAAACCCAAAATCTCTGTAAATGTTCATTACAATAAATAAAATTTAATAAAAATTAAAAAAAATAGTGCTGCACAAGTTGCTAGTCAAAGAAAGATGAAAATCAACTGTACTGGAAAGAGTTACTAAGTAATGGAACTGAGATTTCAACCAAAGAAGTTGTTTTCAAATCAGATACTAACTTATATGCCCCCTTCCCAAAAACTGTCTTTAGGACAACCTCTTTTGCAAAGAAATCCTTATTAATCTGTCAGTGATAATTGAACAACTTTTAAAGATGTCTCTATAAATGAAATAATAAATAGTCAATCATAGCTATTTTTATATCGTGTACTCTCCAAACTTTTAGTGCCAATGTTAATAATATGCACACTTACTGCAAACTGTCCCACTATTCCTCCACTTACTGACATAAATAAGTTTCTAAGACTAAGTTACTTTATGAAATCATAGTAGGTGAAAATGGAGGATGTCCACAACAGTTGGCAAAATTATTACATTGCAAATTGCATTGTTAAGTAACTACTGAACCACTGAGAACCATGATCCAGCCACAGTGACATATAACTTTAACCATTAAAGACAGAATACACTCACTCACCTCACATCCTTACGTTTGTTACTACCAGATGTATACCGATAATTTGAAAAATGGTCAGAAGGCAGATTCTTTTCTATTTTCATAAGTGTGAAATGTTGGGATGACAAAATCACTACATGGAAGGTTGCATTTACAATACTAACTCAGCACCTTTGTGATTGTGAGGTGCTGTTCAGTTGAGCACTAGGATTCCTGTGTGAAGCCGTGTGCTGTGTTGATATGGACAAATATTCCAAGTCTTTTAGATTCTTTTCTGCCTGAAGTCTATGTCTCAGTAACTTTCCTCTGAATTTTTCACCTACCAAAATATATACGTATATACCCCTTCTCTCTCTCTCAAAAAAAAAAAAAAATCTTTCATACGAGAAAACCGTCCAATAAACATAGCTGATTTTTCTACAAGGTGACTATTGTGTAAATATTTAGTATTTAACTACAGTATGAAATTTTACATTTCCAAAGGGGAAGATTTTAAATGCTTATCTAGCTTTTAGGGTTACTGTGGAAATTCATTAATGGAGAGCCCCGAGGAAAAGTGTTTATAAAGCACTTGAAAAGGATAATTACAATGAAAGGCACATTTAGCAGGCATGTAGACTGTGGTTTAATTTCCGTTGGTTATAAAGCTCATCAATGTACATAAAACCCAGCTTTTCCATGAATGGATAAGCCAGTTAGAACTCTTAGTAGTCAGTTCTGCTAGATATTATATTCAGTAATTAATTTTATAATAACTAATTCATACATATAAAGTAGTCCATTTGCATAAAAAATTACTGCCTAAATGACAAATCAATTATTCCACACAAAGTCAATTATTATACACTTGTTTAAAACTGAATATCATAATTAAAATTTGAGTAATTTGCTGTTTTTCCTATTGCAAAACAGTACAGTAATTAGTATCTGGCTCTGTGAGATTAAGTATCTCTAGAAAGTCATTAAAATAAAAATCCTCAAATCGAATGCATTGAAAATGCATGATAATTTTGATAATTCAAGGGAAGTTCTTTCTTATAGAAATGATCATTGGGCCTCTTTATCCTTCCTTAGCATTATAACAGAGTTCACATTGAGTCTTGATTTTTTAAGCTTCTTTTTGAAACAGAGATGGGTGTTAGAACTGAGAATACAAAACTGGAGAGAAACAGGTTTCCTACTAAAATAGAGTTCAAATATAAAGCACATAAACTAGCATCACATATATGTATAAGATAATTCTAATGTTTTCAGTAGCTTTGAAGAAGGATTTGGTGCATTTTTCTTCATTAGAACATGCAATTTCCAAAAAAGAAACATGTGGCATGCTTATTTATGATAACTATGCAAAAATATTTTTAAAAAGAAAAACATTCACAATGATAGCAGAGTTGTCATCACATTCTGGAGAATAGGAGGTCAAGGTGGCAGAAGCATGGATTTTGAATAGACCTACAGGAAAGTTGCAGGCAATGGAGAAATAGCCAGTACAAACAGGCAGAGGCAGATTTAATGAGGCCCTTTGATGGAATTTTCCCTTTTATTTATTTGAATGAGAATTTACAAATCATATTGGATTGTCATTCTTACACATTTAGCTTTATAACAATTGTAATAGCAATTTCATTAAACCATACACATTTTCTTTTATAACATTAATTACCATGCTGTTTTTGTTATGTGCCATAGTGTTGCCTGTGACTCAAAGTGACTCTATGTACATTAGCTGTGAAACGTGTCATATCCTGGGCAAATTTTACCATCTCTGACAGACCTTGTGGCATTTCTCCAGTCACTGAGTCAACCATCTCATCCTGAATCTTCCACTTCTGCACTGTCCCTCTACCCCTCCAAGCATGATGTCCTTTTCCAAAGATTGGTCCCTTCTGGCCATATCCCCAAAGTATGTGAGATGAAGCCTCAAAATCCTTGCCTCCAAGGAGCAGCCTGTTTCACCCTCTCCAGCAAGAACCCATTTGTACTCCTGGCAGTCCACAGTATGTTCCACACTCTTCTCCAGCACCACAGCACCACAGCCCAACCGTATCAACTCTTCTCTTATCCTTAGTTATTATCCAGCTCTCTGATGCATAACAAGTAATTGCAAAGATCATGGCCTGCATCCAGTGCACCTTAATCTGTAGACTGACATCATTAGTCTTCAGTAATCTAGACAGGTCCCTGACAACAAACTTTCCAATTTCTCTTTTCATTTCCTGACTGTTGGTGCCAAGAGTGTTAATTGTGGAACCAAATAATCTGAAATTGTCAACAATCTCAATCTCTTCTCTGTCCATCATGAAGCTGCCAATTGGCCGAGTGGTGATAATCTTTGTTTTCTAGATGTTGAGCTTCAATCCATATTGAAGTCCTTGACTTTGCGTACCAAACACCTCATGTCTTCTCAGTTTCAGCAAGCAAGATTGTGTTATCTGCATAATGTAGGTTGTTGATGAATCTTCCTCCAATTCTGATGTCACATTTCTCCTTATAAAGTTCAGCCTCTTGAATGATCTATACTGCATATAGATTGAAAAGGTATTAAGATAAAGTGCATCCCTGACACACACCTCTCCTGATGCTGAACTATGCAGTGTTTTCCTGCTCTGTTCTAATTTGCTTCTTGGTTCATGTAGAGATTTCAGATAAACACAAGTAAGTGTTCTGCGATTACCATGCTTCTCAAGGTTAGTTAGCCACAAATCGGTTGTGATCCACATAGTCAAATGCCTTCACATAGTCAATGAAACACAGATAGACATACCTCTTGTTCTCTCTGCTTTCAGCCAAAATCCATCTAACATTGGCTATAATGTCCCTAGTGCCATGGCCACTTCAAAACCCAGCCTACACATCTGCTAGTACTTTCTGAATAATCTTGAGCAAGATCTTGCTTGTGTGTTATTTTAGTGATATTGTTCAATAATTTCCATACGATTGGGCCACCATATTTTTTTTTGAATGAGAATAAATATAGATCTCTTCCAGTCAGTTGGCCCGGTAGTTGTCCTCCAGATTTCTTGGCATAACCTGGTGAGCATGTCCAGGGCAGCAACTGTTTCCTGAAATATGTCAATTGGTATTCCATAAATTCCTGGGGCCTTATCTTTTGCCAATTCCTTCAGAGCAGCTTTACCTTCCTTCTTCATCACCATAGACTCTGGAAGATACGTTGTTTCATGAAATTCTTCTGTGTCAGCCAATTATTTTTGGTATAGTTTCTCTGTGTACTCCTCCCATCTTTTAATGTTTCCTGAATCGTTCAACATTCTACCTTCAGCCTCCTTAAGTATTCCAACTTGAGGCTTGAGTTTGTTCTTCACTTCTTTCAACTTAAGAAACGCTGAGAGAGTTCATCCCTTTTGATTTTCAGACTCCAGATCCTTGCATATTTCATTTTAATACTTTGTTTTCCTGTGTGCCTTTTGAAATCATCTGTTCATCTCCTTAAATTTTTTATTTCTTCCCTTTGCTTTGCCTTCTTGGCATTATAGTGCAATATTCTGAGTCTTTTCTGACACCCTCATTGGTTTTCTCATTCTCTTTTGTCTTTGTAATGACTTCTTGCATTCATCTTGAGTGATATTCTTGATATCTTCTTGCAGCTCACTTATTCTCACTTATTTGAGCTCAAGCTTTCAAACCTGTTGCTGAGATGGTCTTTAAATTCTGTTGCATTGGTTAATATAAATTATCACAATATCTAATAATCTCTTTGTTGTACATTGCATTTCTCTTCACCTAATTTATCCCTTTTTTTTTTGCTTAGGATTTTTTAGTTTTGTGTGTGTGTGTGTGTGTGTGTGTGTGTGTGTTTAATTTGAGTGAAAGTTTACAAATCACGATGATTTTTCATATAGCATCATTCATTGGCTTTTTACTTTATAACATTGATTAACATTTACTAATG
>NW_006399751.1:35270597-35272830 GCF_000299155.1 Elephantulus edwardii
CTACAGTCCTTGACCCTCTGCAGCTAGCGCTTCAGGTCTTCCTCAGTTTCAGCAAGCAGGGTTGTGTCATCTGCATATCGCAGATTGTTGATAGATCTTCCACCAATCTTGACCCCACATTTCTCCTCATAGAGCCCAGCCTCCTCGATAATCTGTTCTAATGTGATTAAATTATTATAATGTCTTGCAGACTATTCTAAGCATGCTGGTTACTCATCGGAATGCTTTCATCAGAATAATGGCTGGATCTGACTTTTACAAGTATAGAATTTGATAGAATACAGACTTTTACACATGAGAATTTCTTTCTGCACTTTTGTAATTTTAGTAAGAGTTACTCTTAGTTTGAGGTTTCTGAAATTTTAATAATAATTCTTTTTTGCAGTTGTACAGTTTTACTAAAAGTGATTTAGTAATATTCAGAGTCTGGGATGGAAGATGCAGAAAGGCCAGTCATGCAGGGAAACACAGGAGCACAATATCATAGTAATAGTTTAGTTCAAAAGAGAGACCTTGTAAGAGCCTAGTTCAAAAGGGAAACATAGATTTCAGTATACATAAGACTTACTGCTCTTAATATTGAAAAAAATAACAAGATATTAAGAAATAAAGTGCTTTCCAATTCTTCATTTCTAAGTAGAGAAAAATTTTAAAAGTAGAGTAAAAATCAAAAAGAAGAGAAGAAACACATGAAATTAATCACCCACTACCACCCATTCCCATGGAAAACACACAGTCAGATTTGTCCCATTAGTCATTTATGATCACATAAATAAGACATTAATGGAGGAAGACACCCTTAACCCCAAAGAAATAGTTAACCAAGTAACTGCACAGGCCATTGCAAACATATATGTCTTCTTTTGTTCTACAATTCCATTATAATATGTAAGTAGTTCCAGAGTTTATTTGTTCTTTACAATAAGAAAATGTACCATACTATTTTGCTGCAACCATACTAATTTGTTCCTTTATGTTCAAAGATCTAGTGCTTGATCTATGGTCAACTAGCTCCCTGTGACATTATCTTCTCATTGTGCACCATCAAGTCAGAATTAACCCATAGCTGACCCTCCCATAGGTTTTCAGAGGCGGAAGGGATTGCCCATCCTTCACCTGCAGGGCAGCTGGTGAATTTAAACTGCTGGCCTTCAGGACTGCAGTGTATCTTGTGGCCACAAGGCCACCAGTGCTGGCTGTGCAACAGAGAAAAATGCATGAGCTAATGAAATTCAAAAGTCCTTCAGAGTTACTAGACTCAGAATGTTTTTACTTAAGTTTTCCTTTGGAGCCTTTATTTAGATGAAGTTCCACATAATAGCACTCTTCTCCACCAAAACAAACCAACCCCACAAACACTTCTCCACAAACTCTTCTCTAAATGTTCTTGCTTGTTGCACTTCAATGACTTGAATGTTTACTTTGATAACAGCTTTAATTTCCTTAAAGAAGCTCATCTTCTGTGGTTTGGAAATAGCATAGCATGACAATTACAATCTGAGGATATGAATTTAGATGTTGTCAATTTGGATGTTACAGGCCAATTACTTAATCTCTGCATACCCCAACTTCCTGATTTGTAAAAAAAGAGACAATACTACTTTTCTACTTCATATTAATTGCCTCCTCATAGTAGTTGCAAGGAGTAATTGAGATCACTGTAGAACATTTAGAACAATGTCTGATCCCTGAGAAATGATTAATGAACATTAGCTTGTGCCACCACATCCAGGGAGGAGTAACTGCACCTGCTCCAGAAGATAAGGTTCATTTTGAGAATGCTAGGGTGTAGACACCATATTCTTGATTTCAACTCAAACCCAGCTCATTGCCATCAAGTCAGAACTGATGCATAGTTAACCCTCCAGTGGGTTGTCAGAGGCAATATACAGCACAGGAGGAGTTGGCTCATCTTTCTCCCACAGAGCACCTGGTGGATTTGAACCATCTGTCTTTAGGCTGGCAGTGCAACTTGTTGCCCACTAGACCACCAGAGCTCCAATCCTTTACCTAGATGTCCCTAAAGCTACCTCCCCTTTAGTGCTGGATTCTGGTCAGAGGCAGGAAGAATAGTTTCCTTATAAATTCTAGGTCAGGCCTTGCCTGTTGGGCCTCATTACAGAAAGTATTATTATTTTGCACAATGTCAGGCTTCTGGTCAACAATTCTCTCAGTTCAGGTTTGAATCCACCCAGAGATACCTCATAAAAATAGTTTTGGCAAACCGTATCTG
>NW_006399751.1:35272930-35277801 GCF_000299155.1 Elephantulus edwardii
CTGGTTTTACCCTCTCCAGAATGAACCTGTTTGTTCTCATGGTATATTCAACACTCTTCTCCAACACCACAGATCAAAGGCATCAATTCTCCTTCTATTATCTATACAAACAGGAAAAAAATCTGGTATAGCACTTGTCTGTTATTTTGCTATATTAAGATAACTTGTTGGTTGCTATGATATTGAAATCTATAACACTGGTGTGTCAAATGCCACAAAGGTTACCCACAAGTGGAAAGGTTTTAGTAGAGCTCCTATAATAAGACAGACTAGGAAGCAGGATTGGCTAATCCACTTCTTAAATCACTGGTCTCTGAAAACTCTATGAACAGTAGAGGAGTGTGAATAGTTATAGTATGAGTGGTAAAGCCGATATTAAAAGTTGAAATGAGGAAGTATAACTTAATAAATGGAACATAGAATGTACATAGTTTGAATGTTGGAAAACTAGACATTTTGCAAAATGAAATAGAACACATGAACATTGACATTCTAGGCATTAGGTGAGATTAAATAGATTACCTATGGCCATTTTGAATCAAATAATCATATGATATACTGTACTTGAAATGAGAAACAGAAGAGAAATAGTGTTCCATTCATAGTTTAAAAGTTAATTTCAAGTTCTATACTAAAATACAATATTATGAGAGGTAAGATATTATCCATATACATACAAGAAAGACCTGCTAATACAATTATAATTCAAATATATCCTCCTACATATAGAGTCAAAGAGAAGGAAATTGAAAACTTTTACCAAATTTTGCAGTCCAGAATTAACCAAACATGCATGCGTTAATCATAATTGGTGATTTGAATACAAAATTTGGAAACAGTGAAGAAGCAATAATAGTTGGAAAAGATGGGTATGGTGATAGAAATGAGGCTGAAAATAGAATGATCGAATTTTGTATTTTCAGTTATTTATTCATTGAAAATACCATTTTTAAGGTCACCAAAAAAATTACTTTTTACATGGCCCTCCCCTGATGGGCTGTATTGGAATCAGATTGACAATATCTGTGGAAGAAAAGATTGGAGAAACAATATGGACAGTTAAAGCAATCTGCCATGGGCAGACTGTGGGTCGGGCCATCAACCTCTCATGTGCAAGTTTAAATTGAAGCTGCAGAAAATGAAAACAAGTCCACAGGAACAAAGATATGATCTTGAGTCTATTCCATCAGAATGTCAAGATAATTTTAAGAATAGGTTTGAAGCATTGAAAACCAACAAAGACGAGATAAGCTATGGGATGATCTTAAGCATATCATCCATGAAGAAAGCAAAAGGTTATTACGAAGACAGAGGATACAGAAAAAAAAAAACAAGATGGAAATCAGAAGAGATTCTAAAAATTGGACAAGATTGTCAGAAGCCAAAACAATGCAAATACAGGCCAAAGTAAGAGTGGAACACAAAATTTCAAAGGGCAGCTCAAGGAGACAAAGCAAAGTATTATAGTGGAATGTGCAGATATATAAAATTGGAAATTAAAAAGGTAAGAACTCACTCTACATGTCTCAAGCTGAGAGAACTGAAAAACAGTTTTAAGCCTCGAGTCGCAATATTGAAAGTTGCTATGGGCAATATGCTGAATGACCCATAAAGCATAAAAAGAAGATAGAGAGAATATATAGAGTCACTGTACCAAAAATAACTGACTGATACTGAAAAATTTCAGGAAGTATCATATGAGCAGAAGCCAATGATAATGAAGGAGGAAGTGGAAAATGCACTGAAGGCATAGGCAAAAAAATTAGGTTCCAGGAATCTATGGGACACAAATTGACTGTTTCAATTAACAGATGCAGCCCTGAATGTGCTCACAGCCTATGACAGGAAATTTGGAGGGTAGTTGTCTGACCAACAGTTTGTAAGAGGTCTATGTTTGTTCCCATGCCCAAAAAAGGTGATCCAACTTAATGTGGAAACTATCAAATGACATTATTAATATCATATACAAGAAAAATACTATTAAAGGTCATTCAGAAAAGGCTAGAACAGTACATAGAGAACTACCAGAAGTTTAAACAGGATTTCAAGGATATCATTGCTGATCTCAGATGGATCTTGGCTGAAAGTCAAGAATACCAGAAGAATGTCTATTGGTGCTTTATTGACTATGCGAAGGCATTTGGCTATGTGAATCACAACAAGTTAGGCTAACGTTGAGAAGAATGGGAATCCAGGAGCACTTAATTGTGTTTATGCGAAACCTATACCTAGACCAGGAGGCTGTTGTGCAAACAGAGCAGGGGGATGCTCTATGGTTTAAGACTAGGAAAAGAGTTTGTCAGCTTTGTTTTCTCTCTCCATATGTATTCAATCTATATGCTGAGCAAATTATTTGAGAAGCTGGACTTTATGAAGAGGAATGTGGAACTGGCATCAGAGTGAAGAAGCTCATCAATAACCTGTTATGCAGATGACAATCTTCTTTGCTGAAAGTGAAGAAGACTTGAAACACTTTTTGCAGAGGATCAAAGAATATAGCCTTCAATGTGGATTCTATGTCAGTTTCAAGAAGATAAAGATTCTTACCACTGGACCAATAGACAACTTCATGGAACTGTCAACAACTTCATCTTACATGAATCCATGATTAACACCTTTGATACCAGCAGTCAGGAAATCAGGAGATGTATTGCTCTGGGAAAGGCTTTAGTTATGGTCCTCTCTAAATTATTAAGGAGTAGGTATAACAGTTTGAAGAATAAGATGTGTCTCATTCAGGTCATGGTCTTTTCAATCACTTGTTATACATCTGAGAGATGGACAAAGAATAAGGTCGACAGAAGAAAGATCGGTGCCTTTGAGCTATGATGTTGGAGAAGAGTGCTAAACATCCCATGGTCTGACAGCAGAATAACCAAATATTTCTTGGAAAGGATGCAGTCAGAGGGCTCTTTGGAGGCGGGAATTATGAGGCTTCACTTCACATACTTCAAACATGTTGCTAGGAGGGGCTATTCTTCGGAGAAGACATGATGCTCAGAAAGGTGGAGGGTCAGCAAAGGAAAGGATGGACCAGATGGATTGACACAGTGACTGTTGCAGCGATCTCTAGCTCATTGAGCAATATTAGGATGGTACAGAACAGGGCAGGATTCAGACCTGCTGTCCATAGGGTCATCACAGGTTTTACTCAACTTGACAGCATCTAACAACCACAGATACCACTGTATAAAACAACTTGTGGTTCAGTAGATTATTCAAAATGCCTTTCTTCATCATCTACTTTGACTTTTGCCACATGGCTATATAGGACTATGATCATACTATTTGATTCAGAATAAATAACACCATTTGGATATTTAACTAAGTTCTGTAGACTACTTGTGAGAGGATTGGTCAGTTTTGTTTTCCCTCCAGGCTTTAATTGAGTAGATTTGACAACAGAAAATAGGAATCCTACTACCATCAAGTAAGTGAAGGCTGAAACATGTCCTTCTGGGCTAGAGATTTTGGCACAAAGTCCTCTGAAACTACCAGTAAACGTTGGCACAGAAGCAGAGAACAATGTTAGACAGAACTGAACCAGAACTGCCATTTCACAGGAGCTGCCTGGGCCTCCTGGAGGGCTGGGGGAGACATCATAATTGACATCTTAAGTAACATCTAAGAAAAGTTCCAACACTAGCTCTGAGCAGAGGGTCTGAAGGGTAGGGACTGGTGATTATGTTTAAGAAACTTTCCTCAATGGAATACTACACTGCATTGAAAAACAAGGAACTCATGAAATATTATTCAAAATGGGTGACCTTGGAGGACATTATGCTGAGTAAAATATCTCAGTCACAAAAAGACAAATACTGCATGCTGCCACTGTTATAAAACAAGACTGACATTGGGGTTGGGGGGAGACTGAGAAAGATGGGTTAAGTAACGTATACTGCATTGAATTAGATGAGGGAGAAAACTGTTTAAAAGGGAAATGTGATTAGGTATTTTTGTCATGACGGGAGTCCAGAGTGAAGGCTGTATGGTGGAGTGGACCTGGAGAGAGGGATTGTAAAACAATGAAAGAATTTTACTTTTCCAAGAGGGGAGTGTACTGGGGGTGGAGGGAGGGTTGGGAGGGGAGAAAAATGCAACAATGAATGAATGGAAATAGAATTAAAAAAAAATAAAGAAACTTTCCTGACTAAAAACATATCCCTATGGTCTCCTACATGAATTGTAGCTATTACTTTCCTTATATACTCCACAATTGTGTCTTTTGTGAGTTCTGTATGGCCATTACAACAAATTAGTGGATCTAATAGCACAGGAGGGAGTTTTGGTGGTGAACTCCAGAGGGAATTATGCTGATACCGTGAAGGCTTTGGCTTATTGATGGTTTGAATCCATTAGTGTCCCTGAGGGAGAAAGATGGACACTGTCCTCTCATGTGATCTGTAACTTCAGAAACCCAAGGATGCATCAGCCCTTAATCAGCTCCAACTCAATAGTAATGAGTGAGTATGAGCCGTAGAGTCCTGCGGGCTCTGGGGAGGATGGCTGATTCTAGAATTGGTAAGAATATGTAGAGACTGCACTCCTAACCCAAAAGGTCATATCCCTCTGGTGGTTTGAATCCACCCACGGCTCCATGGGAGAAAATGGACTGTCTCCTCCTAGGTGCTTTATAGCTTTGGCAACCCATTGGACAGTCAGCTGTGAGTTGGTTCTAACTTGATGATAATGAGCTTTTGAGTAAGAAGTAGGCAGACAGAAATACATCTGACCTCACTCAAGCTGGTCTTACACCGTGGACGTTCCCACATACCGATTTGGTGAATCTCTCACTTGGCCTCTTCCAGGCATACTGCACTGTTTTTATACAGTTTAATTGACATTCCTTCAACTCTTAGAATTCCCCCCCC
>NW_006399751.1:35277901-35288317 GCF_000299155.1 Elephantulus edwardii
TTTCATCCAGTTTTTCTCAGTTTTACCCCCACCCCAATGCCAGCCTCATTTTACAACAGTGGCACCATGCTATATGGTGCCAAAAGCCTTTTTAAATACAAGGCCAAATCCCATCAGGTCATGTCCTGTTGTGAACAAAAGCCACACCCTAGTGTCAACCCCAAGAAAACACACTTTAGCAGAATCCAGCTTTATGCTCATCTTCTCAGCGTGGAAATAGCCCAACATATATGAGATATAAGGGTCAAACTTGACTCATTGGCAACTCTTTATGTTTTCATTTATTTCTTCTCCCACATTCTCTGCAGAGTTACAATTTAAATAGAAAGAAATATTTTCTAGCATGGATTATTGAATCTAGTCCTAACTGGAGAAATCGGTTTCAGTAAAATTCAATCTTTGATGAGACAGTTGTTGTTGTTAAGTGCAGTCAAGCCATAGATGCTGCAAAGCAACCCTATGAATGAAAGATCTGAACAACTGTATAACTTTCATCATTTCTCCAGGTTCATAGAGTTGCCAGAAGCAAGCTGTTTCAGAAGTGGTCACCACTCCTACTTCCAAGCTTGTTTTAATCAGGAAGGTCCACCAAACACTGTCCACGATGGGTAACCATTATCACATTTGACACATAGGTGTCACAGTGTTTAGCATCACAGCAACCACGGGTTACCTCTGTACAGAGGTAACAGTACTGTGGACAGACCAGTTCACCACTTATAAGAATGTTTGACCAAAAACAATTAAAACCAGGCCTCAGGGTCACAGATTAAAATCACCCACATTTGGCTTGGTAGCTGGTAGCATATTCTATCAGGAGTAACATGCTAACCCAGACAGTGCCTATCTGGAAGTTAGAGTCCTCTCACAAGTCTGAGAGAGAGTGAAAAAAATCTCTCAGGGCAATGTCTAGCCTTAGCCACCCAATGGTGGTGCCTTTGTATTTTTGTTTTGTCTTGTTTTTAAAGGACCTTTGTTGAAGAGGAGCAGTGAGCTAAAAAGGAATCTGAGTGTCCCACCCTTTATTCATTTCCCAATATCCAAGCAAGGACTTACATTTAGTCTCTGACAAGTAAGGAGAAGGTGGTAAATGTTTTCACTTCCTGGTGCTCATTAGTAAGATTTTCAAAGACTATTTTTAACCTTAATAAGCTAATTCAATTCATGCTCAGGGAGTTGCAAAAATGACTAGATTTCAAGGTACTAAACAAATACCCCTGACTCAGGCAATCTCTTTTTCTATATTATTAATGCATTACACCTAAGCTTTCCCAATATTGGTGCCACAGTGCAAACAGTACTGTCACTTAGAGCCACATTCACCTTTTGTCAACAAATGATTCCATTAATAAACTTCACCAGGGAATAGTACTTTTGACTTAAAGGTTGCCTTTCTAAGATTGCTTTATAAAGCAGTCTTCACATTCCTCAAGCTTACAGCCTACGTGAATTCAGGATTTGCTAATGAACTGCTCAGCTGCTGAGTTGAGTAAATATAAAAGGCCAATTTTCCTTCGTCTTTTCACACCTTCTAATTGGGAGAAATATGTTTTGGTCTGATTCATGCTACTCTTACATGTTAGAAACTTATGTGCTTAAGAATTTAGTTGAAATTCTGCAGGCACTAGAGGTCATATTTCTTAATGTGGCCAGCAGGGTTGTTTTAATTCTACAGGACGAAGATTAATAGATCATGAGTGACATGATGGATTGGTTTGAGAATTACATTCCAACCTAAGTGAGCTTTAACTCCCATAATGTGTCTGTCCATGTTTCTAAAGCAATTATTTTCCAAGTAGAATGCACAAGGTAGCCCCAAGGGAGTTAAGAAAGATTGTATTAGTCATGACTCTTTCTGGTGGCAAGTGATAGAAAAACACTTCTCAAAATGGATTAAGAAAAAAAAAAGAAACACAAATTCTCATGTATGTGAAACATCTTGGACTGAGCTGATTCCAGGCAAGGTTGGTGTATCCTGAGGCATTTCAACTTGAAAACAGCTTGCAGATTTGTACTAAAATAATGAGGACAGTTTCTTTATGAAAGAAATATTATGTAGGTGTGGGAAAGCTGACGGAAACACAGCAAGTAGAAGTGAGCTAGTTAGAAGCAATAGGGAGCCCTGGTGGTCTAGTGAGTAAAGATGAGGGCAGCCAAATCAATGGCAAGTGGTTTGAATGCAGCAAATGCTCTGAGAGAGAAAGAAGGGTGATCTCCTTCCATGAACACACAGCCTCTGAAAGCCCACTGGAAGGACAGTTATGAATTGGCTCCAACTCACTGGCATGTGATAAAAATAGTTAGAAGTGAAGATATTAACAAAATTATCAGATATAAACCTGTTCCACACGTAAGTTCAAATGCATAAAGAATCAGAATCTGGAAGAAGACTTGATAAGAGGCTGGTAGAATGCCACACTGGAAACTAGATCATATTGCATCACACCACTCTATGGAGAATCTGTTGTACCCAATCCTCTTTACAGGCCAGAGAAATGCCCTCTAGTCTCCCCAAAGGAGGCATCTGGCACTAGAGCACCAGTGGAGAAAGGGGGACAGTGACTCTGAAGGAGCAAACACACACTACTTTACTGTACCTGTTATCCAGGAGAATGGGGCTCCATCCCCTGCATATTGTTTACTCTTCATTGCCCTAATCCTCAGATACACTTTTATTTCTCTATGGCGAACAGACCATCATCCGCACCATTCCTAATTCCTTCCAGATAGCCATACCCTCAGAGAGTTTCTTTTTCTTAAGAATTGAACACAATCCTAATATTACATTACTGACCTTTTACTGAACCAATCCTAGAGTTGAGTTATAGACCCTTTCCTAAGCCAATCACTTCGTGTAGGTGACAGCTTTTAGGTTGTGTGCCAAAATATGGACTTAGGAGAGGATTCAACTATACTTCCACTAAATAAATTGAACTTAAAAAGGGAAAATTAGGGTGTTATTACCAGGAGAGAAGGAAATTGATGTGGGACAGGGAGATATCAGGTATATTTAATATCCATTTCAGAGATAAATGTTAAAAACAGCGTGTGACCAAATTCTCTCATTGGATCCATGAAGCACATTCCAAATCAGTTTTGCTTCTTTTGCCAAGATCCATCTGAAAAATATGACTCTTTCTTCTTGGAATAAATTCCCTACAGATTTCAGACTTTTCAGCCCCTACAACTGCACAATCCAATTCTTTAAAGTAAGTCTGCATCCCTCTACCAATAAAATGATAAAGATACACATCTTATTGGTTTAATTTCTCTAAAGAGTATTAACTAAAACAGAAGGAGAAATGTGACAATGCAATACTTAAATTTCTTCTCTAATGTCACTGAGTGATAAAGTGGAAGAATCAAAGCATATGTAAGATTCTACCCTTTAGATGAAATATTTTACCAAAAATAATTTCTTGTTCATAGAGCCAGAATTCCTGGCACAGGATGCTAGCAAAGGATATACATACATCTGAGGGTTTTAATGTAGATGACACGATCTCATTAAGTAAACACAATATAAATGAATTTTTCAAGAACAAAGCAAAAATAGAATATGTCTAGAAATGAACTTTACATGTATCTAATCCTTAGCATAATAATCTGAAGTCAATGATGATATCCCAATTTTATATACGGTGTCCAAACTTTCAACAGTAGTAGCTAGGATTAGAACCCTAAAGTCCTAAGTCACTACACACACTGATCTGCAAAGATCCGTTGGTTAGATTACTGTTTTATATCCTGGTTATTTATATATATATAATATGATCAATAAAAAGATATGTTGAAATCTTAGCCTCTGTATCACTGTAAGTTTGACTCAATTTGAAATTAAAAATGATACTGATTAAATCATATAGAAGTAGAGCAGGTCCTACACCTAATTTCTTCTGAGAAATGTTTCACCAGAAGAGAGAACAGACACAGAAAGACACAGACAGGGAGAAGACACCATTTAAATGGAGATAACTAAGTAATTAGGAATGCCAAACAAATGTGTAAAAGTAGAATGGCTGATGTGTGGGGCTGGCCAAGTCTGACTTCCACTAATTTCAAAGGGAAAAGAGTTCCCATTCATAACATCCACAGCACAAAACTGATTCAATGAAGCCAGATATGCTCCCACACTCCCTTCATCTCCTTATAGCAATTATAACACCATCTATACTTTCCACCATTCTCATTGCTCTGCTACTGGGTCCACTAATCCATCTCAATGACCACACAGAACTCTCAGACCACACTGACAATTATCAGACTTATGAGAGAAATTAATAGGCTAAAGATATAGAGCAAGTAATATGGTTTATATGGTTTTGATTAAAACAAACTTGGAAGCAGGAGAGGCATCCACTTCTGAAATAGCTTGCCTCCAGAAGCCCTATGAATTTTGAGAAATGATGAAAGTTATACAAGTGTTCAGGTCTTTTGTTCATAGGGTCGCTATGAGTCGTCTATGACTCAACAGCACATAACAACAACATAGAGAAAGCTCAGTTGACCTAGTGGACAGAAAGTGATGCTACCAAGCCAAAGGTGGGCGATTTTAATCTGTGGCCCTCAGGCCTGCTTTTAATTGTTTTTGTCAAACATTCTTGTAAATGGCATAGCACTGGTCTGTCCATTTGCTGTACAGAGGTAACTCGTGGTTGCTGTGAAGCTGAACACTGTGACACTGTTGTGTCAAATGTGATAATATTTACCCATGGTGGACAGTGTTTGGTGGAGCTCCCCAGTTAAAACAAGCTTAGAAGCAAGAGTGGCATCCACTTCCGAAATAGCTCGCCTCCGGAAACTCTAAGAATGTGGTGAAATGATGAATGTTATACAAGTGTTCAGATCTTTCATTCATAGGGTCATTATGAGCCATCTATGACTTGACAACACTTAACAACAACAACATAACTAAAGTAGGAAACAGATATGTTCTTCAGTTAGGAAAGTTTCTCAGCCTTTTGGCTGCCAGATAACATCACACAGCTCTCTTAGTCTACCAATTATGGCATCTCTCCCCTGAGTCCTTGAACAAGCTCAAAATCTAAGATTCAAATGGGTGCATGCTAAAGTCTCTGCTCCTTCTTTCTTGCTGGTGTGAAGATTTCTATTTTCTGCATCTAAATCTATTCAACTTAAGCCTGATGGGATAGAAAGACTGACCAATTCCCTCATAAGTAGCCTACATATTTAATTTGCATGTCCCCACCCAAAAGGCATCTCATCTCACTTACATCACTAGCATAGTCTTAACCAGCTATGTGGTAAAAATAACAAAAACCAATGTCTAGGAAAATAATCTTGAACAATTAATCCACTGTATCACAGAGTGTTAGAAACTATTAGAAGTAGAATGAGAAAAGAAAATAGCCAACCCAAAACAAAACCCAAAATAAAAAAAAACAAACAAAACAACAAAACCCTTTCCCTTAGATCTAATTATCTGTATTCAAAATTCTGGCCTACTGAACTGTGAGAAAATAAATTTCAGCTCTTTACTTAGACTTACTTTCTTCTATTATTTTTATTATGACAATCCTGAGAAATGAAGACAATCATGTATCCTTCCAGGAAGGTAAAGACTGGGTAGATTTGTCAAAAGGGTAAACTGTTATAATGATTATCATTCTCCATGCTTGTTAGCAGAAATTGCTGTTATCACTTTTACTACTGGGGCTGCTTTTACAGTAAATTGGAATCGAAGGAAAGCTAGAAAAATTTTTTTCAAACCCAAGATTTTCACGAACAATCGTGAATCAAAAATTGTCCCTAAATTTTGAAGTCTGGTAGAAGAAAACGCAGAGCTGTGAAGATTGATAAGAAAAACAAAACAAAGGTTAAAGAGGAGCTGTTTTGTTTTGTTTTTTTAAAAAAAACTTTCTTAGGATAGAATCAAAGTGGAACTGTACAGTGTCCTGATACTCGTGATACCTGATAGGCCTTTGACATATTCCAAACCTTGTTGTGTTGTTATGTGTCGCCGAGTAGCTTGAGACTCTATGAGTATCATCCCAAACCTTAATTAGTATAAAATAAGACAACTGGTGGTTTCCAGGAAGATCACAAGACTGCCTAAAATTGCAATAAATGTGGTTATATTCCTCTGCTCCATGGGAGACAGATAACAAACATACAACAGCAAGAACGGAAATGGCAGCTAATGAGCAGGTTGAACTAAGAAGCTTCCTGCAGACCCTGAAGCCACTTGCAAGTGGGATGAAAAAACTGGGAAAGTATTGGAAACATCACTGGTAGACAGAACAATATGGCATGCAGCATCACAGATGGAGTGACTTTTTCACGAAAGGTGTCAAACAGACTGCGAGGAAAAGAAACAGATTCTTAGATGGTGGCTGCAAATGAGAATGAAAGGGCAAATTTGTGTGTCTTCAGTGCGAGAACACTGCTTTACATTCCCATCAGCAACACCCAGATTGTGAGCACTAACTGGGCAGACTTTTGAAGTTGGAAAAAAGAAACTATTCAGAGGGGAAAGAAAATCTCAACACTGAGTACAAGATCATAGTTTGCTGTGACAGTTTGTGTTTGGTACAGTTCAACCTTGAATAATCTACTTCACAACATTGTATTGGCCATTTTTGTCTACTTTTGATCTGAATCATGTGGACTTGTTTCTCCCAATGAAAATAAAATAAATGAGGTAATGAGAGGTCAGACAGAGTAACCTTGAAAACATTATCATGCAAGAATATTTGTTTTTCTCTTATTAAAAAACAACTAGAAGGTTTAGTGAGAAGAGGAAAAAATCATGTTCATAAAACTTTATTAAACAAAAAAATGAGAAAACAGGTTTTTAGATATTTTAAAGATTTTTCATCAAGAAAGGTAATAGATTATTTTTTATTAAGTGTTTTTATGTTAGATGCTGTCAAATAAGTTACAATTAATAGCTGTCATGTATACAACATAAACATTCATTATATTTGAGTTCATTGTTAGAGTTACTGTGTCAACCTCTGTCACTTGAGGTCATCCTCTTCTTTCTGACTCTCTACTATGCAATGTCTTTTTTCAGGGACTGATTCCTTCTGAAAACATGTACCAACTATGTGAGGCAAATGTCAACCACCTTTTTTTCTAAGGAGCATTCTGGCTAGGTTTCTTTCAGTGCAGATCTGCTTTCCTTCTGAATAGAAGTTCATGATATATTAAAATTCTGCACTTACACTACAATTCAAAGATATAAAACCTTTTCCAGTCTTTCTTATGCATTGCCCTGATATCACATGCATTTGAAGAGACTAAAAATATGAGTTGGGTAGAGTGTATTTTAGTTCTTAAAGTAACATCTTTGTTTTTTGATACTTTAAAGAACTTCTTACAGTAGATTTTCTCAATGTGATGTGTCGTTTTATTTTTTGTTTGTGTGTTTGTTTCATTGACTGTTGCTTTTGTGAGTATTCACTGTGGACAAAGCAAAATGAAATCTTTTACAATGACAGTATTTTTTTCATTCATTATCATGCTACTTATTTGTTCAGGTGTGAGGATGTTTGTTTTCCTTTTGCTGAGATGCAATCCATATTGACTGCTGAAGTCTGATCTTCATCCGGTAATGCATTCAGCCATTTTTACTTTCAGCTTTCGTAGATATATTTTGTTATTATAGTCTGTTAATGATCCTTCCTCCAATCCTGATGCTCTTTCTTCTTCACAAAGTTAAGTTTTTAAAAAAATATTTGCTAAGCCTAAAGACTTATTAGGTATGGTAAAAGAAATTGCCATTCTTTTCAATGTTGAGTCATAATATATTATCACCCACACAATCAAGTGAATGCTTTTGCATAGTCAGTGAAACTCAGACAAACATCTTTATGACAGTCTCTGTTCCTTTCATTTGAAATCCAGCTGAGATCTGCCATATGTAAGTCCTCATTCCTTGTTCTTTTCTGAATCCAGTTTGAATTACTGGATGTTCTCTTTTGATGTACTGCTACAACTATTTTAAAATTCTTTTTGGCAAGATTTTACTTGCATGTGATAACAATAATATCATTCATTCATTCTCACATTCTCTTGCATCATCCTTTAGAAGAGACAGAAATATGAATCTCTTCAAGTAAGTGATCAAGCATAGATATATCAGTGCTACCACTGCTATGTGTTTGTTGTCGTTATTTGCTGTCAATTTGTCTGCAACTCATACCAACCCTATGTACAACAACCCTAAACCCTGCTCTATCCTGTACCAATTCCACTATCTCTGACACACCCACCCTCATTACCCTAGTCACTGAATCAATCCATCTCATCAAGGTTCTTCCTCTCCCACACTGTCCTTCCACCCTCCCAAGCATGATGTCCGTCTCTAAGGACTGGTCCCTCCTTACAGCATGTACAAAATATGTTAGACAAAGCTTCAGAATTCTTGCCTCCAAGGGGCAGTCTGGTTTTACCCTCTCCAGAATGAACCTGTTTGTTCTCATGGTATATTCAACACTCTTCTCCAACACCACAGATCAAAGGCATCAATTCTCCTTCTATTATCTATACAAACAGGAAAAAAATCTGGTATAGCACTTGTCTGTTATTTTGCTATATTAAGATAACTTGTTGGTTGCTATGATATTGAAATCTATAACACTGGTGTGTCAAATGCCACAAAGGTTACCCACAAGTGGAAAGGTTTTAGTAGAGCTCCTATAATAAGACAGACTAGGAAGCAGGATTGGCTAATCCACTTCTTAAATCACTGGTCTCTGAAAACTCTATGAACAGTAGAGGAGTGTGAATAGTTATAGTATGAGTGGTAAAGCCGATATTAAAAGTTGAAATGAGGAAGTATAACTTAATAAATGGAACATAGAATGTACATAGTTTGAATGTTGGAAAACTAGACATTTTGCAAAATGAAATAGAACACATGAACATTGACATTCTAGGCATTAGGTGAGATTAAATAGATTACCTATGGCCATTTTGAATCAAATAATCATATGATATACTGTACTTGAAATGAGAAACAGAAGAGAAATAGTGTTCCATTCATAGTTTAAAAGTTAATTTCAAGTTCTATACTAAAATACAATATTATGAGAGGTAAGATATTATCCATATACATACAAGAAAGACCTGCTAATACAATTATAATTCAAATATATCCTCCTACATATAGAGTCAAAGAGAAGGAAATTGAAAACTTTTACCAAATTTTGCAGTCCAGAATTAACCAAACATGCATGCGTTAATCATAATTGGTGATTTGAATACAAAATTTGGAAACAGTGAAGAAGCAATAATAGTTGGAAAAGATGGGTATGGTGATAGAAATGAGGCTGAAAATAGAATGATCGAATTTTGTATTTTCAGTTATTTATTCATTGAAAATACCATTTTTAAGGTCACCAAAAAAATTACTTTTTACATGGCCCTCCCCTGATGGGCTGTATTGGAATCAGATTGACAATATCTGTGGAAGAAAAGATTGGAGAAACAATATGGACAGTTAAAGCAATCTGCCATGGGCAGACTGTGGGTCGGGCCATCAACCTCTCATGTGCAAGTTTAAATTGAAGCTGCAGAAAATGAAAACAAGTCCACAGGAACAAAGATATGATCTTGAGTCTATTCCATCAGAATGTCAAGATAATTTTAAGAATAGGTTTGAAGCATTGAAAACCAACAAAGACGAGATAAGCTATGGGATGATCTTAAGCATATCATCCATGAAGAAAGCAAAAGGTTATTACGAAGACAGAGGATACAGAAAAAAAAAAACAAGATGGAAATCAGAAGAGATTCTAAAAATTGGACAAGATTGTCAGAAGCCAAAACAATGCAAATACAGGCCAAAGTAAGAGTGGAACACAAAATTTCAAAGGGCAGCTCAAGGAGACAAAGCAAAGTATTATAGTGGAATGTGCAGATATATAAAATTGGAAATTAAAAAGGTAAGAACTCACTCTACATGTCTCAAGCTGAGAGAACTGAAAAACAGTTTTAAGCCTCGAGTCGCAATATTGAAAGTTGCTATGGGCAATATGCTGAATGACCCATAAAGCATAAAAAGAAGATAGAGAGAATATATAGAGTCACTGTACCAAAAATAACTGACTGATACTGAAAAATTTCAGGAAGTATCATATGAGCAGAAGCCAATGATAATGAAGGAGGAAGTGGAAAATGCACTGAAGGCATAGGCAAAAAAATTAGGTTCCAGGAATCTATGGGACACAAATTGACTGTTTCAATTAACAGATGCAGCCCTGAATGTGCTCACAGCCTATGACAGGAAATTTGGAGGGTAGTTGTCTGACCAACAGTTTGTAAGAGGTCTATGTTTGTTCCCATGCCCAAAAAAGGTGATCCAACTTAATGTGGAAACTATCAAATGACATTATTAATATCATATACAAGAAAAATACTATTAAAGGTCATTCAGAAAAGGCTAGAACA
>NW_006399751.1:35291167-35305212 GCF_000299155.1 Elephantulus edwardii
AAATCGGATCTGACTGGTACAGGAGGAGATTGTTCCTCCTTCTCCAGCAGAGCATCTGGTGGATTTGAGCTGTGCACCTCTGGGATTGCGGTGCAGCTTCTTGCCACTAAGCCACCAGAGCTCGCCATTTTTTTTTTTTAATAATATGCTACCTTCAGAAATGATCAGATGAAAACTAATTCTATATGGAAAATATAAGAACAAAAATTTGGAAGAAAATGAAACAAAAAAATGGAAATAAATCACACCAAAAAAATGTTTATACATTTCAGTGTAACAAAGACTTCTCCAATGTTTTTTGTAGAAGGATAGATTGCACAATGAAGTAGCTACTTGGAAGTTTTCAGTGACTGAAGAGATGAAGATTGTACAGAATAGTCTCATTATTGAGATAGCAATTAAATGAAATATGTTATGTTCTTATTTGTTTGTTTCTTACTACTTTCAGAATATAAACATACTGAAGACTAGAATAAAAGTACAGATGAAACTGAGTAGATTCAAACTGATGGCAATTCCATATATGTTAGAGTAGAACTGTGCTCTATGGAGTTTTCAATGACCAGATTTCGGTGGGAAGGAAGAATAGATGAACAGACTTTTCTTTTGAAGCATCTCTGAGTAGACCTGAATCTTTGTTATTGATGTCTACCTTTTGGGCAAGGCAGGGACTCGTGAAAACAAAGAATGGATTCTTTAAGAGAGGAAGACCCTCAATGGGATGGATTAATTCAGTGACTGGGTAGATACGTCAGAGACAGTAAGATTGGCACAGGACGGAGCAGGGCTTAGGGCGATTGTACACAGGGTTGCTATGAGTCACAAGTGACTCAACGGCACATAACACCACCACCAGTACAAAGTATATCAAGGAAAATTGCATGTACCAGTCTCTCAAAATTCATTATTGAATTAATTTCAAAAACACACTTGGGCTTGAGGTTACATTAAAAATTCAAAAGTATCCTCTCAATTCAATTTAGCTAATTCAATCCAAAAGGAATCATTACATTTACCTAAAGGTGTAAATAAACACAAAAGTGCTGTAAGTGACTGCGATCCTTTGTCAGTAAGATATCTAAAATCATTTTACATGGTTTGTATGAAAATGTTGCCATCAGTTGACTGACTATATATATTTATATATATATATTCCACTTTCAAACCTTAAATTCATTATGGGATCAGCTATAAGTGTATATATGAAGAGTTCTTGGATAGTGCTAATGGCTACTATGCTCAGCTGCTAACTGAATGGTTGAAAGTTCAAGTCTTTTCAGTGGTTCTTTGGAAGAAAGCCTTAGTGATCTACATTGGAAGAAAATCAGCCATTGAAAGCCCTGTAGAATACAGTTCTACTTTGATATACGTGGAGTTACCATGCTGTCAACTGACTCACGTGAGTCATATACACACAACAATCAAATTTACTGCCATTGAGTTAATGACACCTTACAGTGACCCCTCACTGGGGAGGGATACTACATAGAGGACACTACTACGGAAGTAGTCTGCCTCTCATAAGAAGAAACCTTGCTCTTGTAGAGTAGCTGCTAGATTTGAACTGTCAACCTTGGTTACTAGCAAAACACATAACCAACCCTGCCACAAGGAGTGCAAATTTTACCCTATTAGGAGAGCCACACTAGTCAAATGAAATAAAATCAGATTATTGTCTATAATTTGTAAATTTTAGTTATTGCTCTACTTATAGAAGATATTATCAAGATACTTATGTTAGATGCTTTAAAACTTAATATATGTTTGAGTGACATCTTCAGAATATTACGCTGACCTTTGAAGCATTTGCACTTGAGATTTTCTTTAAAAATGTGACACTGGCATTTTTGCTTTAATAGACGTTTCATTAAGGTCAGTGCTACATTTGCTGTAATAAATAGAGGAGAATTAAGAGCTCGTCAGCACTGTCATATTACAACATTGAAAAGATTGAATTATATGTTTAAGGAGATGAATTGATGGCAATTGGCAAACTCTGCTAAGAAAGCTGTTGCCTTGAAAAATATCCCAGAGATAAAGTGTTTCCATGAATATTTTTCCTCCTTCAGCATACTTTATTTTGATAAAATACACCCATAAATTGAGATTATCACTTAAAGATTCCTACTTGGACTCTATGATTTAACTATCCTCTAATGAGCTCACAGCAATCCCTGTCATGGCTGCAGCTTTCCAAGTACATTCTGTGAAAGCTTGACGTTGCGTGCTCATTGAAAATAGTTCTTCTGACCCAAGGGGATAATCAAGTTCTATCTGGTTAAAAACCATAAAAAGGAAAGAAATGAAGAAATATTAAAATAATGAAGAAATAAGCTATGTATGTATTATCGAGGTATACTCAAAGCTATTTAAAATATCTTTTATGTAAAATGAAACATCAATCTAATTCCAAGTGTGGAGAGGGAGCATAGCAAATCCAATGTAGCTGCAAGGCAGTTTACATTGTATCTTACCAATGTTCAATTTAAGAAAAGATTGAAGAACATCAGGCTGCTATAAAAGCAATTTGTGCAGAATAAATTCGGTACTTGCCAACCATTTCTCAGAGAAAGCAGCTCTCCAGCGGAGCCAGGATGACATGCGAGATGGTTACTGATACTCAAGCAGAATGATTATTAGACATAAAATTAGTTCAAAAATAGATTTACAAAAGTATTAAATGTTTGATATAAGAGCAATATCTTCCATCTAAATGGTATTTAAATTTTGTTAGTGGAAAATAAGTAGTGTTTAGATTTCTTACTGAATTTTACAGGATGGGTTTTTTGTTTTTGTTTTGCTTTTCTTGTTGCAATTTTATAGCCTCTGTCTACAAAATAATGGGTTAAAAAAAATCACCATATAGAATCCCGACTGTGCTGTTTGCAATATGTTACATGCTATTAAGAAATGGGAATCAAGTCTAGAAATCAAGGGATGATTGAGGTGGGGGTACATTGAATAAATGATAATATACAGAATACTAGGAATGACTGTATAAATTAAGAGAGCTTGGAAGCACAGAGAGACGTTGAATATCTTGAATTTTTTTTTAAAAAAAGTGATTTGGGGCAGATACAGAGTTTAAGGTAGATCTTCTTAGAAAGGACAGAGTCCTATAAAAATAATGAAAATAGAGTATGCCTAGGGCTACCTCACTTCATAGCTTAAAGCAAAATATCATAGTTTATGACTTTTACTCTGCTGTTCTTTAAATCAGTTCATAGCACAAGATACGTAAATTCTTTACGCTTCAGTTGTCACACATAAAATGGAAACAAGGAGAGTATCTATTTCTGGTTATTTTAAAGATTTCTTTTGCGTACTGTTAAGTTGGAACTGACCCATAACTATTCTCCAGCAGGTTTTCAGAAGTAGTAAATTGCACTGGAGGAGTTTGCCTATCTGCCTCCTATGGAGCAGCGGGGAGGATTCGAACCATGTACCTTTGCATGAGCAGTACCACTGGGAGCTCTAGTGGCCTAGTCGTAAGAAACTGCACTGCAACCCCAAAGGCATGCAATTAGAATTCACCAGCTACTGTGGAAGAAGGATGGGCAGTCTCCTGTCCTGTGATTTACTGTTTCTAAAAACCTGCTGAAGGTCAGCTATGGGTCAATTCAGACTTGAAGGTCCACAACAACAAGCTACCAAAGCTACCCGGAACATTAAGAATTCTAAGACTCAAATTAGGCAATGGTACCAGAGATATCGCTGCTAATGTCAGATGGATCCTGGCTGAAAGTAAAGAATAGCAGAAGAATGTCTATTTGTGCTTTATTGACTATGCAAAGACATTTGACTGTGTGGATCATAACAGGTTGTGGCTGACATTGAGAAGAATGGGGGTCCCAGAGCACCTAATTGTGCTCAGACAGAACCTATACCTGACTATGAAGCTGTTGTGTGAACAAAGCAGGGGAACACTGCTGAAACTGAGAAGATAGTGCATCAGTGTTGTATTTTCTCACCATACCTATTCAGTCTGTATGCTGAGCAAATTATATGAGAAGCGGGACTCTATGTAGAGGAATGTGACATCAGGATCAGAGAGAGATTTACCAATAACCTGCATTATGCAGACAACCTTGCTTGCTGAAAGTGAAGAGAGTGTGAAGAATTTGTACAGGATTAAAGAAAGCAGCCTTTGGTATGGATTGCATTCTCAATGTCAAGAAAACAAAGATCCTTACCATTATACCAATAGGCAACATCATGATGGATGAAGAGCAGATTGAAACTGTCAACAGCTTCATCTTGCTTGGACCCACAATTAACACCCTTGGTTCCAGCAGTCAGGAAACATGGACACACATCCCACTGAGAAAATCTGCAGTTAGAGATCTTTCCAAGTTATTGAGGAGTAATGATATCCATTTGAGGACTAAGGTGCATCTGATTCAGGCCATAGACTTCCCAACTACTTGCTATGCATCTGAGATCTGAACAGTGAATAAGGATGACGGTAAAAGAATTGATGCTTTGTGCTGTAGTTTTGGAGAAGAGCATTGGATATCCCATGGATGGGAAAGAGAACATGCAGATATCTTGGAGAAGGTGCAACCCGAGTGCTCTTTGGAGCAGGAACAATGAGGCTTTGCCTCACATACTTCGGGGATGTTGCTAGGAAGGGCTATTCCTTAGAGGGGGACATGATTCTGGGAAGGATGAAGGGTTGGCTGAGGAAAGGAAGACCCTCAACCAGATGGATTAATGAGGTTACTGCCACAATGGGCTCATGTGTGTCAAGAAGTGTGAGAGTGTGAGGATAGAACAGTGTTCAGATTTTTTGTTAATTCAGTTGCTATGAGTCATACTCAACTGAATGGCACCTAACAACAATAACAATAGCTATTGCTATCAATGTCATTATATTCTGTTAAAACACTCATTATTTGGATAAATGTTTACAGAGAATTTAGAAGTATATGGTATTGTGATATTGATTTATACACATTCAACAATTTATATACACACACCCAATTGTGACATCAAGCACAATCACTAGGATATAAGAACACTCCACCCTGTGTTTTCCATTTCCATTTGTCTTTCTTTCTTATCTTTTCCATGTTCCTAAGCTTTATCTTCACACAAAAGTTTTCTTTTTTTATCTTATTCAGTTGACTGTTATAAAAAGTGCTTATCTCCTGAGTGTTACTGCTCACCTTACAGGTCTGTCCATTGTTTGAAAATGAGCAATAGGGGTGGATTCAATTCTTAAAAGTTCAATTATTAAAAGGCTTGAAGAGTATCAGTCCTATCATTGTTGTCAAATCATCAGGCATGGCATTCCCATTGCTTTCTTTTAATTAATTTGATTTCAAAGTGTGATTTTGTATAAATGTCTTTTTACAGTAAATCAAAGATTTTAAGATTGTTGAGATACAAACATAATCTTTAAAAAATACACTAGTTAAAGCACTACTACATTAGCTTAAATAAGAAATAATTAGAACTTTATTTTTAAACTTACTATATTGGTTAACATACAAAAATTCATTCACATTTTATTTCATAAATCTATTCAGTATATATTGTATTTTATAGTTAATAACTATAGACTTGTGCCCACTGTTATCCTGTCCTTTTGAGTCCCAATTGAGTCTTTCCTCTTCCTTAATCTCCTCTCATCCACCTACTAAATTCTCTTGTCCTAGTGATTTCTTTTTACCTTTCCTTTGTTATGCCTCCACCCCCTTTCACTTTCATTTCCTAGATTCTTATACACTAAATTACTTTATATAATTCGATTTTCACTATAAGGTCCTATGTAGTTTTGTCTTTATAAGATTGAGTTATTTCACACAACATAATGTGCTCTTGAATCTCACATGCTATATAGCTTTTTAAGAAATCATTGTTCCTCAAGGCTGAATAGTATTCCAATGTATGAATGTACCACAATTTCTCAAATGCATTCTTTTGTTGATAGACATCTGAGTTGCTTCCGTATTCTCGCTATTGTGAATAACATTGCTATGAATTCAGATGTACGTATCTTCCTTTGTGACTTAGTCCTAAATTCCTTGGGGCCTATTTCTAGCAGTGCCATAGTTGTGTCACATGGAATTTCTATGCTCAATTTTTTTAAGACACTCAAAACTGCCTTGCAAAGTGGTTGTATCATTTTACAATCCCACCAGCAGTGCATGAGAGTTGCAATCTCTCCATATTCTCTCCACCATTTATTTCTTGCTGTCCTGAAAATTTACTACTCCTTCTGAGGTGAGATGATATCTCATTGCGGTTTTGATTTGCATCTCTCTTATTGCTAGAGATATTGAGCACTTCTTCATGTGTCTGTTGACCATCTGGATGTCTTCTTTTGTGAAAAGTCTTTTCATCTCTTTTGCCCATTTTGTTATTGAGTTATTAGCCTTTTTCTTGTGGAGGTCCTGTAGTGTTATGTAAACTTTCAGACACTTGTCTGAAACATCATTACCAAATATTCTTCACTAGTCTGTAGGTTTTGTTTTCATTCTATGGGGAAAAGTGTTTTATGCACACAGGCACTTAATTGTCAGAAGGGCACATTTGTTGATCTCATCCTCTCCTCATTTTACATTTCTGGCTACATTCACAAGCCTAATTATGTTATATAGATGATGTCTTCCAACTTTGGTCCCATTTTGTCTCAGGATTCTTATGGGTTGAGAACGCTCCTTGGCTATGGTGGTCTCCATACCTCTCTCATGTTGGGAGAAAGGAAGGAAATAATTAGGATTTTAAATTGAAATTATCTTATTCCAAATGTATAATACAAACAAAAATATGCTGGCTGCAAATATTTTTTTAAATAAGTAGATATTTTATAATTTTATTTATTCATGTGTGTATTTCATTTGACCTTGGCTTTAAGTAGTAAAATCTCAGACTTAGAATCCATGATGGTCTTAACACATGTATTTCTTTCAATGGAACAATGCCACTTTCAGAAAAACATGTATAATTCACCAATAATAGAGTTTATTAAGGTTTTGTTTTAGGCAAAAGACTAGATAGAGACTAGCTAGAGGCAGGCAAATAATCTAAGTTTTCTTACTATGGCTTGAAGAGTTTAATGTTGCCTCAGATATGACTTGTTAATTATAGTCAATTAGATATGGACATTATGTGGCTCTATCCAAACAACACACAGTCCCAACTATTATATGTTCATAGCATCCATTTTATAAAGACTTTTAGCCATTGTGGCATAAAAAAGGTTGTTGTTAGTTACTATGGAGTCAGCTCCCAGTCACAGCAACTCTAAGTACAACAGAAAGAAGTCCTGCCCAATAACCCCCTGTGTTTAAGCCTATTGTTGCAGTCACTGTGTGAATCCATTTCATTAAGAATTTTTCTGCCCCCACGGAGGCTCTACTCTCCAAGCATGATGTCCTTTTCAAGGTTTGGCCCCTTCTGTTAACATGTCCAAGGTACATGAAGCTAAGTTTCACCATTCTCACTTGCAAGAAGAATTCCAACTGAAAATACTGTGTGTTATTTTGAAAGTTCATGGTGTATTCAAGCTTTTCACCAACACCATATTCGAAGGCATCAATTCTTTTTCAGTCTTTCTTATTCATCGTCCAACTTACACATGTAGATTAGTCTAGTGAAAAGGTCATGGTTTCGTATGACTAAGGCACAACTTAGCCATAGAAGGGACATCCTTGCTCTTGAACACCGAAAGAAGTTCTTAGCCGCAGGTTTGCCCAAAGCAATGTTTTTCTTTCTTTTTTTTAACTGGTATTTCCATTTGTTTTCATTGTGGACCCAAGCAAAGTCAAATTCTTGACTTTTTGTAAATAACTTCGCATTTTATTCTCCATTGGTGAGATTTTTTTCTTTTTTGGCTTTTTTTTTTAAGGTCTGATATGTGCTAGAACCAGTAGTCTTTGTTTATTTACAGTCAGTTCTTTATGTCATCTTCTCTTCTTCTGTAAGCAAAGTTGTGTGTTTTGCAAAATGCACATTGTTGATGAGTCTTTCTTTATATCCAATGTCACATTCTTCTTCACATTGTCCAACTTTTCAGATTATTTGCTGGTTATCCAAATAAAATTATTGTTATTGCACAATGTCAAGTTAGAACTGACCTATTGCCCATCCTCCAGCAGGCTTTTAAAGGCAGTAAATAGTGTAGGAGGAGATTGCCCATCTTTCTTCAACAGAGCAGCTTGTGGATTAGAACCTCCTACCCTTGAGTTGGTAGTCTAAGTCCGTACCACAATAGGTATGGTCAAAGGATATAATCCTGATTTACAACTTTTCTGATTTTAAACTACATAGTAAACGTCTTGCTGATAATATTCTCTACCTTTAGCTAAGATCCATCTGATATCAGCAATGATATTCCTTGTCCCATGGCCTCATCTGAATTCAGCTTGAATTTTTGGCAGTGCCTTGTCAATATGTTGTTCCACCTATTTTTAAATAATGTTCAGAAGGATCATATTAAAACATCTGCATAAAGAGTTGGTGGAGAAGCTCACTATGACCAGTCAGAAAAAGGTTAGGGATCAATTGTGGAAAAGACCATGAATTGCTCATATGAAAATTCAAATTGAAGCTGAAAAAAATTAACACAAGTCCATGAAAGCCAAATTACAACCTTGAGTATAATATACCTGAAATCACCCTAAGAATAAATTTGATGTATAGAATACTAATGATTGAAGACTGGATGAGTTTTGGGATGACATCAAGGTTTCTGTAAAGAAAATAAAAGATCATTGAAAAGACAGAAAGACTAAAATGGACCTCAGAAGAGGCTCAGAAACTTGTTCTTAAATATATTATTCTTGTTGTTGTTGTTATGCGCCATCGAGTCACTTGCAACTCATAATGACCCTAAATACAACAGCTCTGAACCCTTCCCTACCCTGAGCCAAGCTTATTGTCTCTGACACACTTACCCCCATTACCCTCGTCACTGAGTCAATTCATCTCATCAAGGATTGTCCTCTCTTGCACTGTCCCTCCACCCTCTCAAGCATGATGTTCCTCTCCAAGGACTAGTCCCTCCTTTCAACATGCCCAAAGATGAAGCTTCAGAATCTTTGCCTCCAAGGAGTACTCTGGTTTTACATTTCCAGGACAAACCTGCTTGTTCTTCTAGAAGTACATGGTATAGTCAATAACATTCTCCTGCACTGCAACTCAAAGGTATCAATTAGTCTTCTATCATCCCTAGTCATCATCCAGCTTTCTGATGTATAACAAGTAACTGCAAAGACCATGACCTGTATCAGGCACAGCTTAGTTTCCAGACTAACATCATTTGCTCTGGAGAGGTTCCTGACAGCATATTTTCCCAGTGCAATTTATATTTTGATTTCCTGGCTGCTGGTACCAAGAGTGCTGATTATGGAGCCAAACAGAAAATGTTAACTATATTTCAATCCTTTCACTCTCTATGATGATGCTGCCAATAAGCCCAGTGGTGAGATCTTTGTTTTTTTGATGTTGAGCTTCAATCCATATTTAAGGCTGCAGTTGTTAACCTTCAACAGCAAGAGGTTCACGTCCTCCTCAGTTTCAAATAGGAAGAAATGACGAAATAAGAGAATGGAGTAGGAGATTTCAAAGGGCATCTTGAGAAGTTGTTGTTGTTGCTGTTATGTGGCATCGAGTCGTTTGTGACTCATAGCGACCCTATGTACAACAGCCCTAAACCCTGCTCTATCCTGTGCCAATTGCATTGCTTCTGACACACCCATCCCGATTACCGCAGTCACTGAATCAATCCACCTCATAGAGGATCTTCCCCTCCTGCACTGTCCCTCTACTCTCTACCCAGCATGATGTCCCTCTCCAAAGACCTGATTCTCCTTGCAATGTCCAAAGTATGTCAGACGAAGCCCCAGAATCTTTGCCTCCAAGGAGTAGCCTGGTTTAGCCTTCTCTAGGATGAATCTGTTTGTTTTCTTGGCAGTCCATGGTACATTCAATACTCTTCTCCAGCACCACAGCTCAAAGGCGTCAATTCTCCTTCTGTCCTCCCTAGTCATTGTCCAGCTCTCTGATGCATAACAAGAGAAAACAAAACAAAATATTATAAGGAAATATACAAATACCTGGAATTATGAAATAAAAAAGGAAAAACATTAGGGGCATTTCTCTGAAGAATAAATCCAAACCTGTATTTGCAAGACTGTAAGATTCCATTGGTATAACATTGAATGACACAGGAAGCATTATAACAAGAGTAAACCAAAAGGCTTATATGTGGTAGAAGAAGAAATCCTGTTAATTATGTCATAAATGTGATTAAGTTTAACTGGGATAGGTTTTTTTAGTAATTAAAAGAAGAAAAATTTTGGACTTTAAAAATTCTATTCAGAGAAGGGAAAAAAGAATAGTTCTATCAAAAATAGTTCTTCATTAATATTTACCTTTGCTGAAATTAATGATATTGTTCAATAATCCATATACAGCTGGATCACTTTCTTTTTTAATGAGCAGACATTTATATCTCTTCTGTCAGCCAGGTAAACTCTCTTTCACATTTCTTGTCCTGGATGAGTGAGCTACAGCTGTTTACTGATCCACCACAATGGTGCTGTTGAAGGCAGGTGGGAATTTCTTTGTAAGTTTCACAGGGAGATATTTGGTTGGTAGCTTTGTTGAGAATGTGAGTTTCTCATTCCCACTTTGGGCTTTACCTTAAAAATGGGATTATATTAAGAAAACTGGACAATGATTAGGGATGAGAGAAAGAGAATTGATTCTTTGGACTGTATGATGCCAGAGAAGGGTATTGAATATACCATGGACTGCTAGCAGAACAATCAAGTTTGTCATAGAGAGAGTGAGACCAGGCTCTTCCCTGGAGGCAAGGATTCCGAAGCTTCATCTAACATATTTTTGACATGTTTCAAGGCTGGACCAGTCCTTGCAGAGGGGCATCATGCTTGGGAGGGTGGAGGGACAGTGCAAGTAAATGATAATTTTATAAAGATGCATGCTCCAATACTATATGAGTGGATCTCTGAAAACAACCAATATTCAGTAGGAGGGAAATGAATGAGATTTACACACATTCATCAGATTAATAACTATGCAGTCATTAAAAAATGATCACTCTGAAAAATATGACATTAAGATTATATGTAATGTTATATGTGAACAAGATGGAAAGAAAGGATACAAACATGAATAAACTATAATAGAATTTATTAAAAGGCCTATGACGGAATGAAAATTGGCTAAAGAGATTAGTGGGTAAAAACCATTTTTTAAAATATTTTGTAATTTAATATAAACATTGGACATATGCCTAAATATTCAATAATAAAGGAACCTGATGCATGACACTGTGCAAGAAAGATGTTTCTTTTGTACCTTAATAATCACATTACATAGATAGATCTGTGTCAGTAACAGGAAGAGTTCTATTCTTATCGTTTCCAAGTCAATTACTGTGCATTCCAGGTTGATTCCTTCTGTCATAAAGAAATGTCACTTTTCTTTGTATCTTTTTGTAATTTTTTTTCTCTATTTACTTGTGTAGTTGGAACAAAAGTGTCAAGTAACCGTGAGTAGTCTTCATTGAAAACTTGGCTCACAAAGAACACTATTTAATTCTGTCAATCTATATTAGATGCTAACAGTTGCCATGATATCAATTTTAATTTAATGTTTCAGTCTTAAAGTTTTCCCTACCCACCTAAAACTGTGGGTTTTTCCAAAAGACTAGAGTCATTAAATTTGAAAGAAAATCTAGTTGATAGTTAACTACTAAATACTTTCAAAAAAGCTAAATAGGTTAAAGACAAATGACTAAACGGCCAATCATCTCCAGTGCTATCTACTTTAATATTTTTCAAAACATGGACATTGTTTCCTTTCCTAAAACACTCAAAATTACACTATTGGAAATGGTGACACATATCCAAAATCTACCATTTGTTAGTACAAATTTATGCACTATTACGTAGAGTCTTGGCCTATGTATAGGTTCCACATGAGCACAATTAAGTGTTCTGAGATTCTCATTGTTCTCAATATGAACTACAATTTGTTATAATTCACACAGTCAAATGCCTTTTAAAGTCAATAAAACACCTAAACTTTTTTTTTATGGACTCTGCTTTCAGTCAAATTCCATCTAACTTAAGCCATAGCCTCTTCTGAATCCAGCTTGAATTTC
This sequence comes from Elephantulus edwardii, assembly GCF_000299155.1. Lineage (NCBI taxonomy): Eukaryota > Metazoa > Chordata > Mammalia > Macroscelidea > Macroscelididae > Elephantulus > Elephantulus edwardii. The sequence goes on from NW_006399751.1 coordinate 35,303,307, forward strand.
TGGTTGTTCTCCGAGGATCTACTGTTCTAGCTCTGTTGAATACTCTTTAGCAAGTTCTTACTGCCATGTTATATTAATGATGTTATTCAATAAGTTGCACACTCTTTTGGATCATTTTCTTAAATGGTGACAAATATGGATCTCTTTCAGCCAGTTGACCAGGCCTTCCTAATTTCTTGGCATTGAATACTGATTATGTCAATGGCTGCATTGGTCTTTTCCATCTTGCCAATGGTAGTTGCATCAATCCCTGAAGTGTCAGTTTTCCCAAATGCCATCAGTGGAGCTTGGACTTCTTACTTCAGTAATCCTCGTTCTTGGTCAGATACTGCTACTTTCTGAAATGGTTCATTGTAATCCAATTCTTCTTGGTAAAATGATTCTGTATTCTTTCTATCTTGTTTTGATGTTTCTTGCATAATTCAAGATTTTGTGCATAGAATCCTTTAGCATTATAACTTGAGGCTTAGATTTATTCTTTAGTTATTTCAGCTTTAGTAATACTGAGTATTTTCTTCCTTTCTGGTTTTCTAACTCCCGCTTTTTGTAGATTTAATGATAATAATTTGCTTTTAAGCTGCTCTCTGAAATCTTCTCTTCATTTATCTTACTTTAGCATTTCTTCTTTCTCTTTTACCTATCAATACTTTAGTGCAAGTATTACACGTACTAGGTTTAATTTATTTATTTGCTTGCTTATTTTTTTAGAATTTTATTATGACAGGAGATTTATTTTTGTAATATAGAGGAAACTTTAGTATCGTAGGGGTAAGAAACTGCACTGTAATCCCTAAGGCAAACAGTTCAAATCCACTAGCTGTTCTACTAAAGATGGATGGGCAATCATTTCCCGTGGGATTAACTACCTCTGAAAACTCACTGGAGGGTCAGCTATGGGTCAGTTCTAACTTGATGACACACAACAACAATATAGACCATACTGAGATATTATGTCACAATAATTTACCTTTAGTCACACTGTTCTTAATTCCTAATTTAATGTAAATTAGGTAGGGTGTCATTCCAAGTAATATAGTTTAGCTTGTAAATTGTTGTTGTTGTTGTTATGTGTGGTCAAGTCACATGCAACTTATAGCGACCCTAAGTACAAGAGCCCGAAACCCTACTCTATCCTGTGTCAACCTCATTGTCTCCGACACACCTACTCCCAGTACCCCAGTCACAAAATCGATCCATCTCATCGAAGGTCTTCCTCTCCTGCACTGTCCCTCCACTCTCCCAAACATGATGTCTTTCTCCAAGGTCTGGTCCCTCCTTGCAACATGCTCAAAGTTTGTCAGATGAAGCTTCAGAACCCTTGACTTCAAGGAACAGCCTGGTTTCACCCTCTCCAGGACAAACCTGTTTATTATATTAGCAGTCCATGGTATATTCAACACTCTTCTCCAGCACCACAGCTCAAAGGCATCCATTCTCTTTCTGTCATCTCCAGTCACTGTGCAGTTCTCCAATGTATAGCACACAATTGTGAAGACTATAGCCTGGATCAGGCACACCTTAGTCTCCAACCTGACATCATTGCTCTTCAGGTTGATTAATAAAACAATGCTTTTTTTTGTTTTTAATTCTAGTGAGTAAGGAGATGTTTGGTCAACTCAAATACAGGTAGTTCAAATCTACCAGCTGCTCCACAGTAGAAACATGGGCAGTCTCCTGTGTGATTTACAAGCCTCTGAAAACCCCATTGGAGGGGCAGCTATGAGTCAATTCTCACTAGAAGCTACATAACAACAGCAAAAATATCTAATGTGTGATAGGGTTTTTATTTTTTCTTCCATTTAGCTTTTCAACCTATATGCAGAACAGATTATCCGGGAGGCTGGGCTCTATGAGGAGAAATGTGGGGTCAGGATTGGTGGACGATGTATCAACAATCTGCGTTATG
>NW_006399751.1:35305977-35311396 GCF_000299155.1 Elephantulus edwardii
CATTTAGCTCTCATTCTTTATTATATTGTAATATTCCTGGAAAAAAGTATATACATAAAGTCAGTTTACCCTGCCTTTTTCCCCTTCATAAACTGAAATGTTCTAATATAACCAAAACATTAAGTATGTTTTCCATTTCACATACGTTAGTCATGCAGGAAATAAATGCATCAGTTTCAGAAGAGCAATATTTACTTTCTTTTTATACTTAGAGATATAAAGCCTAACTGGTGGAAGAAATTAAGATTGTCCAACCTTGAGATAATTTTGTTTGCAAACAGGATGTTTTCTGTTGTCATTTCTCAGAGCAAAGACATTCAGCCTTGATATTATGTGAAGCTAGGAAATATACCCTTCACATAAAGTGTCATAAGTGGAGAGAAGAAGATGGTCAAAGTTTTAAAGGTAAAGAACAATTTCACACTTTGTCACCATATGCACAGTCCTCACTACAATCCTCTCTCCAGATATCTAACTGCATTTTGCGTATATTTAGCGAGGGATCTGAATATTGCCAGTTTTTATTATTTTCCCTGCCTTGAACCCAAGTTTGAAACCTTTGCAAGCTCTAGAGAAAAGATTGACAGCTATAGCTTGTAAATGACAGTCTGGTTTCTTAATTAACCCACAGACAGAACCTGTGTACATCCATGAAGCTGTTAGCTTTAAATCACTATATAGAGAAAAGTAGGTCAAGAGCTAAGTTGGAAAAATGCTGGGCTTTTATGTTTTTCATAATTATAAATGCAAGAATCATTAGAATTTAGGATTATACATTTATAGCAAAAATATACTAAAGAGGAATAATACTAGGGATAATAGTATTGAATGGGTTTTCTGAGAGGTTTCTCATTATACCAGAATAGGGCAAAATCAGAACCATTGTATAAGCCTTTATGTTACTTCTTTCAGCAGAGTCAATTAAAAACAACTGATGAGATATTAAAAAAACAACTAACAAAACTTTGAATTCACAAAAAATTTGCTATAAATGAAATTGACCACCAAAGAGAAAATTAAGGATTAGATAAATCATATATAAAGGAACAATAAGATGTTTTCTGCAAAAACAGATCCTTCTAAAAGAGTCAACCAATGATAATATCTGCACTTCTGAGTCTTAGTGTAACAGTGAACTGTCAACCAATATTATTGTTGTTTGGTCATGTACTGTTGAGCTGCCTGTGACTCATAGAGACCTTATGACAATACTCCAATTACTATGTTAATCTATCTCATCCAGGGTCTTCCTGTCCTGTGCTGTCCTTCCACCCTTCCAAGCATGATGTCGTTCTCCAAGGACTGGTCCCTGCTGGCAACAAGTCCAAAGTATGTGACATGGAACTTCAAAATCCTAGCCTCCAAAGAGAAACTTGGTTTCACCCACGCCAAAATGAACCTATTTGTTCTCCTAGTGGTCTAGGGCGTGTTCAGTACTCTTCTCCAGCACCACAGCTCAAAGGCATCAGTTCTTTTGTTATCCTTATTCATTTCCCAGATCTCTAATGCATTGCAAGTAATCGTGAAGACCATGTCCTGGAGCAGGCACACCCTACTCTCTAAACTGATGTTGTTTCTCCTCAGTACTCTTGAGAGGTCTCTAACAGTAGTATTCCCAGTGCAACTTGTCTTTTGATTTCCTGACTGCTGATTTCAAAAATGTTGATTGTGGATCTGAGCAAGATGAAATTGTTAGCAAACTTAATCTGTTCTCCATCTATCATGGATAGGCCCAGTGGTGAGAATCTTTGTTTTCTTGATATTGAGCTACAATGCATATTAAAGACTGCAGTCCTTGGCCTTCTACAGCAGAAGCTCCAGGTCTTCTTCAGTTTCAGCAAGCAAGATTATGTCATCTGCATAATATGGTTTGCTACTTTTAATGCAAAAGTTGATAATAAAGGATTGTTGTTGTTGTTGTGTTCTCAGTTGCTTCATATGCATATGAAAGCTAAGCAATGGTTAAGGAAAAGCAAAAACAAATTGTTGCCTTTGGATTATGGTGTTGGCAAAGAATGTGAAATATACTAGGGATAGCCAGAAATACAAAATCACCTCAGAAGAAGTGCAGTTAGAAGCCCTAGCAGAGCCTCACTCTATTGTACATCCATTCACTGTGGCTTTCAGGGGATTTAATGGCACCTAAGATTAAAAGGTTGCACAAGTGTGCTTGCCAGAACTGAGGAAGACCTGAGGCATTTGCTGCAGAAGGTCAAGGAGTGCAGCCTTAAAAATGAACTGAAGCTCAACATCAAGAAAACAAAGATTCTCACCACTGGGCCGATAAATGGCATCATGACAGATGGTGAAGAGATTGAGATAGTTAATTAATAATTTTATCTTGCTTGGATTCACAATCAACATCCTTGGCACCAACAGTCAAGACATCAAGATAAGTTCATTGGGAAAGTCTGCTGTTAGCTACCTCTCAAGAGTGCTAAAAAAACAATGTAAGTTTAGAGACTAGTTTGGAACTGATCCAATCCATGATTTTTGCAATTTCTCGCTATCAGAAAGCTGGACAATGACTAGGGATGACAGAAGAATGGATCCCTTTGAGTTGTGGTACTGGAGAAGTATATTGGATATACCATGGACTGCTAGGAGAACAAATAGATTCATCCTGGATAGGGTGACACCAGGATGCTCCTTGGAGGTTCTGAAGTTCCATCTGTCATACTTTGGAAATGTTGGGAGGAGGGACAAGTCCTTGGAGAAGGATATCATACTTGGGAGGGTGGAGGGACAGCACAGGAGAGCAAGATCATGAAGGAGATGGATTTACTCTGTAATGGGGGTAATAGGAACGGGTATGTCAGAGATAATTAGCTTGGCTCAGGATTAAGCAGGGTTCAGAGCTCTTGAACATAGGGTTGCTATGAGTTGCAGTAACTCAACAGCACTTAAAAACAACATCAACAGTAACTGTACCCAATAAGGGTCTTGAACTTGAACCCACAACCCTGAAATTAACAGTCTCATTCTCTACTCATTGAGCTAGGCAAGCATTACAGAAGAAATCCATATTTGTTCCAATTCCCAATAAAGGCAATTCAGCAGAATTTGAAAATTATCAAACAATATAATTAATATCAGAAGCATGCAAAATGCTGCTTAAGATTACTCAAAAATGTCTAGAACAGGATGTAGAAGTTCAAACTAGATTTAAAGGAGTCCATAGCACCAGAGAGATCACTGCTGAAGTCAAATAGATCCCAGCTGAAAGCAAAGAATATCAGAAGAGTGTCTATTGGCTTACTGCCTATGCAAAAGCACTTGACTGTGTGGATAAAAACAAAATATGGCTAACATTGAGAAGAATGGGAATCTCAGAATGCTTAGTTGCGCTTATGTGGAACCTATACCTAGACCAAGAGGCTATTGTGTAAACAAATCAAGGGAACACCACATGGTTTAAATTTAAGGAAGGTGTACATTAGGATTCTATCTTCTCTCCATAGCAATTCAATCTGTACTCTGACCAAATTATTTGAGAAATTGGACTCCGTGATGAAAAATGTGGCATGAGGATTGGAGGAAGATTCATCAATGACCTTCAGTATGCAGATTACACAACCTTGCCTTGCTGCAAAGTATTAAAGACTGCAGCCTTCAATGCGTATTGCATCTCAATGTCAAATGAAAATTCTCACTGCTGGACTGATGGGCAATATCATGATAGACTGAGAAAAGATTGAAACTGTAAACAAATTCATTTTACTTGAATTCACAATCAATGCACTTGGTACAAGCAGCCATGGCATCTGTAAAGATAGTGCACTGAGAAATCTGTAACAATGAACCTCTCCAAATTACTGAGTAGCAATGATGTTAGTTTGAGAATTAAGAAGTGCCTGATTCAGATCATAGTCTTTTCAATCACCTGCAATGTTGCTTAAAGCTGGAAAGTGAATGAGGATAATAGAACCATCGAGGTCTTTGAACTCTAGTGTTGGAGAAGAGTACTGAATTTCCCATGTACTACTAACAGAACAAGCATATGTGTCTTAAAGAATGTGCAGCCAGCATGTTCCTTGTAAGCAAGGATGGAAAGTTTCTTTTCATATATGGTACGCATGTTGCTAGGAGAGGCTATTCCTTGGACAAGGACAAAATGCTTTGAAAGATAGAGGGACAATAAAGGAGAGGAAGGCTCTCAACTAAGTGGCTTGACACAGCGACTGAAGCAATGGGCTCAGTATTTTAGGGATTTGTGAGAATGGCACAGTACAGGGCAAAGTTCAGATCTGTTTTTCATTGGGTCAATATGATTCATGCTCCACTTGATGGCACCTAACAACAACAGTAAATCAACAACAGTGAACATCCTTCTGCCATTCTCTGCTTTTCGTGAAGATCTGTATGTTTTCATTAATCATATCCCTTATTTCATGTCATCGTCTACATTGAGCTTTGATTTCTGAATTATCAATGTACTCTTCCAGGTATGTTTTTAATCACATACACTAAGTACATAGGAAATGATAAGATATATTTTTTTATGATCTGATATCTTAAAGAAGGTTTTTCCATTATGAACTTCTTTGATGACAAGGTTAAAGCTATCTCATGGATTGAAGACCATAGTTTCTGAAGTTCAGTGATTAGAGATGAACAATGAAGTATGTCCCCCATAACATAAACCCAAAAGTTACAGGACCACTCACATTGCTTCATTCAATCACTGTCCACTTTCTTACTGCTTTATGAATTATAGTTCAGTACATTCACAATGAAGAATTTTGATGCAATTTCATAGTGAAGAGTTACTCCTTTAAGAAAACATAATTACTTATTATTAACTAGTATTTTTCTTCTTGAGAGTTTTAGGAAAGAATTGTGTATAAGCAAGAGTTAAGTATAAATTCCCATTAGGAAAATGAGTAGGAAATGGGGATAATAATAAAATCTTTAGGAAGCTAAGAATTTAATATTTTCAGTTAAGTCTTCAGTTGAGCTTTGCATATATATGTATTTGGACAAAGAACTATTCTAAAATATCTTTTCAATTTCTCTCCAAGTAATGTTTTGGCAAAGCACACAAAATGCAAGTTTTCTCAAGAATTTCTCCAGTGGAGTGATTGTCTCCCTAGTGATTAAAATGACTACTTTAAACAAACTTTCACAGCCTTTGAAGATTACTGGTATGTCTTCTTACCATTTAATCTCATGTTCTGTATTTCAACATGTTACACATAAAATTAACATCATTAGCCATGATGTTAAATTTCTATGATTTTATTAAAATTTAAAAATCACATGGTATTACTTCTAAATTTAGAGTAGTGAGAGAAGATCTTCACCCTGAAACCCACAGCTTCCCTTTTCAGCAGGAAGTAGCTAAGAGAATACGCCATCCCCTTTTCCTTATGACTCAGGGTGAAGTCTCTCTCAGGGAGGAGTGATAGGGAATGGCAAA
>NW_006399751.1:35312366-35322580 GCF_000299155.1 Elephantulus edwardii
CCATAAGGACAGATGCTGTATAAGACTATTATTTTAGAGATAAAAAGATAACTAGTAAAATGTGTATGAGGATCCAAGGAAGGAAGGGTGGCAACAGAGAAGTGAGCATGGATGGCGTAGGTGGTGTGGTAAAATGGGGACAAAAAAAAAGATCAACAAAAATTGAAGGGTTCAAGTGTATCAGAAATGATAAGGACAACACAAGAAAGGTTCAGATCAACTGTGCACAGGGACTCTAGGAGTTGACTTGCTGGCACCTCTCAACAAACAACAACAAACCCAAGATGCAAAATATCCAAATAGTCTGAAACTCTAGAAGTAAATTTGGTCACTAAAAAAATAATAAAAATAACCGATAAGCGAACTCTGGTGGCCTAGTGGCAGGAAGCTGCACTGAAATCCCAGAGGTACGTGGTTCGAATTCACCAGATGCTCTGCTGGAGAAGGAGGGGTAATCTCCTCTTGTACCAGTCAGATCTGATTTGATGGTACACACACACATAAAAATAATAACATAAAATAAATTTTAAAAAATTTTTAAAATAACTTAATTTTAGGATTTCAAAGATATTAAATCATAACAACATGGGAAAAACAAACATACAAAAACCATGATGTTCTTTAAGGAGGTTAAATTCTCAATTTGGCAATTCCTCCTAAGAAAAACCTCAAACCTCAATATCTTTATTATCTGTTAATGTCAAGAAGGAATAGTACTAATCCCATAGCAATTACTATAGAGAAAAAGACAATACATTCTAGTATATTTCATGAGCCAAGGCAAAGTAATCTTAATTTCCCAATAAGAAAAAAAAATAGATTAGTGTCTCTCATGATTAAAACATATAAAATATTAGATAAAAGGAGAAAATATGTCATTAGTAAGTAGGCTTCATGACATGACAAAAACCTTTAGTAAATTATGAATCAAAAGAGATTTTCTAAATCTGACATTCCTTATAAATAAGGAGCCCTGGTGTAAAAATAACAATGAACATTTAATAGTGAAATATTGTATGCTTTATTGGAAATAAATTCCAACTCTTGGCAACTTCATGTAGTATGTCAGAGTAAAATGGTCTTCCAAAGTGTTTTAATATTTTTTATAAATTGTGATTTTAACAAAAGTTTACAGAAAAATTGTATTTTTATTTAATTTATTCATTGTTACACATTTTCCTCCCTTCTCCCACTTCACTTTCTTTTTTTTTTCATTAATCATTGCACAATTTCCTCCCTCCTCCCCTAGTCCAATTTGCAATGACCATTGAGTAGATAGCCAGATATATTTCTTCTGAGTTGTTTCTGGATAGGGCAAATCATTAACCTTTTAGTTAACAGCTAAGCCCATTAGCCATTTGTACCATGTAGACTTTGTTGGTGTTGTTAAGCACAACCATGTCAGTTCTGATTCATAATGACCTAGTGTGAAATAGAATGAAATATTTGTATCATCCTGCACCATCCTCATGACTGTCTTTCTTCCTGATCAGATTTGATTTCATATACTTTGGACATGTTTTCAGGAGGGATTACTCCCTGGATAAAGATATGATTTTGTTGGTAGGTGCCATTGTGTTGAGTACTATTCATAGTCACCTTTAAAAAATAGGTCTGTCCTATCCTGAGCCATCTTCATCATCTCTAACACATTTGTGTCCACTGCTGTGTTCACTGTGGCATCATCAATCCATCTTGTCAAGGGTCTTCCTCTCTTTCGCTGACTCTCCACCTTTCCAAGTGTGATATCCCTCTCCAAGGAAGAACGTCTCTTAGCAACATGTCCAAAGTATGTGAGATGAAGCTTTGTCATCTCTACCTGTAAGGACCATTCTTGGGGTACTTCCTCCAAGTTGCTGTTGATGATAGGTATAGTCAAGTTTAGTACAGCTGATAGGGACCCTATGAATTACAAATCTGAACCCTGACCTGTCATGTGCCATCTTTAATATTTGATACATTTGAGCCCATTGTGGTAGATACTGTATCAATTCATCTTATTGAGGATCTTCTTCTCTTACAGGAACCCTCTCCTTTTCAAGCATAATGCCTCTCTTCAAAGGATAGTCCCTCTTAGCAGCATCCCCAAATTATATGAGACAGAGTTTTGTTATCTTTCTCTTAAGAAGCACTCTGGCTACATTCTCTCCAAGACATCTCTTTGTTCTTTGGGGAGCTATGAGATACTCAGTACTCTTTTCCAACACTAGAACTCAAAGATAAAACTATGTCTTTGTCATGTCTATTTGTCTGAAATCTGTTAGAGGGGGTATAGCTCAGTGGGAGAGCATTGGACTGCAGATCAAGAGATCTCTGGTTCAGATCTGGGTGCCTCCTGCTTGTGGCTAAAGGCACAATACTTTGTAAAGTAGAGGATCAGAAAAAGAACGGAAGAGTCTTAGCAAGAAGGACTGACAATGGTTAAAACAATGGGCTCAAACACACAAGTGGTTGTGAAGCTGGCAAGACCAGGCAGTGATCAGCTCTTCTGTCTATGGGACAGTTATGGGCCATCGGCTCAACTCAGTGCCTCCTGACAGTGACACAACAAACTTCCCTATATCATTGCAACCTCATCATTTAAAAAAAAAAAAAGAAAACACCAGACACTCATTTCCGTTGTAGCACTCCCACATAATTTAAAAAGTTTATTGTTTTTCCTACAGGAAAAGAAAGACAAAATATTCTCCTTATAACATACTAACAGACCCTAGCAGCAACAATAACCAACTACTGAATAACAATAACCATTACTTACTGAAATTGTTAGAAAGAAACCCGAAGCACAAAACTACTTAAAAAGAAATATGCACGTACTACCAGCACTGGCAACAGTTTCAAATTGCAATTTTTATATTGAGCAATCATTCTCTTTAAGAAATTTGATATGAAGATCATCCATTAGCTTAAGATTTTTTTAAACCAGTCCTATTACTTTATAGTCACAAGTCAGTGGTATTTTAAAACATTTTCCGAACAACATAATACTATCAGGAGCCCTATTGCTCATTTGCATTTTGTCGATATGTCATTATGTAGAAAATAAAATAAAAGAGAAGAAGATGCAGCAGTTAAGTTATTTATGGGATCTAGTTATGTGCAATCTGGTACTCTATATTCATCTTTTTAACAGGAAATCATTCATGCAAATTGGAAACTTCCTTTTGGAGACTAAAAATCAGAATCCATGTCAACACACCTGTGCAAGACTGCAAGATGCAATTTAAGATTAAACAATTAAATAAAAAGAGAATATGGTCTTGAGGAATTGAAATACCTTAACTTTCTAGAAATCTTTACTGTTAGAACATTTCATATTATTACGTTCTGTGATTTAATATCAAAATCTCAAACTATCATATTGACCACTATAGGTTTTATCATCTTGTTTGTTCTTTATAATATAACCCTTTATCTAATTTTGACAATATTTTTCATATGCAACAAATAAGAGAAATAACTTGAATTATCGTAACTAAAATCTAGCCATCCTTACACAAAGGACTTATTCTGAAAGGTTGCAAACACATATCATTTAAGCCATATTGCCTTCATAATCCTACATGATGAATTGACCGAGAACAAAAATTCACAACTTTACCTGTACTTCTCAATCATCTAGTGCACTAGACCAAGTAGGTTGCATCAGTTCTATCAGATGAAATAGATTATGCCAAGTAGATTGAGTTAAAAATGATAAGAATTAAGGTATTCATTGCTGAACTTATTATGAAATGTTCTTAGTGGTGATATTGTCTGAAAGGAATTCTTGTCACCAGACTCAGTTTAAATTGTACTAAAACATATGAAATATATATACGTATATAATGACACATAATTTGAAACACATATGTAATTATTGATGATTTCCTAATGTCTTTCAACACTACAGTTTATACAATCTGGTTTATGCCAAAAATACTTTAAGAAATAAGAAAGCTGGGGTTCAGTGAGTTACAAGTATTCTACTGTTTGTTGAGGAATAGAATATTAGCAGTCTGATTGATGATTACACGTCCATGACATATTATGCAATTATTCCATGCCATTTGACCTGTGATCTCTACGTTGAAAAACACACCTGTTCTTCTGGATTACAATTCTTTAAAAGTATTACTTTTCTGAGTTTTATACTATAAGTAAATCAACAACAATAACATGCTGAACCTGGCAATCAAATGTTGACTGTTCTCCTCTTAACACTAAGAACTTGCTGTTGTTATGTACCATTGAGTTGGAACCAAACCATGGCTGACCTTCCAGCAGGTTTTCAGAGGCAGTTAATCACACCGGAGGAGATTGCCCATCCTTCTCTCACAGAGCAGCTGGTGACCTCTAACAGTGTGCCTTTGGAATTGCAGCACAGCTTCTTGCTACTAGGCTACTAGAGCTCCCTAAGAACTACTGGCCCTAAATCACATTATAAATGAGACACTTTTATTCAAACATTTCCAGAAGGCACGCAGTTTGAGGCCACCAGCTGCTTTGCAGGAGAAGGATAGGCAATCTCCTTCCGTGGATTAAATGCCTTTGAAAATTCAACAGAGGGTCAGCTATGGGTCTGTTCCAACTCTACAGTACACAACAAACAACAATATAACTAAAAGAACTAAAGTGTCATAACCCTCAGAAACAGAAAGTTTAATATTGATGTTTAATAATATCAACAGTCAAAAAAATAATATCAACAGTTCTAGATATTTTCTCCTTTTACTTTAACATTTCTTTCTGAATATATCGGTGCTTTCAAGGTGAAAATAATTTTAAAACAATGGGACAAGAAGCATTTTCATCATAAAAAATTACACTGCAAACCATCCGTTTCTGTTAGATATATACCAAGTTTAATTGCTGCTTGGTTTGCCTCATTTCTCAATAGATAACAAGTTCTATTAGATCAGAGATCATCATTCTTTTACTAACAATTGCAGTCACAGTGCTAACATTATGGATGGTATTATAAGCTAATACAAATCACCAAACCTACTGCCTTCATGTCTAATCCTTTTTATTGTGACCCTCCACCTAGGTGCCAGAACTGTCAATCTTTATGAGAGGAGACAGTCAATGGATTCAAACTAGCTAATTTCCACATCATGCCCCACAGAGACTGGCTGTCTTCAAACAGTCAATCTTTTGGATACAAGGGAAGTGCTTAACCACTGTGCCACCACTTGTTATTTAAGTGTGTTAAGGTCAATTATGTCTGGTCAAATTTACTCCAGTTCATAGCTGTACAACAGATAAAACCTTGGCCAATCCTGTACCGTCTTCAAAGTCAGTATTGAATTTAAGCCATTGTTATAGTCACTTATGTCAATTCATTCCTTTCCAGATCTCCCTTTGAATAGATGATCTTCTACTTTTCAAAGCATGATGTATTTTGCCAAGGACTTGCCTCTTCTGATAATGTACCCCAAATATATGCCCCACGGCTCCATTTAATTCTACTAGTGTGTAAAAAGAATCCTTACTTTTTAACCCTTATCTCGCTTGCCTTCTGTAGCACTGCCAGTGTGCTCCTATAGGATACTAACGACACATTAGGCCTGGCTAGGACCACTTCAGCCAGCTCAGCTTCCAACATCCTCTCGCTGGGCAGGTAATGACCTTCCCTGAAGTGCTTAGCACAGAAGGCAACAGCCATTGGTCAAGATTAGCCTGATTGTTCATCTGAGACAACTGCAACAACCCAGTCAGTAGCAGCACAGTAACGTGTGTGTGTGTGTGCGCGCGCACATGCATGCACACGCACCTGCATACATATACACAAGCACACACACAAGCCAATTTGCCCAACCCCTGCCCTCCATACACACACTGAGGAACCATGTATTTTTCACAACTTCTAAATTACATGCCTTATTTCACAAAGATATTGTGGATGGCACTATGTTTTTCTTTATAAAAGCATTAAGAACTACCTGTCTAGGGACCTATCAGGAGAGAATACTTCGTTTTCTTTGTTTTTGTTAGCTGTCCTTAGGTCAGTTTCTACTCCTGACAACCCATGTGTTACAAAGTAGACATGCTTTGTAAGGTTTTCTTAATGAGAGCAGACTGACAGGCCTATATTTGAGCCCAGTGGGTGAGCTGGAACCAACAACCTTTAGGTTAGCAGTCACATATAAGCAAACCATTTACAGCAAACCATTTACAGAACCTGGGATTTTAATTCTCTCTCCTGCCCATTTGCCAGCGAGTTGATTCCAACTCAGAGCAACTCTCCAGCTAGGACAGAGTACAACAGCTCAGTGGGTTTTCCAGGCTGCAAATCAATATTTACTAAAGCAAATTACCACGTCTTTTTCCCATGGAGCCAGATTGTTTCAAATAGTCGATCTTTCACTTACCAGCCAAGTGCTTAACTGCTGTGTTGCCTCAACATCTCTTAATTCTATCTAAGAGTCTGTAAAAAGAAGAAGGCAGCAACAGAGTTGGATTTTAAATTACAGACCGGCTTCATATAAGCTGGAAAGTGGAGAGAAGTGGAAATTCTAAATAAATGATATAGTATTTGCAAAGGCATATTAGATATGATTGCACTGACACAGCCATTATCTCTAAGACATAAGTAAGTTCTTAGAGCATATGAAAGTTCTCAATCCACAAGACATGTATTCTAATTTCAAAAAGTGTAGCACATTTCTATTGCTTGCAGTTTAGTTTGGGCTCCCATAGACTTTGAAAGCAACATCACTATTAAGGGTTCTATTTTATTTAATAAGCTTATCCCACTTATCAGAGTAAGGCACAAAAATTAAGTCATGCTATTTTTATTCACATTAAATGTTCTAAGGCTCTACTTTCTCTCTTTGGAATCTTCTCATTAGCAATAGCTCTAGGTCCAGCAGGGATAATCACTTAGTCCAACAGGGTAATCTTGGTTCCTATCCCCTCAGGGAGAGAACTCTGTCTATGGAGGACATAGTGCCTGCCTTCTGTACTCAAGGCTACGCTACTTTCTTTCACAAGACTGCTATTGGCAGTCTGCCCAAGCCAAGGATCTCCCCAGGAGACAAGGTGTTCCCTAAAGACAATGTACAGTGGCTTGGGCACACACTGAACCCAATATTTATGACCTAAAAAGTGGGTATAATCCTTGTACTACTAAAGAAGGTGTTTCTTGTTCAGGATGAAAGTATGAGCATGCTAAAGTAGCATGATTCTATTATATCTTCTATTTGGGGTCCTTATATCAAAGCTATTTAATGACACAAATCTTTGTGTCACTCACATAACCTATATAAGACACAGTGGCTGTAACAACAGGCTTGCCCACAGCAAAGATTGTAAAGATGGCACAGGCCAGAATCGCATGAAGACTGGAACTGGTTATTCCAGGGCTCGTGCAGCTTCCATCCAGACTCCCTCAAACTTCCTGCTCTCCTGTCCTCACTGTGATATTTGTGTTCATTGTACTCTGCCTCTTGGTTTGTGCTTTTATCTCCTTAGTAGAAAAGAAGTTTAAACTGTGGATTCAGAACTGACTCATTGTTGAACCTCCATTGTGTTTCCAAGGCCGCAAAACGTATGGGAAGAGATTTTCCGTCTTTTCCTGTCAGAGCAACGAGTGGATTCGACAGTGGCGCCCCCTCAGGGTTAGCAGCGCAGCTCCCTATAAGACTAGGCGGTCAGAGCTGGTGCAGAGTATTATCAACAAGGTTGGACTTAAACTTTGCTTTTTGTTTTCATTCACCAAAATTGCATTGCATGACCAAGCCCAGAAAAAATGAAAAAACAAAAACACCCCAATCCAAACAAACCAAAAACCAAGCCAAAACCTCAAACCCATTGCCATTGCGTGAAAGCCTACCCATAACTGACCCACTGGAAGATTTTCAGTCTGTAATGCACATGGGAGATTGCCCATCTTTCCCCTATAGAAAAAAAGGATCCTGGGAAGTCCAGTTTTATCTGAGTACGTGAAACCTCAAGTGAGATATAGGGTCTCTATGAGTCGCAGGTGACTGGATGGCACATAACAACAATAGCATTCAATTTTGTTAGTGAAGAAAATGAAAATAAATATTAAATGGATAATTGGCATGTATATCCAATAATAATATGGATTTAGAATTTTAATAGAATTTGGAATTGTCTGGAATAAGTCTTTTCATTTCCTCAATGGAAAGATTAAGTGCTTGCTTGAGATTCTATCACATGTAGATAGTATTGGTAGCAAATGGAGTTTCTAAGAATAGAATCTAGGGCCTCTGGCTCCCAAATCAGAGTATGTTGATTACACTACATCCAACTTGCAGATGCCTATAAATGGACTGTGCTGACCCCACAACCTTGTCCTAAAGCCTCTATTTCCTACTAAAAGCCCAAAGTCCTCTTGTGCAATTACCTATCACACTTTTTTTAAATTTGTGTGCCTATTTTCACTCTAAATTAGAAATTACCTCTGTGGCTGGTATCACAATTTCATCATCTTCATATCCTCCCTTCTCCCAATTGTCTCACAGAAAACTAGGTTCTTGTTAAATGTATTAACTGCACACAAATGAATATAAGCTAAGAATGATAGTTTAATGGTAACCGATGGCAGACTTTTAAGCATTCTTAGTTATGCTGTTTTTTATCCTACCGGACTCCGATCCATTTGTTACAATTCATTCTTAGAATATTATGTTCATAGATCTTGTCACTGTGTACCTTTAAGTCAGAACTGACCTGCAGTGGACCCTCTGGCAGGTTTTGCCCATCCTCTTCCCTCAGAGCAGTTAGTGAATTTGGACCGCATGCCTTTGGGACTGCAGTGCAGTTTCTTGCTACTAGGCCACCAGAGCTCCTATAGATCATCTTCTTGTTGTGGAATGTAGAGTTAGAACCAACTCACAGCTGACCCGCCAGAGGGTTTTCAGAGGCAGTTAATCAAGTGGGAGGAGATTTCCCGTCGTTCTCTTGTGCACCAGCTGGTGGCCTTGAACTGATGCCAGTACAGCTTCTTGCCACTAGGCCATGAGAGCCAAAAATCATCTGATTTGTCACTATATTAGGCTTGTCTTTCCCTTCACAGGCAACAAATGCCCAGAAAAATTACCTAAAGTCACAAGAATGGTAAATGAAAGAAAAAGATAAGACGATTGTCTGTCCTAGAACTATTTAGTGTTGTTTTCTTAATACATTGCCCCACTTGAATACAGTATTATATTTTATGTCTATGTTTTATATATATGAATCTTAAATAATATTTCATACTATTTTTTCCATTTTATTTTTAAGTGCTGACCATTTGATATATCCTCAGATAAAAATATAAATATTTTCACACATATATTTACAACAGCAAAACCAGGAATCAAAACTTATTACCAGGATTGAGCTTGAACTTTTCCACTTCTAGGGATTGATGCTTTTATCTTTAGTATCCCTCAAGGGCAGCTTAGATATTCCACTTTCTGTCTGTAACTGGGAAAATAGAGGTTAAAATAAAGGGCAGAGCAACTGTCAGAAGGCATTAGTTTTGCTATTATATAAACATATCCATTTGCTTAAATTATACTGGCCCTTAGCATCCACACTTCTGCTTTAAGCAACATGGCCAACACTATGTTCTCAGCACTTTACTTACTTGAAAATGAGAACATACATTTTATGTGATTAGATAAATTAGAGCAGGCTAAGAGATGAGACACAGTCCTTGTCCCTGAAGCCTAAATGAAATCAGAGAAGCCTGTTAAGAGCTGGACATTGGACACAGAAGAGCCCTGGTCGCATAAATGACTAAGCATTTCCTAACTGAAAGATTGGTGATTTGAACCCATACAGCTGCTTTGCAAGAGAAAAGACCTAGGGATCTGCTTGATCTACAGAGGAGAAAATCCTATAGGGAAATTTCATCTGTCACAAAGGGTGTTCTGATGTGAAATAAATTAGTTGTAACTCAATAACAAGAGTGCACATGAAAAGGCACAAATAGAGAGTGAAGTATTAGCTCATATGTTTCTCAAACACATCACTTATACATCTTACATATTAATAACACTTCATATTTTTGAGTCAAGTAGTCAGGTGAGCGCTATTTCTTTGGGACCTAAATTCATTTAAGACAAATGTGTTATGTAAGAGTGATTTCAGTTTTTCTCTTCAATAAAATGCAATTGTCAAGACGGGGGAATCTGGAAGGTTTTTGAACAATAAGAGAAAGACAGTTACATATATATAATATATATTTTATATGTAACATATATTTATATAGATATATA
>NW_006399751.1:35323065-35325059 GCF_000299155.1 Elephantulus edwardii
AATTCTCTTTCTATCAACCCTATTCACTGTCCAACTCTCTGATGCATAGCATGTAATTGTGAAGACTATAGCCCAGATCAGGTGCACCTTAGTCTCCATCCTGACGTCGTTGCTCTTCAGTACTCTTGAGAGGTCGCTCACAGTTGACTTTCCCAATGCAGTTCATCTCCTGATTTCCTGGCTCCTGTTACCAAGAGTGTTGGTTGTGGAGCCAAGCAAACTAAAACTGTTAACTATCTCAATATCTTCACCATCCATACTGATGCTGCCAATTGGCCCAAAACAAATCTGTTTTCTTGATATTGAGCTTCAATCCATATAGGAGGCTATAGTCCTTGACCTTCTGCAGCAAGCGCTTCAGATCCTCCTCAATTTCAGCAAGCAGGGTTGTGTCATCTGCATAATGCAGGTTGTTGATGATTCTTCCACCAATCCTGATGCCACATTCCTCTTCATACAGCCCAGTGTCTCAGATGATCTGTTCTGCATACAGATTGAAAAGGTATGGAGACAGAATACATCCCTGATGGACCGTCTTCTTGATTTTGAACCATGTAGCATAATATATATTTTATATAAATATAATGTTATATAGTTCTGGGATTCCCATTCTGCTCAGAGTTATCCACCATTTGCTGTGATTCACACAGTCAAATACCTTTGCATAGTCAATGAAACACAGATAGACATTCCTCTGGTACTCTCTTCTTTCAGCCAAGATCCACCTAACATTAGCTTTAATATCCCTAGTACCACAGCGTCTTCTAAACCCAGCCAGCACCTCTGGAAGTTCTCTGCTGATGTACTGTTCCAGTAATTTTTTTATAATTTTCAGCAAAATATTGTTTGCATGTGATACTAATGATATTAGTCAATAATTTCCACACTTTGTTGATCACCTTTCTTTGGAATAGGAGAAAATACAGATCTCTTCCAGTCAGTTGGCCAGGTGGTTGTCCTCCAGATTTCTTGGCACAATTTGATAAGTGCATCCAGGGCAGCATCTGTTTGTTAAAATATGTCAGTTGGTAATTTCATCAATTCCTGGGGCCTTGTTTTTTGCCAGTTCTTTCAGAGTAGCTTGAACTTCTTCCTTCATCATCACAGGCCATTGCTCATATGTTGCTTCATTAAATTCTTCTGTGTCAGCCCATTATTTTTTTTGGTACAGTGACTCTGTGCACCAGGCTATGGTCTTCTCAATTATGTGCTATGTGTCAGAAAGCTGGACAATGATTAGGGATGATAAAAAGAGAATTGATGCCTTTGAGCTATGGTGCTAGAGAAGAGTATTGAATATACCACGGACTTCTAAGAGAACAAACAGGTTTGTCCTGGAGAGAGTTAAAACAGGCTGTTCCTTGGAAGCAAAGATTCTGAAGCTCCATCAGATCTACTTTGGACATGTTGCAAGGAGGGATCAGTCTTTGGAGTGGGACATTATGCTTAGGAGGGTGGAAGGACAATGCAGGAGGGGAAGACCCCCAATGAGATGGACTGACTTAGTGACAGGAATAATGGGGTAGGTGTGTCTGAGACAATAAGTTTAGCTCAGGATAGAGCAGAGTTTAGAGCTGTTGTACATAGGGTATAATTGCAAGCAACTTGATGGCACATAACAACATTATATAAATAATAAGAGCTCTGGTGGCCAAGTGGCAAGAAGCTTTGCTGCAATCCCAAAGGCACATGTTTTGAGGCCACCAGCTGCTCTGTGAGATAAGGATGGGCAATCTCCTCCTATGTGATTAACTGCCTCTGAAAACCCACTGGAGGGTCAGCTAAGGGTCAGGTCTGACTCTATGTTACACAACAACAACAATAAAGAAATAATTTTATTTCATAAAGAAATAAAAGCTGGGACTTGAACAGATATATGTTGTTGTTGTTGTTGTTGTTGTTAAGTGCTGTCGAGTCACAGGCGACTCATAGCGACCCTATGAAGGAGAGTCCTCAATGCTTGGGTGCCTTTCATCCTCTCTCCAGGTTCATAG
>NW_006399751.1:35325159-35326115 GCF_000299155.1 Elephantulus edwardii
ATACGCTTACAAGGAAGTCCAGTGAATACCACTATCATTCAGATATATTCACCAACAACCAGAGCCAAAGAAGAAGAAATAGATGATTTCTACCAACTCTTACAGTTGGAGATAGATCGAACATGCAATCAAGATGCATTAATAATAATGGGTGACTGGAACGCAAAAGTTGGGAACAGAGAAGAAGAATCAGTAGTTGGAAAACATGAGCTTGGTGACAGAAATGAAGTTAGAGATAGAATGATTGAATTTTGTACAATCAATGACTTATTCATTGCAAACACGTTTTATAAGAAACATAAATGCAGGTTACACACATGGATTTCACCTGATGGTATGCATAGGAATCAGATCGATCACATCTGCCAAAAAAAAACCACTGGAGAAGCTTAATATCAGCTGTGAAAACTAGGCCCGGAGCTGATTGTGGAACAGACCACCAGCTACTCATATGCAAGTTCAAGCTGAAACTGAGGAAAATTAAACCAAATCCACAAGAGCCAAAATATGACTTTGATTTCATCCCCCCTGAATTTCAGAATCATCTCAGGAACAGGTTTGAGGCCTTGAACACTAATGAGCGAAGACCAGATGAGTTGTGGGAGGATGTCAAATGCATCATCCAGGAAGAGTGCAAACGGTCATTACAAAGACAGAGGAGGAAGTAAAGACCAAAATGGATGTCAGAGGAAACTCTGAAGATTGTACTGGAGTGTAGAGAAGCCCAAGCACAAGGAAGAATTCAAGATACTAAAGAGCTGAACAGAAGATTAGAAAGGGCAGCTCGGAATGACAAAGCAAAATATTAAAATGAAATGTGCGAGGAGGTAGAGTCGGAAAATCAAAAGGACTGAACTAGTTCAGCATTTCTTAAGCTCAAGGAACTGAAGAACAAATTCAAACCTCGAGTTGCTATAATCAAGGATGCTTTAGGCAGAATATTAAATGATCCAGGA
>NW_006399751.1:35326215-35334303 GCF_000299155.1 Elephantulus edwardii
GAGGCAAGCTATTACGGAAGTGGATGCCACTCCTCCTTCCAAGCTTGTTTTAGTCGGGGAGCTCAACCCCAATTTCTGTCCACATTGGGTAACCAGCTGTTAATGCATTTGACACATCAGTGTCACAGTGTTCAGACTCACAGCAACCACAAGTGACCGCTGTACTGCAACTTGAACAGATAATATACACACAAAAAAAACAGAAAGAGATTTGGAAATATTGGAAAAATGTATTTGAAAATAATGTCTTAAAATTTCTTATGTGTGAAGATGGCATCAGGCGATATTTGAGTATGCTGCGTGTTTCTCTATAAAAAAAAAAAGAGAGAGAGATACAGAGTAATTGTCCCCTAGAACCTTTGGAGAAAACATGGCCCTACCAACACCATGTATATGGTTAGCTAGCCTCCAGAACTATGTTGTTGTTGTTGTTGTTGTTGTTAGGTGCTATCGAGTTGAGGATGACTCATAGTGACCCCATGAACAACAAATCTGAACTCTGACCTATCCTGTGCCAACCTCAATATTGCTGACACACTCGAGCCCATTGTTACAGTGTCAACTGTGTCACGTGTACCTGTGTCAACCCACCTTGTTGAGGATCTTCTTCTCCTTCACTATTCCCTCACCTTTTCCAATATGATGTCCTTCTCCAAGGAATAGACTCTCTGAGTAACATTCCTAAAGTACAATAGATGAAACCAAAACGGTGACAATGCATTTCTGTTCATGTGGTATCTTGTTGCAGTGGTTCTAGGAAACCAATATAGTATGTTAGAGTTATAACTCTAGATGTAGATAAAAGGTCAATCCCAAAGGATTGTGGTTCAAGGCTACCAGATGCTCTGTGGAAGAAGGATGGGCAATCTCCTCCCATGTGATTAAGTACCTCTGAAAACCTGCTGGAAGGTGAGCTATGGGTCGGTTCCAACTCTACGGTACACAACAACAACATTTACAAAGTAGATTATTGTTCTCATACTAGATCCTATTTTACCCTTTCCAAACTCCAGTAAGGTAAAAGGGGAAAGTTGCATTATTTCTAGAAGTGGAAAATGAAACTCAGAGACACAGAATCCCTAAGTTCTTGTAACAACCAAGTTGTAGAACTGGAAAGGGCAGCTCCAAATACGGAAAGTTCTGCTAAATCTACAGAACAATCTTTTCCTGTTGTGAAAAGGGAGTCAGCTTGTGACATGGTGGACAAAATTAATGCACATTGTAAAAGTAAGATCATGCTTTATGCTGTTTTTGTTATTGGGTGCCATGGAGTCAGTTCCAACTCATAGAAACTACAGGTAGAATAGAATCAAACAACGTCTGCCCCAATCCAGCCTCAGAATTGCTGTGTTGAAGGTCATTACTGTGGTCACTGTGTCAATCTATGTCCTTAAGGACCTTCCTCTTTTTCACTTGCCCTCTACCAGCGATGATGTCCTTCTGAATAGGCCCCTACTTACAACATGTCCAAAGTATGTAAGATGATATCTACCTACTTCATCTCCAAAGAACATTTTGACTATACTTCTTTCAAGGCAGATTTGTTCTCTTGACAATCCATAGACGTTCTGGTGGCATAGCTCATAGAAGTCACACCGCTAACCCACAGATGGCACCTGGCTGGCAGTTCAAATCTACCAGCTGCTCTGCAGGAGAAAGATGGGCTATTTCTGTGTGATTTACAGCCTCCAGAAACCTGTTTGAGCATCAGCTATGAATCAGTTCCAACTTGACAACATGACAGAGTTGAGTGTTAACAGCCCATGATATATTTAATACTCTTGGCCAACACTATATTTCAAATACATCATTTCTTCTTTGTTGTTTCTTGTTTTTTGTCCAACTTTCATATGCATATGAGGCTATTGAAGGTACCATAGTATGGATAGGTGCACTTTAGTTATTAAAATTACTTGGATACCCAATTTAAAAATTTCTTCTCAACAGATTTGACCAGTGCAGATTTGATTTCATTATTTCTTCCATCAGCATTGATGGTAAATCCAAGTAAGATTAAATCTTTGATAACTTCAAACTTTTCTTTGCATATCATAATAATGTTTATTTCTTTTTGAATTTTTCTTTTATTTATGTGAATTATATTACAAACAGAAGGCTATAGTCTTGGAGTTTTATCAATAAGTGTTTCATGACTTCTTTTTCAGCTAGCAAAATTGTGTCATCTGCATATCCCAGGTTGTTAATGATCTTTCTTCCAATTAAGTACTGTCACAACTGCATCTATTTGTTAAAATATTTCTAGTAAGAATCTGTCAATTTCTAGAGACATATATTTTACTATAGCCTTTAAAGAAGCTTGGATTTTTCTTTTTCCCTTCAGTACCACTGGCATTGGTCGATATATACAGAGTATTATTTCCATATTTCTTACTGGATTGCATATAATAATTTGTATACATTATGTTTCACTCATATATATTGAATTTTATAAAATATTTAATCTACATTGTGTTTCATACAATTATCCATCTCTTTTGATGCTTCCTGTTCTGTTCAATCTCCACGGAACTCCAGTAGTATAAGGAGTTGACCTAGCCCAGGCTGTTAAGTCTTCTTAACTTTCTGCAATGAAGATTGTGTGATCTGCGCAATGCAGGTTGTTGATGAGTTTTCCTCCAAACCTGATGTCATATTCTGCTTCATATAGTCCAGCTTCTTGAATGATTCTCTCAACACACAGATTAAAAGATATAGAAGAAGGATACAACTAGAACACACACCTTTCCTGATTTAAAACCATGTAGTGTTTCCTTGTTGTGTTTTGACAATAGCTTCTTTGTCTATGTATAGGTTTTACGTGAGCATGGTCAAGTGCTCTGGTATTTATATTCTTATCAATGATTGCCATAATTTGTTATAATCCACACAATTAAAAACCCCTGTATAAACAATAACATACAAGTTGCTATCTTTTTTTACTAGTTTATATACAAAATTCTAATACAAATTCAAACAAATTCTTTGAATTTCCCTCACTCCCCCAGCCATCAAATTATACAATCAAATGATTAATACCCTCTTCCCCTGGCACATATACATCCCTCTGCTTCCAGCCTCCCCCTGGAAGGATCCTTCTAGATCCTTATACTCATTCTACAATAATGGTCTTATACAATATTTATCCTTGTGAGTCTGAGTTAGTTCACTCAGGATAATGCTCTCCAGTCCCTCCCAATTGAGGTAATAATTTACAAAGTTATTGCTCCTGCATGCTGCATAGTATTCCATTGTGTGAATGTACCATAATTTGTCAATCCATTCATTTGTGGTTGGACATTTGGGCTGTTTCCATGTTCTTGCAATAGTGAGTAATGTTGCTATGAACATTGGTGCACAAATCTCAGTTTGTGCCTCAGTTCTCATATTCTCAGGGTATATCCCAAGTAGTGGAATAGCTGGGTCATATGGAATTTCTATGTTCAGCTTTTTGAGAAAGCACCAAACTGCCTTCCAGAATGGTTGCACCATTTTACAATCCTACCAACAATGTATAAGAGTTCCTTTCTCGCCACATCCTCTCCAACATTTATTACTTGCTGCCCTGTTAAACTTTGCCACTGTTACTGGAGTGAGATGGTAACTCATTGTGGTTTTGATTTGTGTCTCTCTTATTACCAATGATTTGGAGCATTTCTTCATGTGTCTGTTTGCTATTCGAATATCTTCCTCTGTGAAAATTCTTTCCATGTCTTTTGCCCATTAAGTAATTGGGTTATCAGTCTTTTTTCTTGTGGAGGTCCAGGAGTATTCTGTCAACTTTTGTTATAAGACTCTTGTTTGAGATGGTATTACCAAATGTTTGTTCCAAGTCTGTAGGTTTTCTTTTCACCCTGTTGGAAAAAGTTTTGGATGCACACAAAGATTTAATCTTTAGAAGGTCCCATGCATCAATTTTATCCTCTTTATATTGTGCATTTCTGGTTCTATTTGGCAGTCTCTTTATACCTTGAAATAGGGAGGGCTTCTAAGCTTGATCCAAGTTCAACACACAAGTAAATATCTTTCTGGTATTCTCTGTTCTCTATTCAGCCAAAATCATCTGACATTAGCAATGATATTCCTCATGCCATGGCCTCTGCTGAATCCAGCTCGAATTTTTGGAAGTTCTCTATTTATAAACGTTTCCATCTGTTTTTAAAATAACCTTCAGCAAGATTTTACTTACATGTGATAATAATTAAATTGGTAATTTCCACATTCTGTCAGATCACCTCTTTTGGGAATACAAACAAATATGAGTATCTTTTGTTCTGTTGGCCTTGAAGCTGCCCCCTACATTTGTTGGCAGAGAATAGTAAGCATGTCCAAGGTTGCAACTGTTTCCTGAAACACCTCAACTAGAAATCAAAATAAGTGGAGAAAAGATTGAAGTTGCCAAGCATTTCTTTTTAACTGATTCTACAATCAGCAGTCAAGGAAGCAGCAGTCAAGAAATCAAATGGCATTGAATTGGGAAACTCTTCCACTAAGGACCTCTTTAAAGTGCTGAAGAACAAGGATGTTAGTTTAGAGACTAAAGTGCACCTGACCCAAGTCATGGCATTTTCCATTCTTTGATGTGCTTATGAAAGTTGGCCAGTGTATAAGAAATACCAAACAAGGATGGAGGTATTTGAATTGTATGATTAATATACTGTGGATTGTCAAAAAATAAAAGAAGCAGTGCAACCAAGATGCTCTTTCATAGGCAAGGATGGTGGGAATTTGGCTCACATACTTTGGTATGTAGTTAAGAAAGGCAATTCCTAGAAACGTACATCATGGTTGGGAAGGGAGAGGGTAAGAGGAGGAGGAAGACCATCAAGGAGATGAGTTGACACAGTGACTGCAACAATAAGCTTAATCACAGTAGAGACTGTGAGAACAGTACAGGTTCAAGTAGGTTTCATCCTATGTACTTATGGCATCTAACACCACCACGTTCTAATTCTTACTCATGTGATATCAATCTATGTATTGCTATTGGCCAAAATAGCCTTCTCTCTGATATTAGGAGCAGAAGCCACTAAGATCAGCATTTTAAGGAAACTCTGACAAAATAATCAGAAAACAAAACAGAGAGAGTTAAACGGAAAAGAAGTCCTATAGCATTTATTTTTTAAAAATAATGTATTTTCCTTAAAGTGAGATTCTAGAATTCAGACAAAAACTTATTACATGAAAGAGGTTAAATAATTGAGAACCCTTTTCCACACAATATTTTCTGAAATCATTATAACCTCTTACTCACAGTGTTATAAACTCTATATAAATTACTTTTATATGTGTTTAGTATGTTATAGCTGGGTTGGCAGCTTCCTTTGGATGCTTTTCTTTGTATTGGCACATCTTACTCCATTTGCATATTTACTATATTTCTCTTTTGTCTAAATGTCAGCTCAGGAGCTATCCTCATGTTATAGACTAAGATTTAGTGAGTGTTTAGTTTTGAGACTGTAAAGAAGGTATACAATTTTAGCTAAGCAGAAGATAAATCTTCTCAGTATCATGTCGTAAATTTCATGACAAACTATCTCATAAATCATCCAGAATCTTTTTCATTTCTTGGAAGACCTAAACATTTTCCAATTTGATAGTGATCTTGCCATCTTCTGCTCTTCAAAGGTAACTTTCTTACCAACATCCTCATCTGTACTCGAGGTTACACTGGAAAAATATTTGTCACTCTTGATGTTGTCCACCAGGCACCCTAACTGTCGGAGCTATTGTTGAATGATCTGGGTTTTATGTGTTTCTCTTCTCATGTTCACTTTTACATAAACTTCTGAACTCTACGTGCCAGTTGACCTTGTATATGACCCACCCTAAATAGTTTTTCTTCTTGAAATGATGTCATTTGTTAATGTTTCTTTCACCCATTGTCATTGCCTAGTATATGAGTTTAAGCTTCCTAAGTCTGTCATAACAAAATACCACAAAGATGGCAGCTGTAAAGAATGGAAACTTACTGTTTGAAAGTTCTGGAGAGTAGGAGTTCATTATTGGGGTCAGCTATGTTGATTCCTTCTGAGGACTCTATGCGGAATAAGCAGTCCCATGCATAGCTCCTAAAAAGCCCTTGTGGCATAGTACTTAAAGTGCTTGATTGCTAACCAAATGGTGAGTGATTCAAGCCTACCGATTGCTCTATGGGGGAAAGATTTTTAATTTTTGCAAAAGCATTCTTGGGAACAGTAGCAGTAAAACTTTTTAAATGCCGGATCCCTAATGATTCAAATGGTATAAGAACTTTGCTCCCTTCTCTATTACCTTGCCAACCTCTTAAAATGAGATCTTGACATTTTTATTGTACCTGAAGCAACAATTAAATATGTTATTAAAAGGTCAGCCTTGAGACAAAAATTGGTCAAAGGCATCACCCTGATTTTTATCATTTTATGCCCTGAAAATTGCAACTTAAAGCAACTAGTTGATAGTTTTGCTAATTGATCTTCAGAAATGCCAGGAGTCTTAAGTATTGTTATAAAAGAAATATCATAAGTGAGTAGTTTTAATAAATAGAAAGTTACTCTCACAGTTTGGAAACCTGAATTCAGAGTGCTAGCTCTAAAGGAAGACTTTCTCACATTCTTTCCATTCAGGAGAAAGGGACTTGTCTCTTTTCAGTCTTGCTCGTGAACTAATAGGTAAAGAGTTGCTCTGCCAACCCAGAGGCTTGCAGTTTGGATCCATCAGCTAGCTGCTCCACAGGAAAAGAGATGAGCACTTTTCTCCTGCCTGACTTACTGACTCTGAAAACCCATTGGAGGGTCAGCTATGAGTCGGTTCCAACTTCACAACACATAACAACATGTGTAGCAGCCATGTGGTATTTATTTTTCCCTCTGTTCATACACACTTGTCTGCTCTTTTATAGCTTAAACAATAGAGATTTAAAATACACTCTACACTAATACTTCATCATTAATATAACAAAGAGAAATCATTCCCCAATGGGATTATTTCCACAGGTTAGGATTTAAAGCACATATTTTTGGAAGTCACAGTTGAATCTGAAATATCACATATCCTCACTGTGACAAAGTGGATATTCTGATGATGAGAGTACCAATGCCCTATCCTACAAACTTTCCAACAAAGTGATATGAACACTTCTCTATCAACAAGTAAAGTTTATGTCCATTCTTTGAGAATTTGAGCAGAACTTTGGAACTGCATAGATCAATAGAAGGCTTTAAGCATGATTCTCAAAGCCAAGTCAGTTTATAGATTGTATTTTGCCTCCGCTAAAAGTTCTGAAGATGTTTTAATTCCTGTGCTGGTAAATATAATTATATTTGAAAACATGGGTTTTATTTTTTATTTTAATGATGCCATAAAATGTAGGATAGGCCCTAAAACTAATCCCTCCTGAGTAAATGTCTTATAAAGAGGAATATAGGTAACAGAGATATCCACACATGGGGCAGATAGACACGTACCAATTGCATCTCCAAGTCAAGAATTTTCAGTAACTACAAAGATGACCTGCAAATTCATGAAGAATTCCATATTTTTAAACCAGCTCAAGACAGAGCAGCATTCAGAGCTGTTGTACATATAGGGTTGGTATGAGTCACAAGCAGCTCGATGGCACATAATAACAACAAGATCTATACAGCTGATGCCTTGAATTTGGAAAACCCTATGTACAAGAGAACATACGTAGACTAACAGAAAGGGCAACCTAGGTAGAACTTTCAAGCATGGAAATACAAAGGAAGAGGAACAGTTTCAAGCAGACACTAGTGATTGGAACATGGATTGTGAGAACCATGAATGTAGGAAAATTAGAAATTGTTAAGAAAGAAATGGAATGCATAAATATTGACATACTAGGCATTGGGGAGATGAGATGGACTGGGATGGGGCATTTTGAGTCAGATGACCATATGATATATTACTCCAGAGATGAAAAGATGAGGAAAAATGGGGTTGCCTTCATAGTTAAAAAAGTAACTTCTAGATCCATCTTGAAGCACAACATCGTGATAGGATTATATCCATACGCTTACAAGGAAGTCCAGTGAATACCACTATCATTCAGATATATTCACCAACAACCAGAGCCAAAGAAGAAGAAATAGA
>NW_006399751.1:35336663-35344000 GCF_000299155.1 Elephantulus edwardii
AATTGGGATGGGTGTGTCAGAGGCAGTGAGATTGGCACAGGATAGAGCAGGGTTTAGGGCTATTGTACATAGGGTCACTATGAGTCGCAAATGACTCGACGGCACATAACAACAACAACAACAACAACTTTCATAAACATTGAGATCTCTGTTCTAAGGCCACCCATTTCTGGTGTTTTGTTTTTTGTTTTGTTTTTGTATAGTAGTACAAGAGGGAAAAGTGGAGTGTTGGTAAAAATGAAGAAGACCATCAGGCAGATGGATTGAAACAGTGACTTCAGCAATGGACTCAAGTATGTCAGAAACAATGGGGATAGTGCAGGGTAAGACAAAATTCAGCTCTAGGCAGGTTCAATATGCTTTCAAGGATAGCACAAGGCACAAACACATCTTAAGACCAAATTAGCTATTTAGAAACCACATAGAAACAGCAAATTCTATAATACTATCTGTGGAATATACAGGGAGATATTCAATGCTATAAACAACTATTTATCGAGATAGAAGATGGAATTCTTGTTAAGTAATTCCTGTATTACAGACACTATTTGCTCTATAAGGAGTTGTGGTGGTCTTAGTGGAGAGGAAGTTTCACTACAGACACAAAAATGGTGCCTCTCTGATGGTTTGGATCCACCAGTGACTTCTGGGGGAAGAAGTGTGTAATCTCTCCCCACATAATCTACAGCTTCTAAAACCCCGTGAAGGGCCAGTTACGAGTCTGTGCCAACTAACTGGCGATGAGATGTTGTTCTCTAGGTTCTGTAGAGCACATTGCTAACCAGAAGCCCCTAGTAGTTATTACACCAGTAGCTCCACAGGAGGAAGGTGGACAGTCTCCTCCTGTTAAGATTTATATTCTCATAAATCTGATGGAAGGTCACTTAGAGTCAGAAAAGACTTGATGGAAATAAACTTTAGTTCTCTAAATATTTACAGTTGTCTTGTGAGATAGGATCTCACCATAAATAACACTCAGAGAAGTTGGCTTTCAACATCTATCTAGCTGCTAGTGAAAGGTATAATAGCTTTATAACACGTAACTTCTTTTGTAACCTATCTTGCTTTTACAATAAGGATAATAATAGTAAAACCTCAACAATTATCATGCAAATGTAATAAGATATTTTGTGAAAATCTCATAATAAGAAATATATATTAAATATTATTTTTGTACATTTTGTTTTACTTTTCTATTTTAGTCCATAATACAAATACATTATTTGTACATAATACAAATATATTATCTTTATTTTCAGTGTTGTTGTTGTTGTGTACCATAGAGTTAAACCCAACCCATAGCTGACCCTCGACAAGTTCTCAAAGGCAGTTAATTGCCTAGGAGGAGATTATTCATCCTTCTCCCACAGAGCAGCTGGTGACCTCAAACCATATGCCTTCAGGATTGCAGTGCAGCTTCTTGCCACCAGGCCACCTGAGATCCCTAGTAACTTCACATTACAAGGTTGGGAGTGTTGACACGGAGTTGTAGTAGTACGAGTGTTGATAGAAGCTTACAAATAACTACAGTGTGAGATAAATTTTAACAAACAACTTCAGAAAAGCATGTGAAGCAATTGCTTTCAGCTGCAATATAAAGAAGTATTTTATGCCTACAGTGATGCTGGAACTTGAACTTGTTGGTTGAGATTTTAATAATTAGAATGAATGGTAAATTCTACGTACAATGAAATCCATAACAAAGGAACAAGAAAACATTGTGACATATTCAAGGGATATTAAGTAGTTTAGTAACTCTGAATGAACAAAAAAAAGACTGAAAATTTAAAGACAGAAAATTAGAGTTTACAGACTTAGGAGAAGACATTAATAAAGATTTTTAAAATAGAGGTACAAGACAATGACTGTCTAAAAAAGTTAAGAACAGAATTGATAGAGGAAAGTGGGATTGGAATCGTTCATGAACAACAAGTCAGATACCTCATTTTCAGAGACTGCAGGGAGCCAAGGTCATCACTTTGTGTAAGAGGGTAGGTACTGGAGGAAGGATACACATGACAATTCCAGATTACCAGATGTGTGAGGAAGCAAGATCTTAGGAATGATGAAAGTGAGAAGAGATATTCATAAGGATTATTGTTATTGTGTACCATAGGGTCATAACTGACCCTCGGATGGGTTTTCAGAGGCAGTTAATCAAACAGGAGGAGAAAGCCTATCCTTCTCCGGTAGATCAGCTGGTGGATTTGAACCACATGCCTAGCTTCTTATCATTAAGACACCTGAACTTCTTTAGGAATAGAAAGACTTAAAATTGGGGAGGGAATACAAGAAATAATAAAATAAAAAGAGTAAAAGAAGCATTAATATTGTTCCTCTCACAAAGAACAATTATTGGGATATTTCATGTATTAGATGCTGGCAGTACAAAAACAAGGTCAACATTGACTCTATAAAAACAAGGATGTGCTGAAACCAAACCCACAACTGCTAAGTCAAGGCTGATGCATAAGAGGTCCTTCATCAAGTTTTCTAGGGTGTAAATCTTTACAGAAGGACTGGTGGGTCCAAACCACCTACCTTGTATCCCAACACATCCCACTATGGCACCAGCAGAGAAGGACAGTGTTAAATAAATGGAAAGTTGTCATTTGATAAATCAGTAGGTGTGAGCCAAGCAAAGGGAGATGGAACAGGAATGTTTAAACCCATAATCTAGTGTGTTCAAACTCACAATAATATGAATTTTAGCATCTTCTGGTTTACTTTTGGAAGTTCAAAGATACAGTAAAGGTGTATAAAGAGGAGAATGACAAGCGAGCAGAGACCTGACTATGTAGATATTTATATGTTAAATCAAGGCATTTGGGCTAAATTCCAAAGACATTAGATTGGCACTAACTGATTTTAAGTAGGAGAAAAATCAGCTGGAATCTAAATTTTGGAAAGATGTCTTAGTCAAAGCTCTCAGTGGCAAAGAACAGAATCCCAGTCAAGCTGACTTAAGCAAAAAGGAGGAATTTATTAACTATATATTACAGTGCTTTTCAACCTTTTTCATATCCTGACACAGATGGAAAATGATAATATTTGTACAGCACCCTGGGGAAAACAGACAAGGCTGCTTGTGGCAGGAGGCAATCAGCCTGGGGACTCCAGATGCCCTAAGGGCTCGAAGGGTCACTACTGCAGCACACATTTGCAGCACACCAGCTGGGGAGCTCTGATCTGTTATATAAAATTATAGACTGAGAAGTAAATCATAGAACCTGGGAGGCCAGCTGAGCCTTGTAAGGAACTGATGTTAGGAACCACTGGAAGTTAACTGGGCTTTCTCATTTCTTTTCCCTTTCTTTTCCCCTCCTCCTTTCCTTCTTTGTAGAGCAGTAAGTTTTAGGTCTTCTCCTAGTTTCACCTTATTTGTCTCTTATACTAGATTTTTTTTTTAAATTTCACAATGCACAAAGAAGGAAATGTGGTCATTTATCTTCCATATGCATGTGTTCTTTCAGGCAAAACATTTAATAAAGATAAGCTAACATTACTTATTGTTAAACCCAAATTCTCACAAAAGTTTGGTCCTGGTATATCCTGTTTGAATAATTTGCTATCAGTTAGGTAAGTAATCCTGTAATAGACATATGTCCCCAGAGGTTCACCATTCTGTAATTGAAAGTGGGCATTTCTAGGAAACGGACTGTGGAATCAACAGATTTTGGAGATGTCAAGTGATTTCAAAAGGTTGTCTTGGATACAATATAGAAGATGTCTGGAAGGGAAAGAAGTATATTGACATAAAGATGAGCTGAGACACTGCTGCAGGAAGTCAGGAAGGGGAGCAGAAGGGAGAGGGTTGGGTAAGAGCAGTAATAAGAAACAAGGAGTGGTAGAGCTATTTCAGCAATATTTAAAAGATGATGTCAGCGGGTAGCTCTAGTGACTTAGTGGCAAGAAGCTGAACTGCAATCCCAGAGGCGTGAGATTCAAAACCACTAGATGCTCTGCTAGAGAAGGAGGGGAACCTTCTCCTGTACCAGTCAGATCTGATTTGACGGTACATACACAAAAATAATAAAAGATGATGTCAGTAAGATTTGGGATTTGACAGGATGTGAGCATAAGAAAAAAAGAGCCATATTTTTGGTTTGAACCACCAATAGTTTGCATTCTTTTGTATGTATATGACTCATATATAGGACATATATTGATTGTATAAAGTCAGGCTGCTAACTGAAAAGTCTGCAGCTAGAATCTAACAGGTGTTCTGCAAATGAAAGATGGGAAATCTTTTCTTTTTTTAATTTTTATTAAATTTTATTAATTTTAATGAACATTTACAGAGATTTTGGATTTCCACTCATTCATTGTTTCATTGTTGTACTGTTTTTTTACCCCTCCCCAGTTCATTCCTCTTTTTTTTTCACCCCTTGAAAGTCTGTTTTAATTGTCCCATTGCCACAGTGCTAGTCAAAGCCAGTTCTGATTAATCTTCTTGGTCAGTGTGTCCTTTGCCATTCCCTATCACTCCTCCCTGAGAGAGACTTCACCCTGAAGTATTTCGCTCACTACTCTAAAGGGTCCCTTTGGCAAAAGGAAACACGTAGAATTGTGGAGATTGATTTTGGAATTTAGATGCACTGTTGTCAATTGTGCTTAGCCACTGGGAAATCTTTTCTAATAAAGATTCACCATCTTATAAAGTTGCTATTTTTATAATTTGTCCTACATTGATTAATGTTGTTGTTGTTGTTGTTGTTGTTATGTGCCGTCAAGACACCTGTGATTCATGGTGACCCTATGTACATGTACAACATCTCTAAATCCTGCTCTATCCCTTGACAATCTCACTGTCTCCAACACACCTACCCCAATTAACCCAGTCACAGAATCAATCCACCTCATAGAGGGTCTTCCTCTCCTGCGCTATCCCTTCACCTTCCCAAGCATGATGTCCCTCTCCAAAGACCAGTCCATCCTTACAACATGTCCAAAGTATGTCATATAAAGCTTCAGAATCCTCGTTTCCAAGGAGCAGCCTGGTTGAACCCTCTCCAGGATGAACCTGTTTGTTTTCTTAGCAGTCCATGGTATATCCAATACTCTTCTCCAACACCACAACTCAAAGTCAACAGCTATCCTTCTGTCCTCCCTATTCATTGCCCAGCTCTCTGATGCATAGCAAGTAATTGCAAAAACCATGGCCTGTATCAGGTGCACCTTAGTGTCCAGAGTGACACCATTGCTCTTCAGTACTTTGGAGTGGTCCCTAACAGCAGACTTACCCATCACAATGTCTTTTAATTTCTTGGCTGTACCAAGAGTGTTGCCAAGTAAACTAAAGCTGTGAACAATCTCAATCTCTTCACCATCCATCCTGATGCTGTCAATTGGTCCAGTGGTGAAAATCTTTGTCTTCTTGATATTGAGCCTCAATCCATATTGAAGGCTACAGACAGTCCTTGACCCTCTGCATCAAGAGCTTCAGGTCCTCCTCAGTTTCAGCAAGCACGGTGGTGTCATCTGCATAACACAGATTGCTGATGAATCTTCCTCCAGTACTGGTGCCACAATTCTCTTCATACAGCCCAGCCTGCCAGATATTCTGTTCTGCATATTCTATAGTAAATAGCAGCCTATTTATAAGAAATCTCAGTAGATATAGTCCCAAATGCTTAGGCAGCTGTATGAGTCCATAATTTCTAATATGAACAGCTACATCCATGTCTCAATTTCCCAATTCCTCTATGGTCCTTGGGTTCAGATTTACCAGAATGCCTCCCAGAGACTCAGATCCACCAGCAAAATGATTCATGTGGCCGTGGCTATGCAGGCTTATCGGGGTCCAGCCTCAATATATCTAGACGGTTCCGTGAGAGGAGGGACGAGGATTGAATGAAGACTCAGAGAGACTACCCGTTGATGACAAATAGTAAAAGACTTTTATTTTTGAAAAGCATATATAGGTTTTTAGTAGCCATCGCATTATCTCTTCCCATCTGGGATGTTGACTATCAGGTCAAACATTAACTCTCACAGACCTCAGCACAATACAAAGATGGTTTACAGCATGTCTCATTGAGTGCTCTAAGAAACAAAGAGTTTGGGTAAATAGCATTCCCTGAGGTCTAAGACCTCTGGTCACTCTTATTTATTAGCATCCTGCTTCCTTGAGTTGCATATTGCCAAGCAGATTTTCTAGCCAAGATGGGGTTAGTCTTGCTGGTTTCACAGTACAGGGCTAATCTTGCTTTGCAAGTAAGTTAGACCTCTAACACAGGCTGGTTTTGGAGAAACTGGTGAGAGATGGGACAGTACTGTAGATTGTCAATACTATTGGATTGTGACTGGAGGTGATGCAGACTGGTGGTGTAGAGACTGACGAGCAGCTGGAATCTATGTTTCAGGTAAGTGAGATTTTCTAAAGGCAAAAGGCACCTGGTACTGAGGCCCCATGAGCTCATATAAGCCTCTAGTAGAGTGGGACTTGTATACCATTCTAATCTTTTCTCTTTAATACAAAAATTACTTGTATTAAGCATAAAACAAACAGGAAAGATAATTTTTAATTATAAACGTTAGACACCCAGAGTCACTAAGACAGAATCAACTTCAAAGAAATGGATTTGGGTTTTTAATTGGTAATACAAAGGAGACCCGGTGGCATAGTATGTCTTACTGGGGAATTAGAAGGTAAGAGAAGGAGAGAAAGACTCTCAACAAGAAGGATTGACACAGTAGCTGCAACAATGGGTTTGAGAAGGTTGTAAACCATGATGACGACACAGGATAGGGCAAAGTTCCCATCTATTATTCATAGGGAAACTATGAGTCGTAGAAGACATGAGAGCATATAACAACAAAAAACAATATATACAGTCAAAAGTGTAGCATTTACCCAAGGTTAGAGCCCTACCTGGGAAGGTGAAGGATAGAAGGATTAACAGAAATGAGAATTACTGAGAGGAAATGAGGAAAGTGTAACTACATTGTGAGCATTATGATTAATACTGTAAGTATTAAAAACCAATATGCTCTTTAAATTCCCATTAAAATCAAAACTTAAAAATCAAGTCATATTAATCCTTATAATGTTGTGGTATGAGCCCGGGTTGAAAGAGGAGCTTGAATAGGATGAATGGCTCAAAAAAGAGGTAAATGATACTGAACTTCAGAATTTAGAGATGAACTTCTTGGCCATCGAGTTGTTGTTGAGTCAGAACTTTTTGTGGAGTATGCAGTGATACTGATGAGGACAATGGAAATGGGGAAGACTTTCAGTCTGAGCTTCAAAAGGTTCAGCAAGCTCAAAAATCCCAAAGTGAAGAACTTGCTAAAACAGTCACTAGCACGGCTGACAGTATGTGTACAGGTGGGAC
>NW_006399751.1:35344214-35355960 GCF_000299155.1 Elephantulus edwardii
AAAAATTTCCAGTGGGCAAATACTGGAGCAGCTGTCTTTGGGACAAAGTCAACAAGTAAAACTGGTGAGGATGAAGATGGTAGTGATGAAGAAGTACATAATGAAGATATCCATTTTGAACCAACAGTGTCATTACCAGAGGTAGAAGTAAAATCTGGTGAAGAAGATGAAGAAATTTTATTTAAAGAGAGAGACAAACTTTATAGATGGGATCGAGATGTCAGCCAGTGGAAAGAACGTAGTGTTGGAGATATAAAGATTCTTTGGCACACAATGAAGAATTATTACAGGATCCTAATGAGGAGAGAGACCAGGTCTTTAAAGTGTGTGCGAACCATGTTATTACCAAAACAATGGAATTAAAGCCGTTAAATGTTTCAAATAATGCTTTAGTTTGAACTGCCTCAGATTATGCTGATGGCGAAGCAAAAGTGGAACAGCTTGCAGTAAAATTCAAAACTAAAGAAATGGCTGATTGTTTTAAGAAAAAATTTGAAGAATGCCAACAGAATTTATTGAAACTCCAGAAAGGACAGGTATCCTTCGCAGCAGAATTATCCAAGGAAACAAATCCTGTGGTGTTTTTTGATATTTGTGCCGATGATGAACCTCTAGGACGTATAACCATGGAATTATTTTCAAACATTGTTCCGCAAA
Source organism: Elephantulus edwardii (assembly GCF_000299155.1). Lineage (NCBI taxonomy): Eukaryota > Metazoa > Chordata > Mammalia > Macroscelidea > Macroscelididae > Elephantulus > Elephantulus edwardii. The sequence continues at coordinate 35,344,872 of NW_006399751.1, forward strand.
CGGCTGAGAACTTCAGAGCACTATGCACTGGAGAGAAAGGCTTTGGATTCAAAAACTCCATTTTCCACAGAGTAATTCCAGATTTTGTTTGTCAGGGGGGAGATATTACAAGAAATTATGGAACAGGAGGACGATCCATTTATGGAGATAATTTTGAAGATGAAAATTTTAATGTGAAACATACTGGTCCTGGTTTAGTATCTATGGCAAATCGGGGCCGAGATACCAACAATTCTCAGTTTTTCATAACGTTGAAAAAAGCAGAACATTTGGACTTTAAACATGTAGTATTTGGGTTTGTTAAGGATGGCATGGATACTGTGAAAAAAATAGAATCATTTGGTTCTCCAAAAAGGGTTGGTTAGTCGGAGAATTACTATCACAGAATGTGGACAAATATAAAATCATTGTTTTTCATAGTAAATTTTATCTGTATCAACAGTTAAATTGAAGCTTAGCTGTTACAGACAATACGGTAATTATGCTCAGCTTTTGAAAATGAACGTTTCCAATGTATAAATGTAAAATTGCAGCTTATAGCTGTTACCATTAAAAAAAAAAAAAAAAGAACTGACCTATAGCTGACTAGTCAGTGGGTTTTCAGAGGCAGCAAATTGCACAGGAGGAGATTACCCATCTTTCTCCCACGGAGCAGATGATGGACTTGAACCAGATTTCTTAGGGATTGCAGTGCAGCTTCTTACCACCAGGCCACCAGTGTGCCTCCTGATATAGCTACCAGAGAAACAAGGCCTTCAAATACCAAGAGATTGTTATTACATTAACCCATATGTGAACTCTGTCACCAGATCCAGAGAGTTCTTATTTTAAAAGAACACAGGTTGCAAGCCAAAAAAAAAAAAAAAAAAAGGCTCAAAGAAAATGATAGTTCAAAAGAAATGGAGAAATAAAACCTTAGGGCTAGGAAATAGTATAGCCACAACAGTGAACCCCAATATACTAATGATCATTAAAATGCTTATTGTTGTTGATTGCCTTCGAGTAGAGCATGACTCATAGCGACCCTATGAACAAAAGGCCTGAAGGCCTTCTACAACTATCTACATTTATAAAAGTTCATAGAGTTTCTGGAGGCATGTTATTTAGGAAGTAGATGCCACTCCTGCCTCCAAACCTGTCATAGAATGTTACTGGTTGAGTCGCCTGCGATGCATAGTGACCCTATGTACAGCAGCTCTGAACCCTTCCCTTTCCTGAGTCAATTAATGTGGTATGAGGTCATAAAATCTTTTGATATGGTTTTCATGAGGTGACGATGAGTAGGAACTGCCTTGACAGTAACTAAGAGCATATTGTTGTTGTCAGGTGTTGTTGACTTGAGTATGATTCATAACAGCCCTATGAACAACAAAATCCTCACATTTCCTGACATACTAGAACCCATGAAGGCAGTCACTGCATCCGTCCACCTGGTTGAGAGTATTCCTTCACCTTTCCAAGCATCATGTCCCTCACCAAAGAATAGCCTCTCCTAGCAACCTGCCTGAAATATGTGTGATACTTTATCATTTTTTGCCTTCCAGGAGCACTCTGGCTTCACTTTCTCCAAAACTTATTTATTTTTTTTTGTTCTTCTGGAAACCCATTGTATATACAGTATTCTTCTCCAACACAGCACCTCAAAGGCATATATTTTTCTTCTGTCGTCCTTATTCATTGTCCAACTCTCAGATGAAACATCAGGTTATCAGAAAGACCATGGCCTAAATCAGATGCATCTTAGTCCTCAAACTGACATCATTGCTCTTCAATAATTTGGAGAGATCTCTGACTTCAGCCTTTCCCAGTGTAATACATCTCCTGATTCCATAACTGTGGTACCAAGGGTGTTGATGTGGGTCCAAATAAGATGAAATTGTTGACAATTTCAAACTTTTCTCCATCTGTCGTGATGTTGCCTATCAGTCCAGTGGTAAGAATTTTTGTTTTCTTGATGTTGAGATGCAATCCATACTGAAGGTTGAATTCTTTGGTCTTCTGTAATAACTGCAGCATGTAATTCTATATTATTGCTGTTGTTAGGTGTCATCAAGCCAACTTAGAGTGACCCTGTGAACAAATCTGAACCTTATCCTTTCCTGCTTCATGCTCAAAATCTTGATCATGCTCAAGCCCATGGTAGTCACTGTACCAATTTATCTCTTTGAGGATCTTTCTATCTCTCATCCTTCACTTTTCCCAGCACCAAGATGACTTTTCCGAAGACTAGTCCTTACTGATAACATAGGTAGAGTGTGTGACATGAAATATCAGCATTGTTGTCTCTAAGGAGCACTCTGATTGTACATCCTCCAAGAAAGATTTATTGCTCTTTTGACTCTCCATAGTATATTACATATTCTTCAATAAATCACAATTTGCAGGCATCAATTCTTCTTCTATATCTCTTTTTCACTGTCCAATATTCAAATGCAATTTGAAAGAAAAGCAATTAAAAATATTATGACTTGGATCATGGACACCTTAATCTTGAAATTGACATCATTATTAATTAACACTTTAAAGAGATCCTTGACAATAGATTTCCTCAATGTAACATGTCTTTGGGTTTCTTGACTGCCACCTCAGGTGTTGGTGGTGGATCTAAATAAAATGAAATAATTGACAAACTTCAGTCTTTTCTCCATCTATTATCATTGCCCATTAGGTACAACCATTAGTATTTTTGTTTCCTTGGTGTTGAGTTGTAACCCATATTGAAGAATGTAGTTTCGATCTTCTACTGTAGATATTTCAAGTCGTCTTCACTTTCAGGAGTAAAGTTGTGCCATCTGCATAATGCAAGTCGTTGATGAGTCTTCCTTCAATCCTGAAACCAATTCTTATTAATATAGTACAGCTTCTTAAATTAGTTGTTCAATATACAGGTTGAATTGAAAAAATAAAGAGAAAAGGATGCAACTCTGACAAACCTTTCTGATTTTAATCTATTCATTGCTCCCTCATTCTACTCAGACAACTGCTTTTTAGCATTTGTATAAGTTTCACATCAACACAATCAAGTTTTCAGTATCCATTGTTTGAAAAGGGATCCATAATGTGTAAATATCCACACAGCCAAATGCCTTTTCATATTCAATAAAACACTAGTAAATACCTTTCTGTTCTTTTTTCCTTTCATCCACGGACCATGTGACACTATCAATGGTATCTTTCATTCCAGGGCCTACTATGTTATTGTTACTGTTAGGTGCCATCGAGTCTAACAGGACTCAGAGCAAACCTATAAACAACAGATTTGAATCCTGTCCTATTCAATGCCATCCTCATCATCTCTGACATACTTGAGCCATTGCTGCAGTCACTGTGCCAGTCCATCTTATTGAGGGGCTTACTCTCTTTCTCGCTCCACCTTTTCAAGAATTATCCACTTTACAAAGAATAGTCCTTCCTGACAATATGCTCGAAGTATGTGAGATGAATCTCTGTCATCTTTGACTCTAAGGAGCATGGTGGCTGCATTTTATTCAAGACATATCTCTTTGTTCTTTTGACAGACCACAAGATATCCAATGCTCTTCTGCTGTAACAACTCAAAGGCACCAATTCTTCTTCTATCACTGTTATTCTCTCAGATGCATAGCAAATAATTAAAAGACTGTGACCTGAATCAGATGCATCTTAGTCTTCAAACGGACATCATCATTTTTTAGTACTTAAAGTGGTATAATATAGCACATAGATAAGATAAAATAATCTAAAATTAGAGTTTGTGGAGTTTGTGCAACATTTCATCAGGGTAAAGGCTAACAACTAATTCCATGCAGAAGTAGATTTGAATGTTGAATAGAAAAAAGAATACAATTGATTACTGGATGTTCCAGAAAACTTGTTAATCATTTTGTTTACACAGGTATTCACAATCTCCCCAGTACTTGTTTTCCTTCCCTCAGGCAACAGTGAAACAAACATTTCCAGAGTCTTAGAAATTTCACCCATCTTGTAACATGAATTTTAAAAGGTAGTAAAGTAATTTTCAAAAACCTAGCCAGACGGAATCTAGTTATTTCCTTTTCTTATCATTTTTTTTTCTCTAAGATAAATAATTTAGTAAAAGTTTGAAGGAAGTTCCCTCTACCTACAGAACATAACTTTCTGTACTGAAGCTGTCCATACTTCCTGGATTAAGTTGCTTATTTACCATCATGTTAATGCTTATTCTTAAAATATATTTGATGGATTAAATGATTAGGGTAAAATTTAAGTTCCAGACAAATAATGAAATCTAATATTAAGGGTATAAAAAGATCAAGCACTACATGGGGACAATCATATCTGATTTTTAACAACTTTACAAAGGGAAACTGTCCCTGTCAAAAATATCAATAACACAAAACTAATCTACGATGTCAGAGATGCCCACATGCTCCTGTAACTCTTTCTACTGATCCCAACGCCAATCTTATTGCTTCACTGTGTCCAAAATCTGACGCAATAGCTCACAGACCACATAAACCCATTTTAGGAAATTCAAAAGGCTAATTCATGTTAGCAGAATGCAGTCAGGACAGCTTCTTAAATGTGCTTGCAGGCACCTCATCCTTGAATGTTATGGTTTAGGCGAATGTTACAAAGCTATCAGTTCTGTCAATAGCTAAATTTTTGTGTTGTTCCTGATCCAGAAATTGGATATGAAGTGGGTTTGCATTGATTAATCTTTTTTCTAGACTCTTGAAACAACATGTTTTAAATAAAAGTAAATTTTTGGTTAACAGATTGTTGAAATATGAGTCATATTTTTGTGGAGATTTTCTGAGGCTATACACTTTGGGAAAGAAAAAAATCCCAAAAAACAGAAAAAAACTATTTTTCCCATAACAGATGAACTTCCTCAATTTTTTTTTTATTTCAAGCATGATCTTTTCTTAATTTGGTGTTTGTTGTTGTTATGATGCTGTTTTTTCACCCCTCTGGATTTGAGTGAGAGAGCAAAAAGGACAAATTTAAACTTTTTCATGGAATCATGATACTGTTTGATAAATACACAATTAACAAACAATATCGTGTGTGTGTGTGTGTGTGTGTGTGTGTGTAAGATACTGTTGAGTAGATCATGACTCATATCAACCCTATGAACAGATCAAAACCTTGCCCTATCCTATACTCATGATCTCAGACACACTTAAACTCATTTTTTGTACTCGTTGAGTTAATCCACCTCTTTTTTTTGCTGATGTTTGTAACTATTTCTCCTCATTTTTATTCTTGCCAGATCAGCAAATGAACACCTTTCATTGAGTAAAAGCTTTACTCTATCTACATCAATACGGTAGATTCTACTTAGGAAAGGCAGCTCTTCCCTATTCACATTTTGAGTGCCTTTCAACCTGTGGATGGAGCTCAAATTCCAACATTTTTTCCAATAATGGTTTCCATGATTCGTAAGATTTTATAAGGCCTGTTATTTCAGAAGCAGATGACCAGTCCTACATCTGCTTTTTGGTCTTAATCTGGATGCTTCTCTGAAACCTATACACCATGAGTGATCCTGCTAGTATTTGAAATACCAATATCATCACTTCCAGTCTTATAGAAACACACAAGCCAGTGCAGTATAGAACATTTACAGATGAGTGGTGAAAATGTTATAGCTAATAACATGTTTTGTTAGGACTTTCTTTTAATATGTTTCCTCTCTATGGTATAATTCTTTAATGTTTCAAAATACAGCAAGACCAGTACTTTTATAAAGACCAAAATGTACACCAAGAGCACAATTTCAACTAACATGAATCCAAAATAAAAAACATTTTTTTACGACCTATTGAATGAAAACATTGCTGATTGCTCACAAATCTAGTGTTTTTCTGTTGTTGATAGGGTTTGCAAAGACATATTATTTTGGAAGTGGATGACCAATCCTACTTATTTGTTTTCTTAACCTAAAGCTCCACTGAAATCTGTCCACGATGGGTGACTCTGCTGGTAAATTAAATACTAGTGCAATAGCTTCTAGCATCACAGCAACCTGAATAATTCCAGCACAGCAAACAGGCAGACATGCTGCATTCACAAAAACAAATAATAAAAAAAGCATGTCTGTTCACACCCAAACTATAAAAGAAAGCTCAGGTGGTTCAGTGGTAAGGAATTGTATTGTCAACCAAAAGGCATGCAGCTCGAATCTACTAGATGTTCCACAGGAGAAACATGGGCAAGCTGCTTCTATGCAATTCACTGGAGGGTCAGCTATGAATCAATTCCAAGTCTGTGGTACATGAGAACAAAAATAAGTATAAAATAAGTAGCAAGATGAGAAGAACTCCCTCAATACTTACATATAAGATTATGAACTAACTTGAAGTTTCCCTTGTCAAAGAGATTGGACATAGGCATTTTCACACTCACCAACTCTTTGTCATCAAATTGGTTTCAGCTCACTGCAGCCATCCGGTGGTTTCTAAGACCATAAATTGGAATAGGAGGAGAGGGCCCATCTTTGTTTCAAGGAACCTTATAGCCTTTGAATTAGCAGCATACATTGCTGTGAACAATATCCCAGAGCTCTCTATGTAAACAGATAATTTATAGAAGAATTATGAAGAGTTTTCACATGGAGGAAAATATCATAAACATTCCAAAATGTTAAGACCTTGGCACTCTGCAGAAATGAAAGAAACCCAGCATAACTGAAGCAGAGTTCTCAACTAAGTTTCCATGGAATCCACAAGATCTCAGCAGCTGTTTTACTAGATTGGAGGAATAAGCAGGCTTTCTTTTTTAAAAAAAAATTACCAGTTTACTTACATTATTGGTACCACTTGTAATAGACAGCTTGACTACAGAAGTAGCAATTTCATTTAAGTCTGAGAGCTTCATCTGTCCAATACTAGTACATTCTTAGTTTTTCCATGATACAAGGGTGTTAAGGTTGAAGAGAACTATACATATGCACAAGATAGGATAGTACATAGAGGACACCATTCTCACCCTCCCTAGTTATCTCCTTAATCTCTTCTGTGTGACAATTGTTCATTATTAGGAGTGATGAGACTAACTGATGTAATAGAAAATTGTAAACCTGTTTTAATTCTAAAAAATTATATCACATTTTAGGAAACTCTGGTGACCTAGTGGCCGGAAGCTGCACTGCCATACCAGAGGTGTGTGGTTCAAATCCACCAGATGTTCTGCTGGAGAAGGAGGGGCAATCTCCTCTTGTACCTGTCTGATCCAATTTGATGGTACACACACACACACACACACACACACACAATATTAAAAAATTATAAAAAAAGAAATGCTGAGCGAGTTCAGCTCACATAAAAAATTATATCACTTTTTTGGTCACATTTGATTCAGCTTTTCTTATACAGCTTCTCTGTGACTGTAAATGGTGCAAAAATGTGGCTGATTTGGGTTTACATGCATTTCATGGTGGGCTTTGAATGGTTTGTGATTTACTGAAATTGTATTATTTATATTTGTACTTTCACTTTGCAAAATTTCTGGCCTTCTTATGTGGCCAATTTTGAATATAAGATTTAAGATGAGAGAAGAAGGTTCTTGCTCTGGGAATAATTCTGATACAGTTAGTGAGAATTAGAAACTTTGAAGTAATTTCACAGTAAAAGTGCAAGAACAGTTAAAAAATGGTGTTTTTTAAAAAAAAATTTGTGTGTGTGTGTGTACCGTCAAATCAGATCTGACTGGTACAGGAAAAGATTGTTCCTCCTTCTTCAGCAGAACATCTGGTGGATTCAAACCACATGCCTCTGGGATTGCAATGTAGTTTCTTGCCACTAGGCCACCAGAGCTCAACAGCCATTTATTTTTATAATAAACTGATTATGTAATTTGCTATATTCTACTGGGCAGAAGTAGAAAAATTAAAAATACTTGATCATAAATCCTAACACTCTAATAACATAATCAGTAAAAGCCCTGATTATGGCTGTTAAAATCTCAAGAGAGTACAATTTTGTTTTAAAAATTGTCACAGGAGGAGGGGGAATTAACCATGGTATTGTACAATTTGCTGTGTGAGGGGGAGGGAAACTGAAAGAATTTGTTCTTGAAAACAATGTATTCCAATTTTATAAATAAACTAGTAGAAAAAGAAAAAAAGTCACAGTGAAAACGCTCAGGAATCAAAGATTTAGTCATAGAAATAATAATGATCATGCCCAAAATTTAAAAAACAAATACTCATGCTCTTGGTCAAAAACTAGTAAGTCAGTGAGTGAAATTATAAGGAGGACAATGACAGGCATAGATGTAGCATAAGAAATTCAAATGGTTACAATCAGGTGTCATATTGATGACTCATTATACAATATTGAAAAGTTTTTGGGTAACAGACTGAAGAGCAGCAGTTTTCTTATGCAAGTTGATTAGTCAACAGATTAATTATATCAGGGAATGTCAGGTTGTAACATTGAGAGATTTATGAATGGTGGTAAAATTAAAAAAATCTTTTCCTGCTGCGTATGACTGGCCTAAACTAGGAAAGGCTAAGATCTACTCAACGTTTTCTCTTCCTAATTGGCAGAGCTTAGTGGTCTGTATGCGTGTGTGTGCAGGTTTTAAGGCACGTTTTTGGAGTTGAGTGTTTTTTTGGGCTTCTGTTTGATGTGCAGGACTGCTCTGCCCCACCAGGAGTGAGGCCCTCCAAGCTTAGCCTAGGGTTTAAGGTAGGAGGAGGCTACAAGCCCTAAAGGGCCCTTGGGCCTGTGGCCCTTAGGCCAGGTTAAAATTGTTTTCCTCTAAAACATTCTTCTAAGTGGTATAGCACTGGTCTGTGCATTGCTGTACAGATGTAACTCGTGGTTGCTGTGATGCTGAACACTGTGACACTGATGAGCCAAACGTGATAATGGTTACCCATGATGGACAGTGTTTGCTGGAGCTTGCCGACTAATCCAAGCCTGGAAGCAGGAGTGGCATGAACTTCCAAAATTGCTTGCCCCCGGAGACCCTATGAACAGTGCTAGGGCCTTTCGTTCAAAGGGTCGCTAAGAGTCGTCTACAACTTGACAGCACCAAACAACAACAACTAGAGATGCAAGATCAATGTTGGAGGAATTGAGGGGGCATTTTTCTGATTAGTTGGTTACAACACTGATTTATTGGTTACATGATAACTTCTGTGTTTACTGTAAAAAAAAGAAAGTAACAGTGTTGTCACATGCATTACTATCTTCACTGCAAAGTCTGAGTCACAAATCTTTGGCTGTGAAATAAAAATTTTAGATGATGTTATAAAAATGGCTAATTTTATGATGAAAGACCCATTAAGTCAAGAATGTTTAAAACACTTGAACAAAGACAATATAAATCTGCTACCTACTTTCATTTCTTTCACAGAGAAAGAGTTCTCTGTAGGGTTTTTGAATTGAAAGATAAATTGCAGGTGTACTTTAAAGACATAGAAGGCCAGGTTTAGCTAAGTGCTTGGATGATGAAGAATAGTTGCAGAGACTCGTCTGTTAAGGAGACATTTCTCATTACAGGAACCAGTTGAACAAGCCTGCAAGGTCCTAAAGAAAATGTTTAATTTCAGATGCTATGATGTTTGCATTTTAAAGAAAGCAGAATCTTTGAGGAGAAAATAAAATCATGTTGCAATAGTAGTAAACCTTAATATGTTTCCCAGGCTACTTGTTTCAGCATCAGAAAGATAATAAGCAAGTGTTAAGGTTTTTTGCAAGCAATGATATTATTAAGTTTAACTTTATAATATGCTCAGTATACATGCAGATGAAATCAAGCATACATTTAATAGAACTAATTTATATTACTATAACTAACATGTTTAATATAACTAACATGAGTAATAATTTAATATAACACTAGCATATAAAAGTCCAAAATGTGCTGGAAATATTAATATTTAACACAAAATATCTTTGAGCCTATTGTCAGGTTTAAACGTGCTCAAATGTGTTGTGGATGATAAAGATGTCACAAGATAGGACAGGGTTCAGAACTGTTGTTCTTAGGGTTACTATGAATTGTACTTAACTTGAAAGTACTTAACAACAACAACAGAGTGTTTAACATTTTTACTATATGTGCTGATGAGTAGGGGATTCTGATGGTCTAGTGGTAAGAATCTGTGCTGCAATCTCAAAGGCATATGGCTTGAATCCATCAACTGCTCTGTGGTAAAAGGATGGAAAATCTCCTTTAGAGCTATTGACTGTCTCTAAAAACACCCTGAAGGGTCAGCTACAGGCTTAGTTCCAGTTCAAGGTTGGCACAAAATAACACTGGAAATTGCAAAAATACCCTAATAAGTGAGCTATTAGGCACAGCACAGAAATGCAAAATTCAGTATTTTTTGGGCAAAGTACATTTCTACTTTGCAAAAAAGTCTGTATTTCTACATTTATAGTTCAGGAAGAGATTATCAGAACATTTGTTTCTATTTTATCAAAATATGTACATATTACATATTATCAGAATATTTATATATCTCAATGTAAGAAAAATTTTGAAAATTACTTCAGGGTCTGGCTTTCGAACCCAGTGGCATCTCCACTCACACAGGGTCAGGAACCCATGGAGTTATGCAAGATGGGATCTGAGAACTCTCTTTAATCTCCTTGAACAGGTGACACCTTTCTCTCAGAAGGGCATCAGCTTGGCTACCTTAAGGATATATATCTTCAGTCTCAAATCTACTATGGGCCATTGAGCCTTCAGCCCTCGGGCTAAACAAACATCACCACAGCATCAGATCTAGAAGAGATTTGTCTGATTCATGGGATTTGGACTTTCATCCTCCTTAAGCTGAAGGAGTTGAAAAACAAATTCAAGCCATGGGTGGCAATATTAAAGATACTTTGGGTAGAATGTTGAACGATCCAGGAAGTATCAAAAGAAGTTGGAAGGAGTACACAGAGTCACTGTCTCAGAAGGTATTGGCTGACACAGAGGAATTTCATGAAATAACATATGAGCAAGAGCCCATGGTGATGAAGGAGGAAGTTCAAGTTGCGATGAAGCAATTGGCAAAAAACAAGGCTCAAGGAGTTGCCAGCAACCAATTGATTTATTTTGACAAACAGACGCTGCCCTAGATGTGCTCACTAAGCTGTGCCAAGAAATCTGGAGGACAGCCAGC
>NW_006399751.1:35356925-35359188 GCF_000299155.1 Elephantulus edwardii
GAAGGAGGGACAATCTCCTCCTGTACCAGTCAGATCTGATTTGACGGTACACTCACACAAAAATAATAAAATAATAAAATAAAAATTAAAAAAGGAATTATTCTAATCACCATGAACTCTTGTCAAGGACTTTTTAAAGCAATAAAGAGCAGAGGTGTCAATTTAAAGACTAAGGTGTGTCTATCTCAAGCCAGGATATTTTCAATTGCTTTGTATGCGTGTGAAAGGTGAACAATGAATAAAGAAGTGCTTTTAAATGGTGGTGTTGGAGAAGGGCATTGAGTATACATAGACTCAAGTGAACAAGCAGATATTTCTTAGAGGATATGAGACCTGAATGCCCCTTGTGTGAGTGGATGGCGAAACTTTTTTTTCACATGTTTTAATCATGTTGTCAGGAGGCATGAGACCTCAAAATAAGATATAATTTTTCTATAAAATAGAGATCAGCCAAAGAAGATCCTCAACACGAGAGACTGACACAGTAACTACAATGATGAACTTGAGCAGGGTGGAGTTATAAAGATGGTGCTAGATAGGGCAAGCTTTTTTGATGTTGAGGTGTAACACATATTGAAGGATACAATACTTATCAATTACATATCTAATCCATATTGAACGGCAACTCTGTCATTACTCTTGTTCCTGTCAAGTGTTGGAAGCAGTATAACAGACCATGAAGGCACAATATTAAAGGAGTGTGCAAGTTTTTAAGTATCATTTCAAGACAGAAAACACTCGTGCAGTTCTAAGAAGGGTCTACCAACAAAGATTGTGTAACAAACGTATGGAATTATCTCTGACTGCCTTTAAGTACTAGGAACTCTCGTGGCTATAATTTCTCTTGACTATCTCAGCCCTGACAAACAAAACTACGTTTCAAATAAATTCTTTAACTAATTTGAAAATACAATATTTTGTGTTAACATCGAAATTTTATTCTCTTCTTTTTTATTTATTTCCAATTATTAATATTTGTTTGCTATAATACTATCAATTTAAGAATTGAAGTTTTATATCCAGGAACACAAAGTTAACAAACAGATATGTCTTGGAGAAGGTGCAGCCAAGGTGCTCTTTGGAGACAAGAAAGATGAGGCTTCACCTCACTTACTTTGGGCATGTTTTTAGGAGGGACTATTCTTTGGAGAGAAACATAATGATGGGAAGGGTGGAGGGTCAGTGAAGGAGAAGACGACCTTCAACCAGGTGGACTGGCACACTGACTGCCACAATGGGCTTTTGTGTGTCAGGAAATGTGAGGATGGTACAGGATACAGAGTTCAGACCTTTTGTTGAAATGGTGGCTGAGTCACACTCGACGGCACCTGACAACAACAACAATGAAATAGTAACAACTAAGCTAACCATAAAAATGAGAATTTTTAGGTTATAAAAAAAAAGATATATTGATACTTAAACACAATTTCAGAATTAATTTCTTGTTTAAATGTAGTCAATCTGAAGAACCTTCTTCCATTGAATTTGTAAGTTTGATGAGTACAAATTGTAGCAGGACTGCTAGTGCTGAAATTACTAATAGCAATACAAATATAATGAAATATGTCACAAATTCTGCATCTGTTTTTGTGGTAGTAAAAAATAACAATGGCATTAGTACTTGACAACAATAAAGAATAACAATAGAAAGTGCAACTATTTTAGATTATAAAATTGTCATATCTGCAGACCTGACAAATAACAGAAATACAGATTCTGTTTTGTGGTGTAATTTTTCCTCTAAGTATATAAATTATCCAATCAAAAGAGGAGTATTGATTGTCAACATCATTGACATAATTTGTAAATTTGTGCTGAATATTTCTAGATGGTGAGCAAAGCATATGTTTCTAAGATACAAAGCTAATGAATATGTTTCTAAGGTACAAAGCTAATGGTGAGAATTTTAACAGGGAGAAGATACTCAGTAGCACTTGTTTCTATATAGTGTTCTACTTGACTTAAAAATTAGTTTACAAAAAAAATTAGTTTACATTCTTGTAAAAATAGAAGAATAATTAGTAAAATGTGTATGGGGGGCTAAGGGGAGGAGGCGAAGGAACAAAGGGGTGAGGATGGGCATGGGAGAAATTACAGGGTCTCCCAATTTGGTGGGTGGAGGGAGTGGGTAAAGGAAATGGAAAAATCCAACAGGCACCTGCAAAGATTGCATAATGATGGACATAGTGCAATGGAGATTATTGTTGTTATATGCCATCGAGTAGTTTGTGAATCATAGCAACCCTTTGTACAACAGCCCTAA
>NW_006399751.1:35359288-35366969 GCF_000299155.1 Elephantulus edwardii
GACCTTTCTCTCCTTACAACATGTCCAAAGTATGTCAGACGAAGCCCCAGAATCCTTGCCTCCAAGGAGTAGCCTGGTTTAACCCTCTCTAGGGTGGATCTGTTTGTTTTCTTGGCAATCCATGGAACATTCAATACTAGATTAATTTTATAAAAGACAATGCATGGGAAAGATTGTATTAAATACAATATGAATGAAGGAAAGTGTGAAACACAGTGTGTACAATTCTGTATGCAAACCAATATAAAATAAAAATAGTTTTTTAAATGTTAAAAAAAGTCTCTACTTAGTCTACATCATTCAATTCTCTACTACCTATGAATGAATTTTGCAACAGGCACAACTCAAATATGATTGATAAACATGAAAACAGTTCCACTTAGAGATAGTTTTACTTAAATTGGTTTGGCTTAATTTATGAAATAGAAACACAAATTAATGAAGAATGTCAGAATTGAAAAGCTGTTTTGCATTATGGTGCTGTCATTATAGCAATTGCTGGAGGTGGACTATCTTTTAAAGAAAAAAAGAAAATGTATCCCCACAAAATGGAAGTTGTTTTCATTTGTTTGAACCTGCTGTTTAATTTCATCCATCTTCAGCAGCTCACCTTTGAAAATATGGTAACACAGGAAAGGGCAATCCATCATACATGTCTAAAACTATGTGTGAAGAATTAATAAGTGATAAAACTTGATTTCTGATGGCTCTGATAATTCAAAGGTGAAGCACTTATGCCTGTTGCTCCATGGGAAAAAGACTGACACCCTCCTCCAGTGAGATTTTATAGCCTCTGGAAACATGCTGGAGGGTCATCTATGTCAAGTCAGTCCCAACTTGACTGCAATTAATTTGAGGTTTTTGATATTTTTAGTGAAGTAAATATAACTTGATATTTCAGTTTGTCTGCAGATACCATTCCAGATCGTTCTCAAACAGATCAGCTAAGTACTGCTTTAACATATGTATCTCCAACAAATGGAAAACTTGCCTAGTGACTTACTATCTTTAGCAGCTTAAAAATGTAATATTGAAGAAATTATGAATAAAATATTTCATTATTTATATGATTTTTCTAAGCACACAGACCAGTTTTAGGGCAATTCTGTCAATATTCCTGGTGTTATAAAAGCATACAACAGAAAACTTTAGAATGCCAGAAATGTCCCATATTCATACATTATATTGCATATTTTCAATCTTGAAGGACATAATAGATTGTTTACTGTAATAAGTGGATATTCCCCCCGCACTGTTCAGTTATTTTCTTGAGATAGTTAAAGCTAAATCTGTGAAAGTCTGTATTTTTGTTGCTGTGAGAGACCAACAGAATTTTACACTGAATTAAATTTATTGACTCATTTTCACTGTTATATAATGTGTGGAATGCTCTTTTGTAGTAATTAAAATAGTAAAAAGAACCCAAAAACCCTTAGCTCCCATATTTGCCAAAAAGGTAATGATACAATTCAGTTAGTTCTATTAAAATGGGAGCTCTGGTGATATGATGAGTTAAGTGCTGAATTACAAAGCAAAAGATTAATGGTGCTGGTCTACCAACTGCTTCAAGGGAGAAAGATGGGCTATCTCCTTCAGAAAATATTTACAACCTCAGAGACCCAATAAGGGTCATAATATTGGAATTATATTGGTCATTGATTGGAATCAACTCAACAACAGTGGATGGGTATTTCTGTTATCAGTCATTAATATTACACTGACATTTAAAAAGCAGTTCAATCATGAATAGCTCATACACACATGTACGCACATGTAGATATATATATATTATTGGTGATTGCCCTCGAGTTGAGCACGACTTATAGTTGACCCCATGAACAAAAGGCTTGAAGTCCCTCTACAACTAAGGACATTTATCAAAGTTCATAGAGTTTCAGGAGGCAAGTTGTTTAGGAAGTGGATACCACTTCCACTTCCAAACCTCTCATATAATGTTACTGGTTCAGTCACCTGCAATGCATAGTGACCTTATGTACAGCAGCTCTGAACTGTCCTAAGCCAGTCTCATTAATTTTGACACATCAACCCCCATCACCCCAGTTACTGCATCAATACATCTCATCCAGGTTTCCCTCTCCTGTGCTGTTCGTCCACCTTTCCAAGCATGATGTCCTTCTTCAAGAATGCTCTCTACTGGCCACGTGCCCAAAATAAGTGAGGCAGAGCTTCAAAATCCTAGCCTCCAAGGAGACACTTGATTTTACACTCTCTGAGACAGACTAATTTATTTTCTAGGCAGTCTATGGCATGTTCAAGGCTCTTCTCCAGCACCACAACTCGAAGGCTTCTATTCTTCTTTTGTCATCCTTAGTCATTGTCCAACTCTCTGAAGCATACAAGTATTTGAGAAGATTGTGGCCTGGATTAGATGCACCTTTGTATCTAGACTGACATCATTGCTCTTCAGCACTCTGGAGAGGTTCATGACAGCAGATTTTCCCAATGCAATTTGTCTTTTGATTTCCAAACACTGCTGGTATTAAGAGTGTTTATTGTGGCTCCAAGCAAGTTGTAATTGCTAACAACTTCAATCTCTTCTCCATCTAATATGGTTCTGCCAATTGGCCCACTGGTGAGAATCTTTGTCTTCTTGATGTTGAATTTCAATCCATATTGAAGACTATATTTTTGACCTTTTGCAGAAAGTGCTTTAGGTCTTCTTCAGTTTCAGTAAGCAAGGTTGTGTCATCTGCATATCGTAGCTTATTAATGAGTCTTCCTCTAATCTTGATGCCACACTCCTCCGCATGAAGCCCTGCTTCCTGAATGATCTGTTCCACATACAAATTGAAAAGGTACAGGATGCATCCCTGACACACTCCTTTCCTGATTTTGAACCATGCAGTTTTCCTTGCTCTGTTCTGAGGACTGCTTCTTAGTACAAGCATGCATTTTATATAAGCACAATCAAGTGTTCTGAAATTTCCATTTTCCTCAAGGTTAGCCACAATTTATTGTGATCTACACAGTCAAAACCTTTGCATAGTCAATGAAACACTGATAGGCTCTCTGCTTTATGTCAAGATCCATCTGACATTGGCAGTAATATCCCTAGTGCCATGACCTCTTCTAAATCCAAACTGTGTTTATGATATTTCTCTTTCAATGTACTGCTTAAGTCTTTTCTGGATAATCTTCAGCAGGATTTTGCTAGTGTGTGATTTTAGTGATATTGTTTGATAATTTCCACACTGTGTCAGGTCACCACTTTTTGGAAAGGGAATAAATATGGATCTCTTCCAGTCAGTTGGCCAAGTAGTTGTCCTCCAGATTTCTTGGCACAACTTGGTAAGTACATGCAGGGCAGCATCTGAATTATGTCAATTATTCCATCAATTCCTAGGGCTTTCTTTTTTTTGCCAAGTCCTTCAGACTAGTCTGAACTTCCTCCTTTATCACCATTGTCTCTTGCTCATATGTTGTTTCTTGAAATTCTTCTGTGTCAGTCAATTCTTTTTGGTACAATGACTCTGTATGCTCTTTTCATCTGTTTTTAATGCTTCTTCAATCATTCACTATTCTGCCCACAGCATCCTTAAGCATTGCAACTCATGGCTTGAAATTATGCTTTAGTTCTTTCAGCTTAAGAAATGCTGAGCAAATTCTATCTTTTTTATTTTCTTACTCTAGCTCCTTGCACATTTTACTATATAGATAGTAAAAAAAAAATAGTATATCCCATTAAAATGCATGAGTGAACAGAGAAGGGGGCACCACAGATTATTAGTATAGAGTGCTTTAGTTTGCCCTTGCATCACCCTGAGTCAGAAGGGACTCAAAGGGGACCAATCAAAAACAGCAAAAGTATACACTGGATGCTATTGGGAAATTCTTTAAGAACTATATCTGAAGTAAAGTTAAAAAGAAGTTCATATGTTAGAAACTATCAAAGAGGAATGATAAGTTAAAGTGTGTAAAGTATACCTTCAAAGTTTGTAGTTTGTACAGATGAATGAGTAATGGTTCCATTCAGAGGTTTTAGGAAGATTGGAAGAAGATCATGATTGGGGAGGGGTGAGGGAAGTGATGATTATTTTTGGGTCAATATGTTTAGGATATAGTTTTCAAGACTCTGATCAAACACTATTCTACTTACTGTCAAATGACTAAATGTTATTAAGTCAATTGGCATAGAGTAAGATATATCTCCTAATATCTTGACTGGGAAACAAGGGTGTTCGTGTGGATCCCAGTAAAATGAAATCATTGACAATTTCAATCTTTCCTCCATCTGTCATGATGTTTCCAACTGGCCCACTGGTGAAAATTTTTGTTTTCTTGATGTTGTCCATATTGAAGCCTGTAGTATTTAATCTTTTGCAACAGTGCTTCAAGTTCTCCTCAGTTTTAGTTAGCTAGGTTGTGTCATCTGCATAAAGAAGGCTGTTGAGGAGTCTCCTCTGATCCTGATGCCACAGTCTTCTTTATAGAGAAAGGTGTATGTCAGGGTTGTATCTTGAATTATTTGCTTGGCATACAGATTGAATAGGTAGAGAGAGAGGATACACAGTTTCCTGATTTTAAACCATTTAATAATATTCCAGTCGTACATCTAATTATACATTTCACATGAGGACAATTAAGTGTTTTGAGAGTCTTAATCTACTAAATGTCAGCCATAATTTGTTCTGATCTTGTATGAAGAGCCAGGGCCATGGGGGAGTGCCATATCTGACTTTTTCCAACTTCACAGGGGAAACTATCCCTGCCCACATCATCATTAATAACACAAAAGCAATTCCCTTGAGGTTAGACATGTCCCCCATGCACTCATGACTCTTTTCACACATTTCAACATCAATCTTACTGCTTGGAGGGGTTCAAAATCCAATGGAATAGCTCATAGATCACAAAGAACTATACTAGGGGAATTAAAAAGCTATAATTAAGATTAATAACAAACTATAGTCAAGACATCTCCCAAAATGTGCATCCAGGCATCTCAGCCTCAAGCCTTGTGACTCTAAGTGTTCCTAAGTTCTCAGTCCTGCTAATATCAATCTTTTATCAATCTTTCCCCCAAAATTATCCAACAATGTTCTCAGTCTTGACAATATTGGCTCCCTGTACCACCCTACCTCAAAGTCCCAACTCACACCCAATTATCCATTTCAGCTAGTGCCATCCCAAAGCATGTTCTACATTTCACTGGATTGGGGGAAGGGTCTCTCTCCTCTGACTAGGTAAATAATTCCATCTCTTCTAGTGTAGGAAGAATTCTTTCTGGTGGGGGAATTAGTTCACTTTATTGGTGAGACTAGCTTATCCTTTTGTGAATTTTTGAGACTGGCCAATCCCTTAGTGGAACGGTAGGTAAGTAATCCCTTTGCAGATAGGCCAACACTCCTCACTTTCACAGTCCTGCCCCTCCACATAGTCACCTACATTAGAAAACCCGTATTGAGCGACAAATTCCACAGGTCTACTTAGTCAAATGCCTTGTGTAGTCAATAAAGCATAAATAGGCTTTATTTGGATATTCTCTGCTTTTAGCCAGGATGCATCTGATATCAGCAATGATATCTCTGGTGCCACAGCCTCTACTAAAGCCAGTCTGAACTTCTGGCAGTTCTCTGTCAGTGTACTGTTCTAGCCATTTTTGGATGATCTTCAGTACTATTTTGCTTGCATGTGATATTAATTAAAGTGTTCGATAATGTTTCCATTCTGTCAAATCATGGTTCTTGAGAATAGGAACAAATATAGATATTTTCCAGTCAATTGGACAGGTAGCAGTCTTCCAAATTTCCTGGCATGGACTCATGAACACATCCAGGGCTGCGTCTATTATTTGAAATATGTCAACTGGTATCTCATCAATTCCTGGGGCCTTCTTTTCTCCCAATATCTTCAGTGCAGTTTGAGTTTTTTATTTTGTGACATTTGCCTATTGATCATATGTCACTTTATGAAATATTTCAGGGTCAGCCAATTCTTTTTAGTGTAGTGATTCTGTGTATTACATAAATGTTCTTTTACTATGTCCTGAATTGTTCATGATTTAACCCATAACATCTCTAAGAATTACAACTCAAAACTTACTTGCTTTTCAGTTCTTTCAGCTTGAGAAATATCTAGTGAATTTCCCCCTCTTTATTCTCTGACTCCAGCCTTCTACATATTCTGTTATAGTACTTATAATATTTCCCCATCAATATCATCCAGGACTTTCTTACAGCCACTCAGCTTAGAGAAAGAGAGGATTTACAGTGAAAGGAAGCATTTTAACATTATCTCCCCTTTTTCTTCCGCTTTGTCGTGTGTACCACCAGCATCACAGATCTAGCTGAGACATTGCCCTCACTCTGGACATTATCCTGCTGGACTAGTTGTGGGCCTCAGCTGGAAGGCTCCAGCATTCACTCAGAACCCCATCCTTTCAAGCTGCCACTTAGCTTAAATGGGCCCTGCACCATGATTTTCATATCCCTGATTTCCTGTTAAAGGTGCAGCACTTTTCTATCAGTGTGTTATATTAGGGGAATAACTTGTATATTGCTAATTATTTCATAACTTGGTTGCATATACACTTGCTTGCTCATCATTTGCTCTTATTAGTAGAGTACTTGTCTGTCAGTTTCTGTACTTGGGTCATCTGTGGTTTGATGTGATTCTGATAGCTTACAATGGATGTATCAAATACCCAGATAGGTCACACATGGTGGACAGGTATCGGCAGATTAAAGCAGACTAGGAAGCAGAAGTGGCCATACGTGTTCTGAAATAGCAAGCATCTGAAAACCCTGTTAACAATAGGGTAACTGGTAGTATTAGAAGTACAACCCAGTCAATCAATAAGGGAGAAGCAACTTCAAGCATCTCTTAAGAATTGGAATGTGGATTGCACATAGCATGAATATAGAAAAAGTAGAAGTTGTCAAAATGTAATGGACAAATTAATATTGATATACTAGGCATTTGTGGGACGAGATGGACAGGCTTGGCCACTTTGAATCGGACAACCACATGACAAACTATGCTGAGAATGAAAAACAGAAAGAATGGTGTTGTATTCATAGTTACAAAGACAATTTCAAGTTCTATCCTGAATTATAATGTAAGGGATAGGATGTTATCTATACACAATTAATGAAAACCTATTATTAAGACTAATATTAAAATATAAGAACCAAGAGCTAAAAGCAAATAGGAGGAAATTGAAGATTTGTACCAAATTTTGCAGTAAAAAAATTGACAAAACATGCAATCAAGATATGTTAATCATAATTTATGACCAGAATGCAAAAATTAGAAACAATAAAGAAGGGATAATAGTTAGAAAGCAAGGACTTGATGAAAGAAATAAGGCTGGAAAACAAATGCTTGAATTTTGAACATCACAAATACCTTTTAAAAATCACAGTGAGTGACTGTTCAAATGGGCCTCATCATATGGACTACATAGGAATCAGATTCACTATATCTGTGCAATGAAAGGAGAAGCTCAATATCAGTAGTCAAGACCAGGCCATGAGCAGACTGTGGTTCAGACCATCAATTACTCATGTGCAAGTTCAAATTGAGGCTGAAGAAAATTAAAACAAGTCCACACGAACTGAAATATAAGACAGCCAGCTGGCCAATTGACTGGAAAAGATCAATATTTGTTCCCATTCCAAAAAAAAGGTGACCAAACAGAGTGTGGAAATTACCGAACAAT
>NW_006399751.1:35369999-35374679 GCF_000299155.1 Elephantulus edwardii
TGTTTGGGAGAGTGGAGGGACAGTGCAGGAGAGGAAGACCCTCGACGAGATGGATCGATTCTGTGAGTGGAGTGGTGGGAATGAGTGTGTTTGAGATGAAGAGTTTGGCACAGGATAGAACAGCATTTAGGGCTCTTGCACATAGGGTTGCTATGAGTCGCAAGCGACTTGATGGCACATAACAACAACCACAGAATATGTTTGAAGCTTTGAACACTAATGATTGATGACCAGGTGAGTTGCAGGATGACATGAAGGATATCATCCATGAGGAAAGAAAAAGGTCATTACAAAGACAAAAGAGAAAGAAAAAACCAAAATGGAACACTAAAATTGCACTATAGTGTTGAAAAGCCAAAACAAAGTGGAAATACTGAACAGAAGGTTTCAAAGGGCAGCTTGGGAAGACAAAGCAAAGTACTATATGGGATCACGACCAAACAGTGTAGAAATTATCAAACGATATCACTAATATCACACACAAGCAAAATCCTGCTGAAGGTCACCCAAAAGTGACTGGAGCAAAAATGTGCTGGAGCAGTACATTGCCAGAGAACTACCATAAAAACAAGCAGGGTTTAGAAGAGGCTGTGACATTAGAGACATTATTACCAGTAAGATGGAGAATACCAGAAGAATGTTTATCTACATTTCATTAACAATGCAAAGTCATTTGCAATTACCACAAATTGTAGCTAACCTTGAGAAGAATGGGAATCCCTGAGGCTTGATTGTGCTCCTGCAAAACCAATACTTGGTCCGGGAGACAATCATCAGAACAGAGCAAAGAAACACTGTTGTTATGTACCATGGAGTCAAAACCGACACATAGCTGACCCTTCAGCAGGTTTTCAAAGGAATCACATGGAGAAGATGACCCATCCTTCTGCAGAGCAGCTGGTGACCTCAAACAACATGCCTGTAGGATTGCACCACTGCCTCTTGCCACTAGGCCACCAACGCTCCCTGACCAGAGTCAAACAAAAAAACAGGGAAATACTGTGTGGTTCAAAATCAGGAAAAAAGTCCATCAGGGATGCATCTTGTCTCCATACTTTTTCAGTCTGTATGCAGAACACATCACTTGGAAGGCTGGACTTTATGAAGAAGAGTGTGGCATCCGAATTGGAGGAAGACTCATCTGATACAGCCCTGCTTGCTCACTGAGGAGGACCTGAAGCATTTGCTGCAGAAGGTCAAGGACTCTCTGGATGGAAACTCAACATCAAGAATACAAAGAATCTTAACACTGAGTCAATTGGCAGCACCATGATGGATAGAGAAGAGATTGAGGTGGTTAAGAATTTCAGCTTGCTTGGCTTCACAGTCAAAAACAGTCTTAGCAAAAGCAGTAGGAAAATCAAAAGATGAATTTCATTGGAAATGTCTGCTGTCAGAAACCTTTCCAAAGTGCTAAACAGCAATGATGTCAGTCTAGAAACTTAGGTGCAACTGATTCAGGTCATGGTCTACCAATTACTTGCTGTGCATCAGAAAGCTGGATAATGAATGACTAAAGATGTCAGAAGAAGATTCGATGGCTTTGAGTTACGAAGCTGGAGAAGAGTATTCAATATACCATGGACCTCCAAGAGAACAAATAAATCTGTGTTAGAGAGAGTGAAACCAAGTTTTACTTAGAGGCAAGGATTTTGAATCTTTGTTTCATATACTTGGACATGTGGCCAGAAGAGACCAGTCCTTGGAGAAGGACATCGTAGTTGGAAGGGTAGAGACACAGCACAGGAGAGGAAGACCATGGATGAGATGGATTGACACAGTAACTGGGGCAATGGGGTTAAGAGTGTCGGAGTCAGTGAGTCTGGCTCAGGATGGGGCAGGGTTTAGAGCTATTGTATGTAGGGTCACTATAGGTTGTGGGTGACTCAGTAACACATAACAACAACATGGTTTAAACCCAGGAAATATGTGCATCAGATGTTTCTTAAACCTATCCAACCTGCATGTTCAGCAAATAATTTGAGATGTCAGATTATACGAAGAACAATGTGATATCAGGACTGGAGGAAAATCCATCAACAATCTGTATTATGCAGATGATACAACACTGTTTACAAAAGTGAAGACTTGAAACATCATATTTGGAGAAAAGACTGAAGTTGTCAAAGATCTCATTTTTACTTGGACCCACAATTAAGACCCACAGAAACAGCAATCAAGAAATAAATAAAAACCCAGACATATTTCATTATGAAAACGTTCTATCCTTTGTCAAGGACCTCTTTAAAGTGCTAAATGGTTAAAAAAATAATTAATTAAAAAGATGAAAAATTTTTTTTAAAAACGTAGTTTTTTTTTAAAAAAAGGTTCTAAAGGGCAGCAATGGATGTCAGCCTAAAGATTAAAATGCATTGGATCCAAGCCATTGTATTTTCAATTGTTTCTTAGGAATTCAAATGTTGAACAGGAAGATCAAATTAAAACCAATGCCATTGAATTATGGTGTTCGAATAGAGCATGCGCTGCCAAAAGAACAAAGGAATCTATCTCCCAGGAAGTACAACCAGAGTGCTCCTCAGAGCTAAGGATGGTAATTAAAACATTGTCTCACATACTGTGGATGCATTTCAGGAGAGGCCTGTTTTTAGGCAGGGGTGGGGAACTCCATCATGCTGGTAAAAGTAAAGGTTCAGCAAAAGACAGGAAGTTTCCCAAGGAGATAGAGTAATACAGTGATGGTAACAATGAACTCAAGCATATCAGAGATGGTTAGGAAGGCACAGGGTAAGACAGTGTTCAGATCTGTATCATTTGTGTCTCCGAGTACCATTTAGAAATCATTTGAAAATTGTAAACAGTCAACAACAATTCTGATAATATTAATAATAAAAGTTCTGTTAATTTTGTGTGTATGTGAACCTAACTTTTTAACGATGTTTCCAAAAAGGAAGGAGTTTGAGTCAATCATAATAACACGATTATCATCAGAGAGAACGGAGGTCAGTAGCAAGAAATCATACTGCGTGAATGTTTTCCCAGGTTCATGGGTGTAAATAGATCCACACTCTTTTGAATATCACGCCAAAATACAAACAGAAAATGTGTAAAGGGAAAGCTGTCAGAAGAATGTTCAATAATGATAATCTATTTGTGTTCTCCATTCGTGAATAACAGAGAAAATCTATTCTTATCCAAGAACATACAGATAAACTGTTAGTACAAAAGGCATTTAGAGTGCCCTCACCATGCTCATTACTTCTGCAGAGCAGTGATGCAGGATGCTGATGAGCAGTAGGAACACGCTGGTCAATGAGAACACTGACACTTCCAGATTAAAGGGGGTCAGAGTGCAGCACCAGTCCGCCATTCACACTAATAACCCACACAAGCAGAATGTGACAAGTAGAGTCTTCAAGGAAATGTATTAAAAGAGTCTATGCTTAAACTTGGCCTGTATGTGATTTTATAAGCAAAATATAAAAGGGAAAATAAAATGAAAGAGTCCTAGTTGTAGACTCTTGAAGCAAAATTATAGATGTAATTTCACAGGAGAAATATGGCAGTGCTACAAGGGATTCACTCATGATTCAATTCTTATAAGTAGATTGGAGGTTTTTACCTGTTCCTCAGTAAAAAAGTAGAAGGCATGAATTGATGGAGAACTCAATGTAATGCTTTCAAAATTGATGGTATGTAAATATCGTTGTTGTTGTTGTTGTGTACCATGGAGTCAGAACCAACCCATTGTTGATCCTCTGGCGGGTTTTCAGAGGCAGTTAATCACTCAGGAGGAGATTGCCCATCTTTCTCGCTCAAAGCAGCTGGTGGATTTGAATTTTGGGATTGCCTTTGGGAGTGCAGTGCAGTTGCTTTCCACTAGACCAACAGTTATTGTTGTTGTTGTTAAGTGCCATCAAGTCGCCTGCGACTCAGAGTGACCCTATGTACAACAGCCCTAAACTTTGCCGTACCCTGTGCCAATCTCACCATCTCCAACACACCTGCCTCCACTACCCAAGTCACTGAATCAATCCAACTCATCGAGGATCTTCCTCTCCTGCACTGTCCTTCCACCCTCCCAAGAATGACATCCCTCTCCAAGGACTGGTCACTCCTTGCAACATGTCCAAAGTATGTTAGACGAAGCTTCAAAATCCTTGCCTCCAAGGAGCAGCTTGGCTTCACCCTCTCCAGGACAAACCTGTTCGTTTTCATAGCAGTTCATGGTATATTCAATACTGTTTTCCAGCACCACAGCTCAAAGGCATCAATTCTCCTTCTATCCTCCCTAGTCATTGTCCAGGTCTCTGATGCATAGCAAGTGATTGCAAAGACCATGGCATGTATCAGGAGAACTTTAGTCTCCAGACTGACATCTTTGTACTTCTGCACTTTAGAGAGGTCTCTAACCGCAGACTTTCCCATCGCAATAAGCCTTTTAATTTCCTGGCTGCTGGTGCCAAAAGTGTTGACTGTGGAGCCAAGCAAACCAAAAATGAGCAATCTTATCTCATCACCATCCATTAAGATGCACCAATAGCTGAGACTCTTTATTTTCTTGATATTGAATCTCAATAGAAAGGAATTGGCAGATACAGAGGAATTTAAAGAAATAACATATAAGCAAGAGCCTATGGTGATGAAGGAAGAAGTTCAAGCTGCTTTGAAGGAAATAGCAAAAAATAAAGCCCCAGGAATAGATGGTATACCAATTGAAGT
>NW_006399751.1:35375939-35382557 GCF_000299155.1 Elephantulus edwardii
TTGGCGCAGGATAGAGCAGGGTTTAGAGCTGTTGTGCATAGGGTCGCTATGAGTCGGAAACGACTCGATGGCACATAACAACAACAACAACAACAACAACGAATCTCAATCCATACCGAAGACTGCAATCCCTGACCTTCCACAGCAAGTGCTTCAGGTCCTTTTCAGTTTCAGCAAGCAAGGTTATGTCATCTGTATAATGCATATTGTTGATTCTTCCTCCAATCCTGATGCCACATTTCTCCTCATAGAGCCAAGCCTCCCAGATAACCTCTTCTGCATAAAGATTGAAAAAGTATGGAGACAGGGTACAGCCCTGGCATACACCCTTCCCACTTGTGAACCATGCAATGTTTCCTTGCTCTGTTCTGACGCATGCCTCCTGGTCCAAGAGAAGAAGGGTCAGTAATAGAAGAGCATGGACTTGGTGACAGAAGTGAATCTGGAGATAGGATGATAGAAATTTACACAATCAACAATTTATTTGTTGCAAATACATTTTACAAGAAACATAAATTCAGGCTATACACATGGATCTCACCTGATGGTATGCATAGGAATCAGATTACATCTGCGGAAAGAACCACTGGAGAAGCTCAATATCCGCTGTGAAAACTATGCCTGGTGCTGATTGTGGAACAGATCACCAACTATTCATATGCAAGTTTAAGCTGAAGCTAAGGAAAGTGAAATCAAGCCCGTCTATCCAACCTGAATTTCAGAACCATCTCAGGAACAGGTTTGAGGCCTTGAACACTAATGAGCGAAGACCAGATGAGTTGTGGGAGGATATCAAGAGTATCATCCAGGAAGAGTGCAAAAGGTCATTGCAAAGACAGAGGAGGAAGAAAAGACAAAAATGGATGTCAGAAGAGACTCTGAATATTTCACTGGAAAACTGAGAAGCCAAAGCAGAAGGGAGAAATCAAAACATTAAGGAGCTGGACAAGAGATTTCAAAAGGCTGCATGACAAGACAAAATAAAGTATTATAATGAAATGTGCAGAGCTTGAGTCAGAAAATAAAAGAGACCAAACTTGCTCAGATTTTCTTAAGCTCAAAGAACTGAAGAGGAAAGTCAAGCCTTGAGTTGAAATACTTAAGGATGCTTTGGGCAGAATATTGAGTGATCCTGGAAGTATTAAAAGAAGATGGAAAGAGTATACAGAGTCATTATACCAAAAAGAATTGGCAGACACAGAATAATTTAATGAAACAGCACATGGACAAGAGCCTATGGTGATGAAGGAAGAAGTTCAGGCTATTTTGAAAGAATTGCCTAAGAAAAAGGCCCCAGGAATTGATGGTATACCAATTGACATATTTCAGCTAACAGATGCTGCCCTGGATGTGCTCACCAAGTTGTGCCAAGAAATCTGGAGAACAACCAAATGGCCAACTGACTGGAAGAGATCTATATTTGTTCCCATTCCAAAGAAAGGTAATCCCACAGAGTGTGGAAATTATCAAACAATATCATTAATATCACATGCAAGCAAGATTTTGCTTAAGATCATCCAAAAACGACTGGAACAACACATCAACAGAGAACTACCAGAAGTGCAGGCCGTGGTACTAGGGATATTGTAGCTAATGTTAGATGGATCTTGGCTGAAAGCAGCGAGTACCAGAAGAATGTCTATCTTTATTTTGTTGATTATGCAAAGGCATTTGACAGTGCGGATCATAACAAACTGTGGATAACTCTGAGAAGAATGGGAATCCCAGAACACTTGATTGTGCTAATGTGAAACCTATACTTGGACCAGGAGGCAGGCCACCAGATCTCCCTTAAATACCCATACTAAACTTTAAAAAAAGACCTTAATGGGATCATATAGATTTGGAACTATCAAAAAATGCTTTTAATTGCTTTCACAAATTTGTAAGCTCAAATACTCCTCTAAGGTACTGCAGCAGTTAGACAGCTGAACTGGATTATATCAGAAAAGAAAATTCTAAACATCTAAAAATAGTCATTTAATCTTCCCTAGAGCAAGTTACAGTATAAGTAACATAGTCAGTATGAATCTTATGCTTGGGAAGAGCTAAATATAAAACTTTATTTTTCTAGAACCGCTTAAATTAATTGCAAATGTTCCAGGAAAGAAGGATTGGGTAATAATGGTAGGTCTAACTAAAGAGGAGTAAAATGTTCAAAGAGTAAATTAGCATAGAATTTTAGCCTTGTAGTTATATTGATGCATTAAGTTGGGCTTATAAAAAATGTTTCTATTGTAACTAACTACAAATATGTATTTTCTTTTTTTTAAAAAAAAGCATTTCTGTTTAAATGCTGCACATAAATTTCATATTAGTCTCTTCCACTCAGATAGTAAGTATCCCCAAATAGAGTCTCTATTCCTTACACCTTCCTAATGGTGCCAGTGCAAGTACATCTCCTATCATGAGGATGGCACAGGACAGGACAAAGTTTAGTTCTGTTTAGTCGGCACAGTAACTAGGAAGTGGGGGTAGGTGTGTTGAAGTCAGTGAGATTGGTTCAGGACAGGGCAGGCTTCAGAGCTGCTGTATATAGAGTCGCTATGAGTCACAGGCTACTCAATGTACATGACAACAACATACACAAAGTTGGTGGGATTCAGAGCTCAGATCTAACAACAACAACAAATAAACCTTTAACTCATTGCCTTTGTGTTGATTCTGATTCATAGTGTCCTTATAGGGAACCGCCTGTAGGGTTTCCAAAGTTGTTATGTTTCTACACGCAGAGTGCCAAACCCATGAAGCAGCTGGTGGGTTTGAACTGCCAGCCTTCGATTTAGCAGCTGAACACTTACCCACTGAGAATCTGGGTTCTTAACCAGAGCAACAACCATGGAATTATCCTTAGCTCAGTGGATTCAGAGGTTTCTGCATGACTATCTATGGTTTCCTGTAGGAAGTTTGTAGTCATTTCTCCTTTGAGGGCTTATGCCCTCTTTTGGCTCTTCCAAAAAAAAAAGGATGTAAGAATACTCTCTCTAGGGCCCATAAGCACATCTGTGTTTCATTTCTTTTTCTCCATCTTTCCCTTCCTTTGTCGTGTTGTTATGTACCATTAAGCTGGAACCAAATCAGAGCTGACCCTCCAGAGGGTTTTCAAAGGCAGTAAATTGCACAGGAGACGATTTCTCGTCTTTCTCCCATGGAGCAACTGATGGACTCAAGCCACCTGCCTTTGGCTTGGTAGCACAATTCTTTACCACTAAGCCGCCAAAGCTCCCCTCACTTCCCTCATCTAGAAAACTGCTTTCTAGATTTAAAATCAGGCACGAACAAGTCTATCATCTTCTTGTTTCTTTCAAATATTTAATCTGCTCTTGGAAACTCTTGTTTTTCCTACAGATTTGGACTTTTAGAAACAAAAATGAAGGTAACTAATGGGATTTCCCATCTCCTAGTACTGTCACACCTGCCTCCAAAGGAATTAAGCATAAAGCCATCTGGCTGCTTCAATGGGGAAATTTCTCTCAATGAAATAACCAGTGGGAGAAAAGAAGTATAGTCGTTAATATGGGGGGAAGTATTCTAGCCACACTAGCATTTAGAAACTTACTTGTCACATGCAACCAAAACAAAGCCATTTCCTCAGAAATCATAAAACATTGCCACTTGTGTGCTACTGTGTGACTCTTGGCTTTATGTCACCAGTGACCCTGGAAGAGTACTTTGGGTTTGAAACTTGATATTCACAATCTTCCAAGGGGGACCACCCAAACACACACACCCTTTAAGAAAGTTTTGAAACAAGATCTCAGGAATCAAAACACAGTTTCTACTTTTTAAAATGTCACCTTACACTGAGCGTTTTTGCATTTAATGATGAACAGAAATTTCTGAAGACCTCCAGTAGCCAGTCAGATCAGAGAGGAAAAGAGAGCTGTTCATATAACACACCCCCAGGAGACATGTCCTGCAGAGGAAATGTCACGAACAATGTTATGTCAGGGATTTCTCTAAGCCCTTCACTGCCAGGCACCTGTGCTCCGGGGCATCCATCCAATCAACCAGAGAGCAGGCACCTTGCCACTTCAGCAGATGGGTATTAATGTTGAAGGCAAAGGAACCATGTACAGTATATATTTCAATTATGAGTATGGAGACTCGGGAATCCCAGTTGGAATCATGTCCATTCCAACTTTCTGAGCTTGTAACAAACTTGAGAATGTACCAGCCAGAATACAGCTTTACATGGAATTAACTCTCAGGAGGAATACACATTTACAAAAGCAAGAACATGCTTTGTATGATGGATCAAGAGTCAAAGGAAAGAAGTTGAACACTCCTAAAAGAAATATCCCAGGCTTTTTACTTGTAGTGAAACATCACTGAAAAGTCAGAGAGGAGGGAATGTTGCCACCACACAGATACATTATGTCAGATTTGACAGAATTTTGAAAAATCAGTGTATTCCTAAATGTCAAGTATGCATTTCAGATTTTTAAAGTGTTCTAGTCAAATAATCTCAAAGGTAAATTGGCTTCTGTGAAAGGATCAGGATCCAGTTTTAGTCTAAGATATAGATGTCTAAGTCTGTCCTTTCAGGTCAGACTGATTTTCCACTGTTAACTTTTAAGAACATCAAATAAAAGCATCTAGATCTCATGCTCTTATTGTTATGTGCCTTCAAGTTGCCTGCAAACTATAGTAACTCTATGTTAAATAGCTCTGAAGCTTGCCATGTCCTGAGCCAGTCGCATTAATTCGCACACACCTACCCCCACTGTTCCAGTCACTGTAACCCTCCATCTCATCCAGGGTCTTCCTCTTTTGCTCTGTCCCTCCACCCTTCTAAGCATGATGTCCTTCTCCAAGGACCAGTCCCTCCTGACCACATGCCCAAAGTAGGTGAGACGGAGCATATTGATTAATACTATCTGGTGTCCAATTAGACTTTTGGTATGTGATAATCTAGTGTGCAGTATATTTTAAAGGTGTTACTTGTTGCATTTTAATTATCATCATCAAACATCATCAAAAGTTTTTTAAATGCTCAATTTCTGTTTTGCACATTTTTCTAACCAGTCAGTATTAGAAAGCAAATGACCATGCCTGGTTCAATGCTTCCAAAAACCTATAGAAGCATCATCCAAGGTTTGTTTGCTTGTTTGTTTGGGGTTTTTTTTGGGGGGGGTATTTTTGGGGTGGGTTATGTGTTAGGTTTCTTTTGCTGTTGGTGCGGTGGTTTATTTTTTTAAATTTTTTTTTTAGTGGTTTATTTTTGTGTGTGTATTTTTGTTTGTTTGTTTGTTATTTTTTGCCTAGGATAAAACTGCATAGATACTTTCTTAAAAAGAAATTTTAATCTGTTGTTTCTAACTAGATGGGGGGGATGAGTTGTTATTTTTTTTCTATATTGACCAAAAATGTATCTAATACTATATTTAGTAAATAATCAGTTCTTATTGTTTTAAAAAACCTGTAATTAAGAAGGTGGGAAAATGTTAGCACAGCATGGAATGTCATCTAGCCTATGAAATTTCTCTATCTCTGTTTAAGGATTTGACTGCATTTTATTGACCACAAGCATAGCTAATATCCCTTGCTCTCAGAAGCAGTCATAATTCACAAGCCATACGAGAATTAGAAGTGGCTGTAGGGTTCCTATTGCACTATTCAAATGTATCATAGTTATGTACCTGGTATGATGATGTAGACGTCACTGCAATCATTCCACACTCTGATAGCTCTGTTTGTAGTCTAAAATGCTCACTCTCCTTCAATAATTTGCTCCAGCAATGCTAGGACTGTAAAAATAGCACCTGCAACACTCAAGGGAATTACACAGGCAACCAGATGGCTGAACTAGTCACCAGAGAATGACAGTAATAATGACAACAAAAACACTCACTGCATCGCTGTCTGCTCCATGGGGGCTGAGGAGTAGTTTTGTATGCTGAGTTTTTTAAAGGCTAATTCTTAATCTCCCTACCAAATCCTGTTAAGAATGAGTGCGGCCAATAATCTACCATGGATACATAGAGAGTTATGCAAGCATAGTAGGTATGAGCAAGTGAGCAGGATTTTGAGCACATACGGATTTGACAGGATACTTCCAGTTAAGAGTTTGTAAGAATGTTGTAAATATACTCATGTATATATCAGAGAAAAGAGAGTGAAATTATGTTTTCTTAGTCAAACAACTAGAGGGAATGAGTCATTGGGTTTGCAGGTTTAGGACTACTGTTTTGGGGGACAACCAAGACAACTGGCATGGTTCACAACACCCTTTTACATGTTACCAGGCAAGGAGTGACTCACACTTAAAGTTATAGAGCAGTTTGCTTCCTAAGAGACCACTCATCCAAGATGCAACTGTTGGTCTCCTCCCATCCAGAGGGAAGAAGAATGAGTAAAATCAAAGACTCAAGGAAGCTATTAGTCCAAAGACAAATGAACCACAAGAACCACAGCTTCTATTATCCTGGGACAGAAAAACAAGATGGCACCCTGCTATCATTGTCAAATGGTCTGATTGATGTTGCTGTTGTTATGTGCCATCGAGTTGCTTGCAACTCATCGCAACCCTATGTACAACAGCCCTAAACTCTGCTCTATCCTGTCCAAGTCGCACTGCCTCTGACACACCCATCCCGATTACCCCAGTCACTGAAA
>NW_006399751.1:35385452-35387839 GCF_000299155.1 Elephantulus edwardii
CTGCTGGTGCCAAGAGTGTTGACCATGGAGCTGAGCAAACTGAAGCTGTGAACAATCTCAATCTCTTCACCATCCATCCTGATGCTGCCAATTGGTCATAATATATGGTCCTATAGAGAGAGTGGGATAAAAGTGAAGAGAGAAATTCAAAATCTCAAGCCAACTGTTGTGTTAGAGACTGGCAGAACCCCTAGACTGTACCCTGTGGACAACATTTGTACCTGGAACAGAGCCCGCTCCCCCAAGGATACCTTGTAGCCATAAAATACACCGACTATAATGCTCAGGAAGAATGTATTTTTCAGAACAATTAATCATAAAAAATCAAAAGGATAGTATTTGCTTCCAAAACAAAGCTCAGATGGTAGAAATAAAAGGACTAATAAATACAGAATATCCAGGAGAGAAAAAAAATTGTTGCTTTGGGCGATTATAACTAATGTTATGAAACAAAAATAGAAAACTAACCTGTCTGTAAACTGTTACTCAAGCAAAAAAGAAAAGGAAAAGACTGGTTGCTATCTCTTTCCTTTGTTTAGAGCATCAAGGGTAAATCCAGAACATCCCAGTTCTCCCATCATCATCCTGAACTAAAAGACCAGAATAGGCATGGGTTCAGCATCAAGCCATCCTAGATACACAACTGAAGTCCAGAAACAGACTTCCTGGATGGACTGCTAGGAAAACAAACAGATTCATCCTGGAGAGGGTTAAACCAGCTGGCTCCTTGGAGGCAAGGATTCTGAGGCTTCTTCTAACATAGTTTGGACTTGTTTTAAGGAGAGACCAGTCCTTGGAGAAGGACATCATGCTTGGCAGGGTGGAGGGACAGCGCAGGAGGGGAAGGCCCTCTATGAGGTGGATTGATTCAGTGACTGGGATAATCTTGATGGGAGTGTCAGAGACAGTACAATTGTCACAGGACAGAGCAGAGTTGTTGTACATAGGGTCGCTATGAGTCACAAGCGACTCAATGGCACATAACAACAAACAATATGCATTAGCTTAACAAATGCCAGCAGTGTTTCTCCTTAATAATTACCAAAATAATAAAATTCATTCATTCACTGCCTTTGAGTAGTTTCCAGATCATAGTGACCTTACATCAGGTTGTCTGGACTATAAATATTTGTGATGAAGAGGCTCAGCAGCTTTCTCCAAAAAAGAAGTTTGTGAATTAGAATATCTTGTCTTTCCATTACACTAAGCACCACGCACTAGAGCTTCCTACTGTAATACTAGTTACCACATATTACTGTTTAGTAGTGAGACAGTTAACAAGTTCAGTTACTACCCAGCTAAAAGGTTAAATGTTTGAATCTAGCTGAGGAATTTTAGAACAAATGTTTAGAAATCTATTTCTGACAAATAATATGTAGCATGGTTCTACTCTGACTCGTAGGAGCTGGTTAAATTCAATGGCAACTGGTTATGTGGTTACAGTTATGTTAACCACCTCATCAACATTGCCACGGTTAATCCCCCTGAAAGCTTTCAAGGTGACTCCAGCCTTCAGATCCAATATCTCCTTTTTAAAACATTGTTTTATCATTCTATTAGGGACTAATAAATATATTCACATAAAGGTGTAGTTGGGAGTTAGCTATTGATGTCTATGATTGAATGTCAAACAGTTTTAAAAGGATTCTAACGGTGAAATGAAATACTCTTAGTCCCTTCAAAACCCTGCTCTGATATAAAGGATTTTTCCTGGACTGTAACGTCTTTTATTTCAGGGGAGAGAAAAGACGAGTAAAAAAAAAAAAAAAACAAAACAAAAACAAAAAAAACCCAAACTGAGAATGGGATCTCAATAACATTAAGTAAAAATCACCAGTAGTAAAGTACATACTTTGTGGCCAGGCACCTCCACTGCGAAGCTCCTCATCCCAAGGAAGGCCAGAACATGTGGAGATCTCCAAGGAATACAGGTCCACAGATGCGGAAGGGAACAAGGTCCTTCCTCCAGAAAGAACCAAAAGAGACAGAAAGCTTTCTCCTAGAGATGGCACCCAAAATTTCAACTTGAAATTCCTAAACTGTGAAAGAATAATTTTGTTTGTTAAAAAAACATATCACATGTGATATCTCTATTATAGCACTACCTGAAAACTAAGACACATTCCATGTTTACTAACTTAAAATGATACTCTCAGTTAATAAAATCGACCTATGCATATGGTGTTGTTATTGTTGTTATGAACAGTAGAGTCACTTGCAACTCATAGTGACCTTATGTACAAAAGGTCTGAACCCTGCTCTATTGTGTGCCAGCCTTATTGTCTCTGACACACTTACTTTGATTACCCTAGTCACTGAAGCAATCCATCTCATTAAAAGTCTTCCTTTCTTGCGCTGTCACTTTACCCTCCCAAGCATGATGTCCT
>NW_006399751.1:35388529-35394470 GCF_000299155.1 Elephantulus edwardii
TATAGAGCCCTCTTTTGGCCTAATGGTAAAGAGCTGCATTGCTAAACCAAAGGCACAAGGTTCAAATCCACCTGCTGCCCTGTGGGATAAAAATATAAAGTATCTACCCATGTAATTTACTGCCTCTGGAAAACTGGTGGAGGGTCAGCTATGAGTTTGTTCCAACTTTATAGCAGACAACAACAATATGTAAATACTTTTAACAAGTTAATATAATGAAAAAGATGAACAGGAGAGTAACATTAATTATGATAACAGTATTCTATGAATATACTTAAATTATTTTCTTTTAATGAAGAAATGTCCAGGAATGGTTACTGTATAAAACACAATGAAGTAATGACTTGCCCAGAATCACTGAGAAAACAACTGTTTCTCCTGAGTATAAACCACATTTAAATGCAATCAGATAAAGGCTAATATACCGGAAATTGAATACCATAGGAAATGTCATTATTGCTTTTCTTTCAAAAGACAGAGTAACTTTTGGTAAGAAAGCACAAATATAAGAAAGTATAATCTTTATTCAGTTTACATGGACATGATGATCATTCATGAAATATTAACTGTGTATCAATAACTATGCCAAAACCAGAGCAAACTCTACCTTATGTTTGTACATAAAACAGTTTGATAACAAACTTAGGCAATTACAAATAGTATTTTCATTTATATGCCTGTTAGTAGAGCACTAAAAATTGGTACAGGGCACAGCAGAGCTTTTGATGGTGGAGCTGTACTATGCATTACTTTGTTCTCTGTCCAGTAAATTCAAAACTTCTTCCAATTCTGTGACCACAGAAACTCTAAGAGAAAGTGTTCTCTCTGTCAATATCATCTTTTCAAATCATGATCTAAAGGACAAATATTATCTCTAGAACTATTTTACAGGTTCAAAATATTATTTTCATAATATTTGAATAACTATTTGGTTAAAGTAAAATAGTTAATAAGTAAAATTCAAAACTAGGTCTGGTTTATTTCTGAACCATAATTTCTTCTTATAACACTGACATGTTGGGCCAATTATTGCTCCATTCAGAAAATTATCCCCAATACAAAAAAAAAACAGGTGACACAATAGAGTGAAAAAATGATCATGCAATGGCATTCATATCACACACGAGCATGATCCTGCTGAAGATTATCCAGAAACAACTCTAACAGTACATTGACAGAGAACTAACAGAAATACAAATTGGGTTAAGAAGAATCCATGGTACTAGAGACAGTATCACCAATTTCACATAGATCTCGGCAGAAAGCAAAGAGTATCTATCAGAGGGATGTCTATCTGAGTTTCATTGACTATGAAAAGGCATTTGACTGTGTGGATCACAACAAATTGTGATTAACCTTGAAGAGAATGGGAATCCCAGAGCACTTGATTGTGCTTATGCAAAATCTATACTTGGACTAGGAAGCAGTCCTCAGAAGAGAGCAGAGAAGTGCTGCTTGTTTCAAAATCAGGAAGGGAGTGGATCAGGTATGCGTCTAGTCTCCATACCTTTTCAATCTATATGCAGAAAAGATAATTTGGGAGGTTGGGCTTTATGAAGAGGAACATAACGTCAGGACTGGAAGAAGACTCATCAATAACCTACATTATGCAGATGACAAATTTTGTTTCTTAAAACTGAAGAGGACCTGAAGCATTTGCTGCAGAAGATCAAGGACTATAGTCTTCAATATGGATTGAAACTCAAAATTAAGACAACAAAGATTCTCACCAGTGGACCATCTGGCAGCATGATAATGGATGAAGAAGATTGAAGTTGTTAACAGTTACAGCTTGCTTGGCTCCACAATCAACATTCTTGGCACCAGTAGTCAGGGAATCAAGTAAATCTGCAGTCAGGGCCCTTTCCAGACTACTGAAAAGCAATGATATCAGTCTAGAGACTAAAGTGCACCTGGTCCAGCCATGATCTTCCCAATTGGTTGATACGGGCCAGAGAATTGGACAATGACTAGAAAAGAGTCTTGAACATACCATGGACCAACAAGAAAACAAATAGGTCTGTCTTGGAGAAGATGAAACCACGTATCTTCCTGGAGGCTAGGATTTTGAAGCTCCATCTCACATACTTTGGGCATGTGGCCCAGAGGGACAGACCTTTGGAGAAGGACATCATGCTTGAATAGGTGAAGGGAAAGCACAGGAGTGGAAGACCCAGGATAAAATGGATTGATACAGTAAGCAGGATAATGGGGATAGGTGTGTCAGAGTCAGTGAGATTTCCTCAGGAGAGGGCAGGTTTTAGAGCTGTTGTATATTAGGTCACTAAGAGTCACAGGCAACTTGATGGCATACAACAAGGGTGAAATGAGGACTAAACATTACCTCGCCTCCAGACCTGTATTCTAGGTCTATTCACATTCAGATAATTCCTTTGCCATTTTCATTATCTATTCATGATCTCATCTAGTTTTTCTCACTTCACATGCTATTCTCACATTATATTCTAAATTCAAAGTATTTTATAATTACTGCAATTCATACATTTTTAAAGAAAGGTAGAATACAAACTATGAAAATAATCTAATTTCATTTTAGCAAATGCCTTATGAGTGTTGCTTTTACTATATTAATGTAATTCCTTGAGTACCTTCCAACAGAAAAGATTCTTGAAACATTGAGGCCATTTCTCAGTTATAATCTTGATGGGGTTTTTTTCCCCTAAATTTATCATCATTCAGATTATTTTCTTTGATCCGATAGCACTTAACACCAACAACTATTCCATAGCAGAGTATTCCCTTGTCAAAATTATTATCTAACTGTAAGACTATACAATAGAGGAATTAGCTTTTCTAATTAAAAAAATCTTCTATCATTTCTATCTGCACTGTAGTTCTGAAGACGTGCAGTCCAAATCCACCAGCTGCTACAGGAAGATGAACAATCTTTTCCCATTCATGCCTCTGAAAACCCACTGGAGGATCAGCTATGGGCTGGTTCCAACTTGACAGTATACAGCAACAACATCTCTAGAAATACAATGTTCTGTAGTTTAGGCATTAGTGAGATGAGATGGGCTGGCATTTATCTTCCCTTTGTTTTTTACTTCTGTACCTTCTAGTACAGTTTTCAGAGTCTCTTCTGATGTTAATTTTGGTCTTTTCCTTCTTTGTCTTTGTAATGACCTCTTACTGTCTTTGAGAGTGAGATCTTCCATGTCATGCCACAACTCACCTGGTCTTTGATGCCTCAAACCTAATCTTGAGATGATTTTTAAATTCAGATGGAACAAATTTGGGGTTGTATTTTTGTTCTTATGAATTTGTTTTAATTTTCTGCAGCCTCAATTGGAATTTGCACATGAGTAATTGATGGTCTGTTCCATAGTCAACAAGCGTTGTGATTGCTGAACTAGAGCTTCTGCAATGATTATTTCCACAGATGAAGTCAATCTGTTGACTGAACTGTGTAGTCCATCAAGTCAGATCCATATGTATAGTTGTTATAAATTTCTTTAAAGAGGTATTTACAACAAATATATATGATTGAATGTATGAAATTCAATAATTTAATCTCCATCCTGATGCTGCCAGGTGGCCCAGTAGTGAGAATTTTTGTCTTCTTGATGTTGAGCTTCAATGCATATTGAAGACAACAGTCCTTGACTTTCTGTAGCAAGCACTTCAGGTCCTCCTCAGTTTCAGCAAGCAAGGTTGTGTTCATCTACCTAACGCAGATTATGATGAGTCTTTCTCCAATCCTGATACAGCATTCTTCCTCATGATTCCCAGCCTTCAGAATGATCAATTCTGCATATAACGTGAAATGGTGTGGAGACAGGATATATCACTGATCACTCTTCCTGATTTTGAAGCATGCAGTGTATCCCTGCTCTGCTTTCTCTTCCTGATTTTGAAACATGCAGTGTATCCCTGCTCTGTTCTGAGAACTGCTTCCTGGTCTGAGTATAGGTTATAGGTTTCACATGACCACAATCAAGCATTCTAGAACTCCCATTCTTCTCAAGGTTAACCACAATTTATTGTGATCCACATAGTTAAATGCCTCTGCATACGCAATGAAACACAGATAGACATCCCTCTGGCATGCTTTGCTTTCTGTCAAGATCCATGTGACATTGGTGTTAATGTCTCTAGTGCCATGACTTCTTCTAAACCCAGCTTTTATTTCTGTTAGTTCTCTGTAAGTGTACTTTTCCAGACATTTTCAGCATAATTTTCCTTGTGTGTGATATGAGAAATATTGTACAATAATTTCCACGCTCAGTTGGGCCACCTTTTTTGGGAATGGGAATAAATATGGATCTCTTCCAGTCAGTTGGCCAGGTAGTTGTCCTCAAGATTTTCTGCTCCAACCTGGTGAGCACATCCAGGGCAGCATTTGTTTGTTAAAATATGTTCATTGGTTTTCCATCAATTCCTGGGTTTTTATTTTTTGCCGTGTCCTACAGAGCAGCCTAAACTTCCTCCTTCATCATCACTATGTAGGAGTCAAATTAACTATATACAAGGAAGGAGATGATGGAGGAGCTCATTGTCAGTCAGAGCAAGATCAGGGTTGTTGTGTGAAATTATCAGTTGTTCCTATGTAAGTTTAAGTGAAAGTTGAAGAAATTAAAGATGAGTTTGCAAGACCCCATATACAAGTTTGAATATATCTCACCTGAATTTAGAGATCATTTTTAAATGGACTTGATACACTAAATACTAATATCTGGAGACTTTAGATGCTGTTGCTGTTAAGTATCATCAAGTCGTAGACTATTCATAGCAACCCTATAAATAAAAGACCTGAACATGTGTATAACTTTCATCATTTCTTCAGGTTCACAGGGTTTCCCAAGGCAAGCCATTATGGAAGTGGATGTCACTCCTGCTTCCCACCACGTTTAATCAGGGAGCTCCACCAAACACTGTCCACCATAGGTAACCATTATTGCATTTGACACATCAGTGTGCCACTTAGAAGAATGTTCGACCAAAAACAAAACTGGCCTGAGGGCTGTAGACTAAAATCACCCAGCTTTGGCTTGGTAGCCTCACTTTCTGTCCACTCACCCAACTGAACTCTATGTTGGGAAATTACATTAAGGCATTATACACATATTAAGAAATATAGTGGTCATTAAAAAGACAGGAAAGCAAGAAAAGACAAAAATGAATGTCAGAAGAGACTATGAAAAGTAATTCCTAATATAAAGAAGCTAAAGCAAAGTGAATTAATGAGAAGGTAATAGTTGAACAGATTTCAATTTCATGGCTCCTGAGTACTTTAGAGAGAGATCCCTGGTACCAAGAGCATTGATTTTGGATCCAAGTAAGATCAAATCACTGACAATTGAAATTTTTTCTCCATCTATCATAATGTCACTTATTGGTCCATTTGTGAGGATTTTTGTCTTCTTGAAATGCTGTCTCTATTGAAGATTGTAGTCTTTGATTTAATAGTCAGTTAACTCGTTCTGTCTGACTGAAAATATAAATACTTAACCAAGAAACCACATCGACAGTTCTTTTAACTACAAGATGCCAGTTTTCATGAACATAAAAAATGTGTAAAGAAAATTTTAAGTGCCTCAATGATCCCTTTACTAGATAGTTTGTTATCAGTTTGGTGTAATTTTAGGTTGCAATAAATTATGTAATCTTTTCATCAGATCTTCAAAATGTGAAAGTTTATCATAGTATGCAAACATGACCTTTTAGTTCTGATGATTACATGAAGAATAAATGAACAGTTGGCTTCCTCTGTAAAGTCTTTTCATACCTTTTGCCCATTTTGTACTTGGATTGTTAGTCTTTTTCTTCTAGAGGCCCAGGTATATTCTGCAAGCTTTTGTTATGAGACCCTCATTTGAGATGATATTGCCAAATATTTGTTCCAGGTTGGTAGGTTTTCTTTGTTCCCTGTTGGGAAAGGGTTTTTATGAGCACAGAAATTTAATCTTTTTTTATTATT
>NW_006399751.1:35397154-35410191 GCF_000299155.1 Elephantulus edwardii
ATGGAGACAGGACCCATCCCTGGTGTACACCCTTCCCAATTTTGAGCCATGCAGTGTTGCCCTGCTCTGTTCTGACGACCGCCTCTTGGTCCAAGTATAGGTTTCGCATTAGCATGATTAAATGTTCTGGGATTCCCATCCTTCTCAGAGTCAGCCACAGTTTGTTATGATACATTCTGAGGAAATTAGATCTGAGACACAAATGGAGGTTTGTACACCAATGTTCATATGAGTATTATTTACCATCACAAGAACATAAAAGCAGCTCAAATGTCCAACCACAACTGAATGAACTGAGAAATTATGGTACATTCACACAATACAATACTATGCAGCACTTAGGAGCCATGATTTTAAAAAATACTACATAACTTGGGAGAGGCTGGGGAGCGTACTGCAAAAGACCATTATTGTAAAAATAGGATAACTAGTGAAACATGTATGGGAACCAAAGGGAGTAAGGGGAGAGAGTGTAGGAATGAGAGAATGAGGAAGGTTAGGAGTGAAACCATACGGTTGCACAATTTGGAGTGGGGGGAGAGAAGGAAATGGGAAGGACCAGGTAAGATTAATGATGCACAAGGTCCAATGGTGATTAATTTTATAAAACGTAATGACTCAACGGCACATAACAACAACAAAAACAATGCATGAGAAAGATTGTATGAAATACAATATGAATGAGGAATAGTGTGACAATGCATATAAATCTTGTAAGCAAAACAATTTTAAAAAATTAAAATGTTGGTGCATCTCACATTTCCATCAATTGTAATAAATTCAGAACAATGCTAGTATTTTATACAGTAACGTTTGCCATTGTTAAACAAGCCTGTTTTCAACTTAAGTCAAAACTTTCCTCATTCAAAATGTGATTTTCGACTTTTATAAACATTTTTTTAATTCCTTGCAATTCTTTTTTTTTTGCATTTTACACTAATTTATGTACATTATTTGTGCACATCACCTCTCACACTAGATCCCCCATCTCCTCAGCCCACTCTCCCACCCATCAAATCCTGTAACCCCATTACTACACCCCCCACCTTAGAGCACATACACATTTTACTAGTTATCTCTTTCTACAATAATGATCTTATATAGTATTTGTCCTTATGGAATGGACTGAGTTAGTTCACTTAGCATAATACTCTCCAGTCCCTCCCAGGTTAGATAGTGATTTATAAAATTATTGCTTCTGTGTGCTGCATAGTATTCCATTGCATGAAAGTACCATAATTTTCCAATCCATTCTATTGTGGTTGGACATTCAGGCTGTTTCTGTGTTCTTGTGATGGTGAATAACACTGCTATGAACATGAGTGTACCAGTCTCCATTTGTTCCTCAGTCTTCATTCTCTCTGAATATATTCATCAACAACCTGAGTTATGCAGATGACACAATCCTGCTTGCTGAAACTAAGGAGGACCTGAAGCGTTTGCTGCAGAAAGTCAAGGACTGCACCCTTCAATATGGATTGAGGCTCAATATCAAGAAGACAAAGAGTCTCACCACTGGGCCAATTGGCAGCATCAGGATGGGTGGTGAAAAGATTGAGACTGTTAACAGCTTTAGTTTGCTTGGCTCCACAGTGAACACTCTTGGCACCAGTAGCCAGGAATTAAAAGATGTATTACGATAGGAAAGTCTGCTGTGAGGGAAGTCTCCAAAGTACTGAAGAGAAATGATGTCACTCTGGAGACTAAGGTGCATGCCTGATACAGGCCACGGTCTTTGCAATTACTTGCTATGCATCAGAGAGCTGGACAATGACTAGGAATGATAGAAGGAGAATTGATGCCTTTGAGCTGTGATGCTAGAGAAGAGTATTGAATATTCCATGGAGTGCTAAGAAAATGAATAGGTTCAACCTGGAGAGGGTTAAACCACTCTGCTCCCTGGAGACAAGGATTCTAAAGCTTCATCTGACATACTTTGGACATGTTGCAAGGAGGGGCCAGTCCTTGGAGAAGGACATCATGCTTGGGAGGGAGGGGGGACAGTACAGGAGAGAAATACCCTATATGAGGTGGATTTGTTCAGTGACTGGAGTAATGGGAGTAGGAGTGTCAGAAATGGTGAGATTGGTACAGGACAAAGCAGGGCATTGTACATAGTACAGTTGCTATGAGTTACAGGTGGCTCGAAAGCACATAACAACAACAACAGCATATTCCAAGCAGTGGAATAGCTAGATGATGTGGAATTTCTATCTTCAGCTTTCTAAGGAAATGCCAAACTGCCTTCCAGAGTGGTTGTATCATTTTACAATCCCATCAACAGTGTATAAGAGTTCCTATATTGCCACATTCCCTCCAACACTTATTGCTTGCTGTCCTGTTAAATTTTGCCACTGCTACTGGAGTGAGATGGTATCCCATTATAGTTTTGATTTGCAGCTCTCTTATTTCCAGTGATTTGGAGCATTTCTCCAAGTGTCTGTTGACCATCTGAATATCTTCTGTGAAAATTATTGGACATTTTAACAAAAATCAGTTGAGGTGGAAGATATAAGAGAAAATTATCTTGATAATAGGACCAGGAAAACATGCTGTATCTCACCAAACCACAAGCTGAAGTAAATAACTCTAAAGAAAGAAAAATAGGGGTCAAATTGAAGCCTCACTTCACAGTTGAAAAAAGCAAAAACAAATTATTTTTTTAAAAAAATAAATAAATGACTGAAAATGGTAATAAAATGTCACTAGGGTAAGTGATCAACTGCTGTGACATTAAGAATAAGAATTAAGTAATACATATTCTAAAAGGTTAGCTCACAGTTGAGGTGTCATTTTATTCTATTCACATTATTGTCTATAAATATACCATCTGTAAACACAATGATAAATAAAACCATCAATCCTTGCAGCAAAACATTCTTCTAGCAAAAGCCCTCACTTTTTTTTAAGAGAAAGTGTATAAAAAAGAGAGAGGGAAAGTGTATGATATAACTTTTAAAGACTTTTATGGCTATATGGATTTTTTATAAACCAACTGTACCTAATTTTCGTTTTTATATCACTCACAACCTGTTTATAAATACCTAGGTTTCTAAATAATGAGTAATGGGTTGTTCTCTCTGCACAAAATGCAAGGCCTGTGCATCTCTGGCAGTTTGAATGCAGAGAATGATTTTTTGGGAAATAATCACCTATTATCTTGAAGTGTTTGTCTTTACCTAGACAGAGTTGATTTTCCTCTGTCTTCCTTGTGAAAATAGAGATATTTTTAACCAAAATTTTCTCAATTGATTAATGATAGATCTGTTCAAACACACTACAGCAAAGTAATTGATTATATGCAACTGTTA
This sequence comes from Elephantulus edwardii, assembly GCF_000299155.1. Taxonomy (NCBI): domain Eukaryota; kingdom Metazoa; phylum Chordata; class Mammalia; order Macroscelidea; family Macroscelididae; genus Elephantulus; species Elephantulus edwardii. Next base: position 35,400,466 of record NW_006399751.1, read on the forward strand.
ATATCCCCCAAAGGAGCTGTGGTAAGGCCTAGTAGTAAGGAGTAGTGCTCGCAATCCAAATCCAAATGCAAAGTTCAAATCTACCAGCTGATGCACCAGAGAAAGATGGGAAATCTCCCACTAGTGAGTCAGCTTTGGGTAAGTTCAGCTTTATGGTACACAGAAACAACAAATAGACCCCCAAGGAGCTCTGGTGGGTTACCACACTGCTGATAATCAAAAGCCCTTCTTCTTTGGGAGAAAGATACTTTCTACTTCTTCGATAAAGATTATTCATTGCCATTGAGTTGATTCCAACTCATAGCAACCCAGTAAGACATAATTAAAAAGTCCATATTATTTCCAAGACTCTAACATTTATGGCGGCACATCTTTCTCACACACCAGCTGGGTCCAAACTATCAACATTTTGGTTAACAGTAGAGCTCTTTAAGGGAGCTCATTTAAAGTGCCTGTTGTTGTTGTGTGTCCACAAGTCAGAACTAACCCATAGTTAATCCTCCAACAGGTTGCCTGCCAACTCAAACATATGTAGTATGAATCTACCAGACACTCTGAGAGAGAAAGATGGACAGTCTGGTTCCCTGTGATTTACTGCCTCTGAAAACTCACCGGAGGGTCAACTATGGGCAGGTCCCAACTTGACGGCGCCCAACAGCAGCAGAGCTCTTTAGCCACCACACTGCCAGAACTCTTTCTTAAACTCATTCTCACTTACCAAGTCACCACTTTGGAGTTAGTTTCTACCCATAGCATCCCATAGAGGGCTATAGGGTTTCTGAGGTTGTAAATCTTATGGGTAGAAACCTTTTCCCCCTAGAGTCACTGGTGAATTTGAATCCCTATAGGGACTTCATAACTATGCAATACATCACCAGGGCTCCTTTCTGTAAGACTCAATTCACCCCATTGACTCTAAGTTAGAAGCGAAGTTATAGCTGATCATCTATTGGGTTTCTGAAGCTGTGAATCACAAGGGTGAATGCCCATTTTTCTCTCTTGGAATAGATGGTGGATTGAAACTGCCAGAGATGCACAACCGGTTATGGGAAAGGCTAACAGAGCACTATTCTTGAAGATTATAAGTTTAGAAATCCTCCAGGTTAGTTTGATGTTTTCCTGTAATTTTCTGGGCATCAGACTTAATTCTATAGCAATAGCCTCCACATAGAAGGACAATTACAAAATGCTCATTTCTTTAAAAAAATAAAATATAAGCTTCTCCCCCCCCCTTTTCAACAGAAACTCAACTGACCTGGCTTTACATATTTAATAGGTAAAAAAATTTACGTAGTAGTTCCCATATGCTTTTTAAATAGCTTTGTTAGTCTTTCACTTTGAGCAGGTGATGTAAAATGTGTAACAATGAGATATATAAGAGTTTAAATCAAATGTTCTTTTCACTTTCCCACAAATTCTACCAGTTTAACTTTAAAGGACACAGTAAATATTCTTTCAGTCTAGTTTTCAAGCATTTTTAAAGTTCATTCTTGATGTTAAATTATTTTTCAAAACCTATAAATGAGCCAGAAAGTAGAGGTAAAAAGAGTGAAGACTGGAGATGGAATTAGAATCAGAACTGAGGTCAAAAGAAGAAGAAAATAGCACAGTGGCAGGCAAAAAGTGAGAACACGTGAAGATGCAGAAAGGAACTGAAGATACAGGAAAGGAAAAGGCTGAAAATGAGGACAAATTACAAGAGGAAACAGAAAAGTGAGATCATGGGAACTGATCTCAAAGATTCATCAGCATCTAAAATATTGTGTACTTTCCTTCTGAAATAATTACAGTGCCTGGGTTTTATGGCACTGTTGATGAAGCTCAGAAACTGTGCTGGAATCTCAGAGACACATGGTTCAAATACACCAGCCGCTCTGGGGGACAAGGATGGGCAATCTCCTCCCTTGCAATTCACTGCTCTGCACACTCTTGGAGGGTTAGCTATGGGTCAGCTCCAATTCCACCATAGATAATAGTCATACAATAGTCAGATACGAGGGGAGCTCTGGTGACAGTATGTGGAGTTTCACTGCTAACCCAAAGGAGACATTTCTCTGGAAGTTTTATCCATTAGCAGCTCAGCAGGAGAAAGATGAGTGGTCTCCTTCCTCCCTTGAGATTTACAGCCTCCAAAAACACACTGGAGGGTCAGCTATGAATTGTTTCCCATTCAAAAGCAATGAGTATGAGGGTTTTTGGAAATAGATGTATGCTTAAGTCAAAAAAATAGTCCACTACATATTCTAATGATTAACTGGGATAGAAAATATTAACTTATTGATATTATTTCAAATAAACCAAAAAGGTATATAAAGCATATTTACCCAAAACCTCTGTGAGATCTACTGTTTAAACTCATAGAAAAAGAATAATTTAGAAGCTAGGAAAGTAGGTATCAATCTTCATCTTTCTGTTTTTCAATATCATTAAATTCAATAATTACAATATTGTTAATTTTAAGCAAGTTCCTTGATATATCTATTGGAAAATTCTTTTAAAAATGTCACAGTACCATAATATTCCATGAACAAGTTTTCCCCTGACCAAATTAACTAGGTGAGTACACAAAGGGGGGGAAAAGGTCATACTCAGAAAACATCAATCTTGTGATTGATTTATGCTTGGTTTCTCGGGTTGTTGTTGTTAAGTCCTTAAGTGTCATCAAGTCAGATGTCAGAGTAAACAACAATATATCAGAAAAGTTTATTTTGTAAAACTGCTCATAACATATTACAATCATATTTGAAACTACATCCACTGTCACTATTTATTAACTTTTGTCTGATTACAATAATTATCACACATGCCAAAGACATTTTAAAGAAACATACACCTTTAATGTTTAGGATTTTTATGAATTCAGAAAAAACTAAATGTGGGTTGAGGTCTGCTTTTACGTAACAATACATAAAACCAAATGATTTCCAAAATCTAGGAGCAGAAGATAGAATTCTTTATGAAGTTTGTTAAGAATGAAAGGTAGTATTTCTTTCTGAAGAGGGATATGTGGTTACCGACTAAAGTTCTCGTCCATCTAATCTATTGGCAAAGTCTTTAAGCTTTAATAATGAACAATGATCTTTGGCTCCAGATCCTGGTTTTGACCTGTTGACAGTGCAAAGAAACCCCATTGTCGAATTCTCAGCTCAACGAGTCACTGAGTGGACATAGCCTGCAGATGGAGTCAGGCTGTTTGCAGTGGCTGCCGTACCACAGGCAACCTAATCATAGTGCTTTACTGAGGTGCATTATTTATGGCCCTTGGCAGCTATAAGCCCTTCTGCACTGCATTACCCAAGAATTGCATCTATAGTTCAGAATAGAAGGAGCAATGGATTTAATTAAGTATAAGTCATATTTGATAAGAAAAAAAGGAATAAATCACATGTACACCTCGCAAGGAGTGCCTTAATTCTATGGATAAATTTATTAATATCTACTCCTTGGTGTTGAAGCTATTTTTATGCAAAGTTTCAGATCACAAATCACACTGAAATGGGACTTCCATATTTCTGGTTTGGGCCAGGTCTGAGTCACTTTGTAATATTTCTAATTAAGAATAGTTTTTACTGCTGACACTGACCTCCTGCTGTTATGCCAAACCCAGACAAGCGCAACTATAAACATGGCTTGAGGTAGCAGCAGAGTCTGTGTGTGTAATAGAGTGCTCATCTTTCCTGCAACCCTTATACTGCTCAAATTCTGTGTTCTAAAGCAACAAACCCTAGCTCCCCTCTGAACTCATTAAATAGAGCTTGATTTGTTTGCAACACTAATGAGAGTCTGAGAAATAGCCTTCCCGTTCTTACACTGTTTAGCCTCACTATTTCCAGATGCATATTGTCAACTCTATATTATTTTTTTTTCTCCAAATTTTACAACTATTCCGTGTTCGTAGTACTGAGGGCTTGAAAAAGTCTTGCTGAGGTATTTTGTGTATACATTTTACTAATGAGCAGAGTCACTTACGGAGTAAATATATCTATCTATCAGGTATTAATGATCAGAGAGGCAAAGAATTGTTGAGGTCACATAAATACTGAGTTGTTCAAACACAGATTCCATTAGATCCACCTTGTTCTTCCACCAGATTCTAAATCACTTTTCAATATAACTTTTAACTAGGAAACCACAAAAAGTGGCATTTTTATCATTAAACCACTAGTGACTAAAAGTCGATGACAGGTACAAGGTGGAAGAAAAGCACTTAAAAGCTAAGAACCTCTCCTCTCCTTGTGATTACTTGGTTTGCTGTTTTCATAACAATGTGTATTTTGGTAAATTTCTTTTCCACGTTCCAAGTTTGTATCTTTTAGGTAGAGCTAAAGTGGCCCTGATTGAGTAGTGCATAATCTATTGAACTGCTAACCAAACCAAAAGGTCAGAAGTTCTAATCCACCAGCTGCTCTGCAGCAGAAAGAAGGGCGATCTCTTCCCAAAAAAGACTTTCAGCTTCCAACACCTGATTGAGAATGGACTGAGTCAAAATTGACTTGAGGACAGTGGGAAGCCAGAGCTAAAAGAAGGCTGCAAAAGATTTGAAGGGAAATGTAAGAGAGAGGAAGAGTAATGTCAAGAAATCACTTGAACTTTACAAACCACATATCTTTTAAAATTTTGAAAGCGCAATTTTCATTAAATATGATTTCAAAGTATGAAGAAAAAAGATTTTCTTTTGGGGCTCATAGCACTCTTGTCATACATTCATTATAGTATGTGGTTGTTGTTATGTGCTTTCAAGTCAGTTATGACTCATAATGACCCTATGAATAATACCCTGAACCTTACACTTCTCTGAGCCAACCTCACTGTCTCTGACACATTATAATTCTGAGTTTTCATGTCTTTTCCTCTGTGAAAGTAGAGGCTATTTGGAAGTGTAATTCATGCAGTGATGCAGTGCTAACCCATAGGACACACCTTTCTGGTACATTGAACTCACCAGCAGCTTTGAGAAAGAAAGACGGGCAATCTCTTCTATTTTGATTTACAGTCTTTGGAACGCAGTAGAGAGTCAATTCCTAGTTGACGGTGTGAGTGTGATATCAATACAATGACTGATATTCTATATTCACAAGAATAAAAATTTGACCTTGAGTCTTTCCCCCATGAATTTACAAACCAACTCAGGAATAGATTTGAGGTCTTGAACACTAATGAATGAAGACCAGATGAGCTGTGGGAAGATATTGTTCATGAAGAATGCAAAAAGTCATTACTAAGAAGCAAGAAGAAAAGGCCACAATGAATGTCAAAAGATACTTTGAATATTGTACTAGAGTGCTGAGAAGTCAAAGCAAAGGGAAGAAATCAAGAAGTTAAGGAGTTGAGTAGAAGATTTCAAAGGGCTGCCCATTAAGACAAGGCAAAATATTATAATGAAATGTGCAAGGAGCTGGAATCAGAAAACCAAAAGGGCTAAACTCACTCTGCTTTTCTTAAGCTGAAAGAACTGAAGAATAAATTCAGTCCACAAGTTACAATGCTTAAGGATGCTATGGGCTGAGTATTGAATGATTCAAGAAAGATTAAAAACAGATGGAAGGAGTATACGGAGTAATTGTACCAAAAACAATTGGTTGACACAGAAGAATTTCAAGAAACAACATATGAGCAAGAGGCAATGGTAATGAAGGAAGAAATTCATGCTGTTCTGAAGAACTTGGTAAAAAAATAAAGCCCCAGGAATTGATGGAATACCAATTGACATATTTCAGTAAATAGATGTTGCCCTGCATGTACTCACCAAGTTGTGCCGAGAAATCTGGAGGACAACATCTTGGCCAACTGACTGGAAGAGATCTATATTTACTCACATTCCAACAAAAAAGGTGACCTGATAGAGTGTGGAAGTTACTGAACAATATCACTAATATCACACACAAGCAAAATCTTGCTAAAGATTATCCAGAAAAGACTTGAACAGAGCATTGACAGATAACAACCAGAAATACAGGCTTGGTTTAGAAGAGGTTTTAAGCACTAGAGACATTTTTGCCAATATCAGATCTTGGCAGAGAGCAGAAAATACCAGAAGAATATCTATCTGTGTTTCATTGACTATGCAAAGACATTTGACTGGATGGATCACAACAAATTGTGGGCAACCTTGAGGAAAATGGAAATCTCAGAACATTTGATAGTGCTTATATGAAACCTATACTTGGACCAAGAAGTAGTCCTCAGAACAGAGCAAGGAAACACTACATGGTTCAAAATAGAAAAGGAGTGTGTCAGGGATGCATTCTGTCCTGGTATATTTTCTGTATGTAGAACAGATCATTCAGGAAGCACGGTTTTATGGGAAGGAGTGTGGCATCAAGATTGGAGGAAGACTCATTAACAATCTATGATATGTAGATGACACAACCTTGCTTGCTAAAACTGAAGAAGAACCTGAAGCACTTGCTGCAAAAGGCCAAAGAATAATCTTCAATATGGATTGAAGTTCAACATAAAGACAAAGATACTACCGGGTCAATTGGCAGCATAATAGATGGAGAAGGGATTGAAGTTGTTAGCAATTACAGCTTCTCAGATCCACAATCAACACTCTTACTACCAGCAGTCAGGAAATCAAAAGATGAATTACATTGGGAAAATCTGCTGTCATCGACCTCACCAAAGAGCTGAAGAGCAATGATGTCAGTCTAGATACAAAGGTGTGCCTATTCCAGACCACAGTCTTCTCAATTACTTATTATGCTTCTGAGAGTTGGTCAGTAACTAAAGATGACAGAAGAAGAATAGATGCCTTCTTCAAGTTGTGATGCTGGAGAAGAGTCTTGAACTGCCAAGAAAACTAATCAGTCTGTTTTGGAGAGGGTGAAACCAAGTCTCTCATTGAAGGCTAAGATTTTGAAGCTCTGCCTTACTTACTTTTGGCACGTGGCTAGGAGAGATCAGTCCTCAGAGAAGGACATCATGCTAGGAAGGATGGACGGACTGCATAGCGAGGGAGACTCCAGATGCGATGGACTGATACAGTAACTTGGGTGATGGGAATTGGTGTGTCAGAATTAGTGAGACTGGCTCAGGACAGGGAAACATTCAGAGCTGCTGTGCAGAGGGTCATTGTACATTGCAGATAGCTCAATGGCACATAACAACAAAAACATACTATGACAGATTTGGAAGCACGAATGACATCCACTTCCTAAATAACATATGTTCAGAAACTCTATAAACTTTGATAAATGTCAATAGTTGTAGAGGGGTTTCAAGCCTTTTGTTCATGGGGTTGCTATGAGTCATGCTTGACTCAAAAGCAATCAACAACAACAGTCCCTATCCCTCACTCATTACCATGGGATAACACAAGCACAGCTGGCCCTCCACGGTTTTAAGACAGCGGATATAGTACGAGAAGAGATTGTCCATCCTCCCATAGAGTAGCTAGTGGATTCCAACCAAGCATCTCTGGGTTGGCAGGCAACTCCCTATTCACTAGACCACCAGAGCCTCCTGGCATTTAGTATGTTGTTGTTGTTGTTGTTATTTGCCATCAAGTTGCCTGTGACTCATAGAGACCCTTTGTACAACAACCCTAAATCCTGCTCTATCCTATTCCAATTTCATTGTCTCCAACACATCTACCCCCATTACCCCAGTCACTGAATCAATCCATCTCATTGATGGTCTTCCTCTCTTTCTCTGTCCCTCCACCCTTAAAAGCATAATATCCCTTTCCAATGACTAGTCCCTCCTTGCAACATGTCCAAAGTAAGTCAGATGAACCTTCAGGATCCTTGCCTCCAAGGAGCAGCCTGATTTCAACCTCTCCAGAAAGAACCTCTTTGTTATTTTAGCAGTCCATGGTATATTCAACACTCTTCTGTAGCACCTCAGCTCAAAGGCATCAATTCTCCTTCTATCATCCTTAGTCAATGCTCTCTGATGCATAGCAAGTGATTGAAAAGACCATGACCTATGTCAGGTGCTTCTTAGTCTCCAGACTGGCGTTTAGTATACACTTCAAAAAAATTTTTTAAGTCATCAGTGATTAACTTGACTGAATGAATAACTTAATAAATTATCAATCTTAAAACACCAGTCAATATTTTCACTGCTCTCAAACTGTTAAGAATAAATCACTGTAAGCCATTCTGGAAGAGGTAAATAGAGCTGTAAATGTCTTTGGTTAATCAATTTTCTAACCAAAACATGCCACATTCCTCCTCAGAAAGCCCAGCCTCCCCAGTGATCTGTGCTGCATATAGATTGAAAATGTATGAAGTTGGGACACATCCCTGATACACTTCATTTCTGATTTTGAATTATGCAGTGTTTCCTTGCTCTGTTCTGAGCACTGCTTCCTGGTCTGAGTATAGATTTCACATGAGCACAATCAAGTGTTTTGGGATGTCTGTTCTCTTCAAGGTTAGCCACAATTTGTTGTAATTCACACAATCAAATGTCTTTGCATAGTCAATGAAACATAGATAGATACCTTCTGGTATTCTTTGCTTTCTGCTAAGACCCATGTGACATTGGCAATAACGTCTTTAGTGCCATTACCTCCTTTAAACCCAGCTTGTATTTCTGGTAGTTCTCTGTTAATGTACTATTCCAATCATTTTTTTAATAATCTTCAACAGGATATTGTTTGCATGTGATATTAATGATATTGTTCCATAATTCCCACACTCTCTTGGGTCACCAGTTTCCCTTTTTTGCGGGGTGGGATGGGAAAAATACGGATCATTTCCTGTCAGTTGGCCTTCATGAGGAAGAATGGAGCATCAGGATTAGAGAAAGACTCATCCAACAACCTACGTTATGTAGATGACACAATGTTGCTCGCTAAAATTGAGGAGGACCTGAAGCACTTACTGCAGACGGTCAAGAACTGTAGTCTTCAATATGGATTGAACCTTAACATCAAGAAAACAAAGATTCTTATACCACTGGGCCAATTGGCAGCACCATGATAGATGGAGAACAAATTGAGCTTATTAACAATTATAGCTTGCTTGGCTCCACAATCAACACTCTTGGCACCAGCAGTCAGGAAATCCAAAGACATATTTCACTGGGAACATCTGCTATCAGAAGCCTCTCAGGAGTACTGAGAACCAACGACATCAGTCTAGAGACTAAAGTGCATCTGATTCAGGCCATGGTCTTTGCAATTACTTGCTATGCATCAGAGAGCTGGACAATAACTAAAGTTGATAGAAGAAAAAAGTATGCCTTTAAGTTGTGGTGCTGCAGAACAGTATTGAACATACCAAGGATGGCTAAGAAAATAAATAAGTCCGTCTTGATAAGGGTGAAACCAAGTTTCTCCCTGGAGGCTAGGATTTTGAAGCTCCATTTCACATACATTGGGCACATGGCCAGAAGAGATTAATCCTTAGAGAAGGACATCGTGATTGGAAGGGTGACTGGTAGGACAATAGAGGAAGACCACAGATGAATTGATTGACACAATGACAGAGGTAATGGGGGTAGGTGAGTTGTAGTCAGTGAAACTGGCTCAGGAAAGGGCAGGCTTCAGAGTGGTTGCACATAGGCTTGCTATGGGTCATAGGCAACTTGATGGTACATAACAAAAACAACAACCAAAACATAAATAATCACATCTCTTTTAATATTTAATTGCTGAAATAATTCTCATTTGTAAAATATATCAGGACTTCTATTAAGTATCTCCCCCACCATTGTTGTTGTTGTTGTTATGTGCCATCGAGTCGTTTCCGACTCATAGCGACCCTATGCACAACA
>NW_006399751.1:35410291-35410942 GCF_000299155.1 Elephantulus edwardii
GGGTATATTCCCAGTAGTGGTATTGTGGGGTCAAATGATATCTCTATTTGCAACTTTTTGAGAAAGCGCCATGCTGCTTTCCACAGGGGTTGCACCATTTTCTTTAGAAAGACCCATTCATCGATTTTATCCTGTCCAGACTGTGCATTTCTGGCTGTATGTGTCAATCTCTTTATATCTAGACTAAGCCTTCTAAGCTTGGTCTCAGTTTGTCTCTTAGAAACTTTATGGTTTTGGGCTTTACTCCCAGGTTTTTTATCTACTTTGAGTTGATTTTTGTGTTTAGCGTGGGAGTAAGACTCATTTAGGACAGGTCAGGCTTCAGAGCTGGTGTACATAGGGTCGCGATGAGTCACAGGCAGCTATGAGTCACAGGCAACTTGAAAGCAAATAATAATAATAACAACAACAACAGTGTGAGATGTGGTTCCTTCTTCAGACAGACGTTCAGATGGCTAACAGACACATGAAAAAATTATCAAAATCACTGACAATAAGGGAGAGACAAATCAAAACCACAATGAGATACCATCTCACCCCAGTAACATTGGCAATGTTTAGTAGAACAGCAAGCAATAAATGTTGGAAAGAATGTGGAGAGGTGAGAACTCTCATACACTGTTGGTGGGATTGTAAAATGGTTCAACCACT
>NW_006399751.1:35427795-35429283 GCF_000299155.1 Elephantulus edwardii
CTTAGGCTGCTTCCAACTCTTTGCTATTGTAAACAAAGCTGCAATAAACATGGGTGTGCATATATTTGCTTGGATGGCAGACATGGTCTCTCTGGGGTATATTCCCAGTAATGGGATTGCTGGGTCAAATGGTATCTCTATTAGCAATTTTTTGAGAAAGCGCCACACCGCCTTCCACAATGGTTGCGCATATGAGTTCTTATATAATGTGTCTGGAAGACTTATAAAAGAGCCACTCTTTCCCCCCCCCTTTTTTTAAAATTTTATTAATTTTAATGAGCCCAATTTTTTTTAAAGAGATGAAGTGATCAACTGAAGCATAACTAGATTGCTAAAGGATAGGATGTTGATGCTTTGCCTTGTTTGGCTCTGAATAGATGAGTTGGGAAATTGTTCTGCAAAATTTTTGACAGCTTTATTGAAATATAATTTGTATAGTCTACCATTCATCTATTTAAAATACAGTTCAATGTATTCTAGAATTTCACAGAGTTCATCTGAAGATTCTTAATGCTTTTATGCCCGCTGTTTCAGAGATAACATTGCTGGTCAATATATTTGCACACATCACAATAGCTCCTTCAGAAAATTGAATGCCACTTTTTACTAGAGACACCCAAAGCTGAGGGTCTTAGGCAATGGAGCATATTTCTTTTTCCCCAATCTAAGCTTGCCCGAAAGCTGAAAGGTAGTCAGAGAAAAACAAACAATAAGCTAATTGTTCTGTTAGCAGTTTAGATGGAGAAATAGAATTCAGATCTCCCTTCAAAGGACAGGCGGGTTATCTGTAGGATGTGTAGTCCCTAGACAGTCTCTAGCTCTGAGCTCTGTTAAAGTCCACCTCTGGGCAACCAAGACAACTCTGATGGCCTAAGGGTAAGGAGGTGTGTTTGCTAACTCAAAGACATCTAGTTCAAATCCACCAGCTGCTCCCCTGGAAAAAAAGCTAGAGAATCTTCTCTGATTGGTGATGTATTACCCCTGAAATCTCCCTGGAGGATCAGCTATGGGTCAGTTCCCACTGGATGGTACATAACAATAGGTCACCCAAGGTCATGCTCAGATTTGAGAAGTTGTTGTTGTTGTTATGTGCCGTTGAATGGCCTGCAACTCACAGCAACCCTATATACAACAGCCCTATCCCTTGCCAATATTATTGCCTCCAACACACCTATCCCCATTACCCAAATGACTGAAACAATCCATCTCATCGAAGGTCTTCCTCTCCTGCTCTGTCCCTCCACCCTCACAAGCCTGATGTCCCTCTCCAAGGATTGGTCCTTCCTTGCAACATGCCCAAAGTATGTCAGACGAAGCTTCAGGATCCTTGCCTCCAAGGGGCAGCCTGGCTTCACCCTCTCCAGAACGAACATGTTTGTTCTCCTAGAAGTCCATGGTACAGTCAATACTCTTCACCAGCACCATAGCCCAAAGGTATCAACTCTCCTTCTATCATCTCTAGTCATTGTCCACCATGACCTGTGTCAG
>NW_006399751.1:35429883-35461073 GCF_000299155.1 Elephantulus edwardii
GTTTGCTGTGATCCACACAGTCAATTGCCTTTGCATAGTCAATGAAGCACAGATAGATATTCCTCTGACACTCTCTATTTTCAGCTAAGATCCATTGAAATTAGCTATAATATCCCTAGTGCCATGGGCTCTTCTAAACCCAGCTTGCACTTCAGGAAGTTTTCTGTTGATGTGCTGTTCAGCAGAATCTTGCTTTTATGTGATATCAATGATATTGTTCATTAATTTCCATACTCTGTCAGATCACTTTTCTTTGGATTGGGAACAAATATAGATTTTTTTTTTTCCCCAGCAGAGGGAGGAGATGAGGGTATAGAACATGTGGCAGAAAGTCTCTCAGAGGACCCCATACCATGCGGGTATGAATAACTATGACACCCAGAAGCCCTTGGGTCAAGCACATCTTCGGTCCTTGGGCCAGGAAGACAACATTACATACCAAATCTGTAGGATTCATCAACCTCCCCTGGGAAACTCTTGTAGCATAAATTAAGGAGAAGTTTCCCTAAGGCACAAGAAGTCAATCCTAAAGCAGAAGTTCAAAACTCTTGAAGTCAAAAGATACTGATTTTAGAGGAACAAACTGGCAACAGCTTGAGGCATTAGGAATCACAGACTCGCAGAAAGATTGATGTAGAGGTCATCACATCAAGGGCTGAATAGGGGAGATTGTTATTGAATGGAGTAGATGGGAGTAGATGTAAATGCGGGTGGAGCAGGGAAAGGGGTGGCTCAAAGCACATCTTTTAAGGGTGGGGACACCATGGAATCTATTGGTTTTTTCCCTACTACTGGGAAATATCCGTAATCTGCTCTTCTTTGTAAAATGATTGTCTATCAGATAATGTTCTAAATTTGAGTAATCAAATTAAGACAAACTAGGAAGAAGGATTTGCCATCCACTTCAAAAATAGCAAGGCTTTGAAATCTCTATATACAACAGAGCACATTTAGACTAGCAGACATGGCAACTGAGGCTGAGCCCTCGAACAGCTGTAAGCAGACACTAGTGATTGGAACATGGACTCTAATAACCATGAATGTAGGAAAATTGGATCTTGTTAAGAAGGAAATGGAACGCATAAATATTTACATACTAGGTATTAGCAAAATGAGATGGACTGGCAGGGGACATTTTGAGTCAGAATATCATATGATCTACTATGCTGGAGACGAAAAGGTAAGGGAAAATGGGGTGGCTTTCATAGTTAAAAAAGTAATTTCTAGATCCTTCTTGAGATACAATGTTATGAGTGACAGGATAATATCCATACCCATACAAGGAAATCCAGTGAATAGCACCATCATTCAAATATATGCGCCAACAAGCGGAGCCAAAGAGGAAGAAATAGAAGAAGTTGAGATGAGCAGAAGTATAAAAGTCTGGCCATTGTAATACAGGACACTGATGGAAAATTGCCACTTCAGAACTTCCTGAAGGGAAGACTGAAATGTGTTGGGTTTCTTGCAAGTTTGGTTATCGTTTCTTTTCAATATCATTTCTTCTTCAGTCCTTTCACATATGTTGATTTGAATAAACATTTTAATTCTCAGATTTTATCTCATTGTTTCAGAAAAGACTAGTATTCTTAGGAATGTTTTGAGAAAGAGGTAACAAGATAGTTTTAAAGCCAATGACAACGAGTGCCCTCTTGCAAACTCCTGGCAAAAAAAGAGAGCAATTTTCTCAATGAAAACCCACTTGCCCATTTTCAAGACCTGAATCAGATATTCCACTTGAAACCCTTCAGCTGAAGAGTTGATTTTGTCCTCTTCAGACCCCTGAAGAGATCTTCACATGGGAGACTCCCTTCTTTCTCTGGAACAATTTCTTTGTTATCAATACCCTGGATGATACATAGGGTTCTGAGTTTGACTAGGGTCCAGCAGGTCTAGGCTGCAGTACAAGCAGCCCTGACAATTCAACCATATGATCGAGACTTCCTTTTGTGGTGAGACTTATCAGTAGGGCAAAAAGATAACCATATGGTAATTTCCAGTGGGAGAATCATGATAAAGTCTCTCTAGAGACTTGTGGCAAGGTCATATCGAGTGTAGATATTTACACCTTTTGAAAAATAACATAGGTAAAGAAAGTCAAACCTAACTTGTAAGCAAACTTATTATTTCATAGAAGCACATAGAAATGTAAGGCTGTGCAGCAAATAATTCAGTTTTGTGTTTGTTAATAATCTAATGATGAGGAAAAAGACAAGACCAAATGCCCTTACTGTTTAAGTTTCACTTAAAAGATTCATATTTCATGATACAATTACCTTAAGTTCTTTTGAGAGGATAAAAGATCAAACATAATACATCCAACTTAGCCCCAGAACTGTGATGGGAAAGCCATTAATTCAAAGGCCCGTAGTGAGATCACTTGGCCATATGGCTGTGAGTGAAGTTGCTAATTGTGAGAACAATGCCCTTGTATGAAGGCAAAGTGGAAGGAAAGTTCCTGCTGTGTTTTGATTTTCTAATTTTTTTTTTTTAACGTTTAACCTGATTATCTGTATCTATGCACATAAGATGGGGAGCTCTGGTGGCCTAGTGGCAAGAAGCTGCACTGCAATCCCAAAGGCATAAAGTTTGAATCGACCACCTACTCTGTGGGAAAAGGATGAGCAATCTCTTCCTTTGCGATTAACTGACTCTGAAAACCCTCTGGAGGGTCACCTATGGGTTGGCTCTGACCTGATGGTACAAAACAACAACAACATGTACACAAGAGATTGCAAACCTTGTAACTATAAAATGTGGGGTTTTTTTAAAAATTAATAATAATTTTTCACATTTAAGGATATATAAAAAAACCAAAGTAATTAAAGATTGAAAAGATATGCCAACAGGAATTCTATAATGAACTAAATGGCTTTGTTTATTCACTCATTCAAGGCAGATTTGTTAGAACCTGCAGAGTGTCTGAAACTGTTCTAGGCATTAGAAAGATATAACAGCAAAAAAACAAGTAAGAATTCCTGTCTTCACAGGGCTATATTTTATTCTGTGACACAGAAAAAATAAAACAATAAATATTTATATGATAGATAGTAAAAAAAGTGCTAAAAAATAAACAGAGAAGGGTAATATAGACGACAGTGAGGGAAATGAGTAGGAGTTGAAAGTTTAGACTATATGACCAGGAAAGATTCTACTGAGAAAGTGACTTCTGGTCCTTATTAGCTGCCATCAGGTTGAGTACAACTCATAGCGACCCTATGAACATCAGATCTAAACTCTGTTCTGTCCTGTGTCATCCTCATTTATGGCATATTTGAGCCCATTGCTAGTCACTGTGTGAATCCATGTCACTGAGGGTATTCCTCTCTTTTGCTGACCTTCTATCTTTCAAAGCAAGAGGTCTCTTTCCAAAGAATAATGTCTTGTAATAACATGCCCAGAGTTTGTGAGATGAAGCTTCATCATCCTGGCCTCTAAGGACCAATCCAACTAAACTTTCTCCACATGGTTATTCTTTGGGCTGTGCATGGCACTCCAATTCAAAGGCATCTATTCTTCTTCCGTCCTCCTTATTCATTGTCCATAGCAAGTAACTGAAAAGACTATTAATTGATTCAGTCATACTTAAGTCTTTAAACTGGCATTGTTGCTCCTCAGTACTACAGAGAGGATCCTAACCGCAGACTTTCCCAATGTAATATGTCTTTTTATTTCTTGACTTATGGTACAAAGGGTGTTTATTGTGGATACATGTAAATGAAATCGTTAACAACAGCAATATTTTATCTGTCTTTCATAGATAGATGGGTCCATCTCAGCTAAATTTAAAAATCATCTCGAGAATGGATAAAACACTGAACAGTAATGATTAATAACCTGATCAGTTGTGAGATAACATTGAAAATATCATCTATGAAGAGAGTAAAAATGTTGTTACAAAGAAAGAAGAGGAAGAAAAGACCAAAATGGATATAAGAAGAAACTCTGACGTTTTCACTGAAGTATCAAGGAATCAATACAAAGGGAATGGATGCCAAAGTGAAAAAGCTGAACAGAAGATTTCAAAGGGCAGTACATAAAAACAAAGCAAAATATTATAACAGAATGTGTGAAGAGCTGTACTTGGAGAATAAAAAAGGAAGAATTCACTTGGGATTTCTCAGGATGAAAGAAATGAAAAACAAATTCAAGACTCAAGTTTCAGTACAAAAAGATGCTATCTGCAAAATCTTGAATGATCAAAAGTAGAAAGAATACACAGAGTCACTGTACCAAAAAAAATTGGTGGACACCGAAATATTTTAGGAAGTAGCTTATGAACAAGAGCCAATGGTGATAAGGAAGAGAGTGACTTGAGTCAATATTAAAAGGAAATGAGGTAAGGCCAGGCTTCTTCCAAGAGAAGAGAACCCAACAAGAGGAAAAAGTAATTGCAAAGTCCCTAGGGCAAGATAAGATTTATGTGTGTAAGGAATAGCAAACTGTGGCTGTTGCTATATTAAGGAACATAATGAAAGCACGTTAGACCAGGAATATCTTGGGGTCACCAAAAAAACCTTTTTTTTTTTTATTGATTGTAAAGAGAAGTCTTGGGGAGATTTGGAGCACAAATGTGATGCCAGGACATACACTAAAAAACAAACAAGCAAACAAAGGAGAAAAAAAACCAAAACCCATTATACCTGCTCTGAGGAACAATTAAAATGGTTAAATTTAGAAGCAGAAAGATAAACTAGGCAGTGATATAATCAAGAAGCTGAGAGCATGGGGACTTAGCCAGAGCTGGTTGAGGACCGGTGAATCGATTCATTAACACACAGGATTTCCCAAAGACCCAGACTGCTGTGTGGCTTCTACTCATGAAAAGTGTGATTTGAAAATATTTTAACTTCCATTATTTAAAGCACGATCTTTAAAAAAACCCTGGTGTGTAATCTAGTTTTCTATGGCTTTTTATTAGCTTTGTTTGCCTATTTTGCTATTTCTTTTCATTAGCAAATAGACATATTTCTGAAGTATAGCACTTAACACTGGCTTAAAGATGATGACTTATTGATGAAACTGTAGATGATGTCCTATTCCTGTATTGAGTAATAATTTTACAAAGTTCAAAAATCTATAAACTCTTGACCTACTATCATGTCAAAAAGTGTCCTTGGAGGAAAATCTTATTGAATAGTGTCTTTAATTTTGTTGATTCTAGATAAACAAATTTAATAGTTGGGTGTCTTGGGAAGGACATAGGAAAGGAACAAGGCAGAGATCTGGCTGCACATAGTTTACAGAGACAGGTGCCAACACTTTTACTATATTAACATCCTCAATCCCCCTTATACCAAGGTGTTTATTATTAGCTCAATGATTCATCAAATATTCAGAGCAATTGTATCTTACACTGCACTTATAGCCATGACTAGAGATTTATCAATATTCTTTTGAATTAAAAGAATCAGTAAATGTCACAATCCAAGGCAATGCTTTGCAATGTATAACTCATGGCTTTCCAATATTCAGTCATATTTCTATAGGCTGCTTTATCACTCTCTTAGTCTGACATTCCCTTTCTTTCAGACCAATGTGTGCCTAATCAGAACCATGGGTGGGTTTGGTGGTTTCTTTCCCCCTCCCCCCCAGTTGTTTCCTATGCAACTGAAAGTTGGATGATGCATAAGGAAGATTAAAAAATTGATACCTTTGAATCATGGTATTGGGGAAGAGTATGGTTAACTTCCTCTCTCTTACTTTGGGCATGTTGTCAAGAGGAGCCAGTCTTTAGAACAAAGACATCGTGCTGGGAAAGAGAGAGGATCAGTAAAACAACAACAATCTCAACAAGATAGACTACATGGACTTGAGCACTAGAGAAATGGTGAGTGTAACACAAGACAGGGCAAGTTTCAGATTTATCGTTCACGGGGTCTCTGAGTTGTCATCAACTCAAAACAATAACAACAACACTCTCTAACTCTATCCAGTCCCATGCATATTCAATGGTCAAGCGGCATTTTGTCTTATCAGTCACTTCAGTTTTACGTTTGTCTTTAGCAATTCCTCATTTTTCTAGCTAAAAAGGCATCAATTCCTCTCCTTTACATCGCAATGTCTTTCATCTTCTCTACTTTCAGACTTATAAACAGGATTATCATTTATCTTCACCTATGGTGCATCTGATACAGGCCATGGTCTTTGCAATTATTTGTTATGCATCAGAGTTGGTCAATGACTAGGGAGGATAGGAGAATTGATGTCCTTGATCTGTGGTGCTAGAGAAGAGTATTAAATGTACCATGAATTGCCAAGAAAACAAATAGATTCATCCCAGAGAGGGTTAAACCGGGTGGTTCCTTGAAAGTAAGGATTCTGAGGCTCTGTCTAACATACTTTGGACATGTTGTAAGGAGAGGGACATCATGCTTGGGAGGGTGGAGGAATGGCACAGGAGGGGAAGACCCTCTATGAGGTGGATTGATTCAGTGACTGGAGTAATCAGGATGGGTGTGTCACAGGCAGTGCAATTGGCACGGGATAGAGCAGGGTTTAGGGCTGTTGTACATAGGGTTGCTATGAGTCACAAGCGACTCAACGGCACATGACAACAGCAACAACAACAATAGTTAGTTAAAGATGTGTGCCAGCTTGGCTGCCTGATAATTTCTGACATCTATCATCAATTCCTTGAGGAGGCTTGAAGCAATGTAATCATTCCCTTGATAGGATCTGCCATGAGTCGTCAATTTGTAGAAAGGAAGTTTCGTCTGGAGTGTAGCCTACGCTGACCATATTAGGAAGTCTGGTAGAATCAGGGTTCTTTATGCTTCATCAGGGTTTCTCACTGGGATTGTTTGTTTGTTTTGGTTCTTGAACCTGCAGCATGCCTGGCATACCAGCCATGCATTTGTTGTCTGCCACAGCTGTCTCAATTCTGACTATGGACACGGGACTTGCTAGTCACCAAAAGCCAGTGAGACATTTCATTAATACGTATTTCTATTTCATGAGTTTTATTTCTATAGAGAATCTGCAACAATCCTAGACTAAGCTGCTCATATTCTTATTTCTGACAAAGCCCCTTGTGAATATTATAAAAGGCTTATTTCTTATCCTTTGTGTTTATAATTACACTAGTAAAAGAAAACACTAATTCTTCAAACATGAAGCACCAAAGAGGTTGTTGGGAATATTAGTACAGATTGCATTTTAGTAGTTATTTTCCTGAAGGAGAATATAGTAAACTACGTTAATAGCATCTTGAAATGGCAGGAATAGCAAAGGCTTAAGGAAGGAGAATGAAGCAAAGCAGCCACTGAGACCCATCAGTAAATCGAGTAGGGTCTTCAGTTAAGAGCAGTGGGCAAAGGTTGAGATAGAATCAATTTCAACTGGGAACAGAAAAAGCAAAAGCACTTGGTGTACAGGACTTAGTATCAGAAAAAATTTAAAAGGAAAAAAACAACCCAACCTAGGGATTTAAAATGGAAAAAATAAAAAGGTATGAAGATGACATAAACATGCAAAGGGAATATAGATAAATTATACAGAGACCATTAGTAGCTAACGACAGTCAATTCATTGTCCAAATCACATCCAAAGCTGTAACAAGCCAATTATATGATGAGACATTTGTAATCAGTTGATTGCAAAGTGCCACCTATGGATGCCTTTCACTAAATATAAATAAAATCCTAGTCATAAATAAGCTGAAGTTGAGGCCAAGAATACATCAGTGTGACATATTTCGGAAGCAGGCACAACATTCCTGGAAAGTGTTCACTGTTATTAATACAGGGCAGTCAAATTTCTCCACTTGAGAAAGTGAGCTAACACAAGATCAAATTGTCAAACCATGCATGAATCAGATATCTTTTTCAGCGTACAAGTTGCTAAATAATTACAAGAAAACAGGCTTTGTTTAGAGGAAACAGAACATTCTGGGACATCAATGATTGTTTTCCAAGTGTTTTGTCCAGCATGAAGTACATCATTATGGGTCAGGACAGTAACTGGTCTGGAAGTGATGTCCCAACACTTCTCACACAGTGAGTGTTTAAATTGGGAAATATCTTAATGTTGCCCCCAGAGAGCGTTGCAGCCTCTGTGATGTTCTACAAGGAGCTTTGCCGTATCCCAAAATCCACGTACCATGCCTAATTCCTTGGAGCCCTGGTGGCCTACTGAAAGGATTTGTACTTCCCACCCAAAGCATGTGGTGCAGAACCACCAGCTGCTGTGCAGGAGAAAGAGGGAGAATCTTTTCATGCAATTTATAGCCTCCATAAACGCACAGGAGGGTCAGTTATAAGTTGAGTCCAATTTGACGCACACAACATAGGTAACCCTTATTTAGGAATGTCCTGATAAGGACATTTCAGATACATGTTCTGTCTTCCAAAAGACATTTATCTACTCACCTAGGAGAGACCCTGGGTAGCACAAGTAGTTAATGAAGTCAGTTGCTAAGTGAAAGGTCGATAGTTCAAGTGCCCATAGGTATCTTTGAAGAAAAAGCTGACATTCTATTTCTGAAAACAAGTGCTTGAAAATGCTATGGGCACAGTTCTGCTCTGATGCACATGGGGCTGCCAATTTGGAATTGGTGCTATAGAAACAGGGAAACATTGCCCAGGGTCACTTTTCACAAGGAGATTAGACTGTGTCAGCTATCCCTCACCCCCAACCCCCAATGGAGAATCCCTCTGGTGAAGGGAGAGGACAAATTCACAGATTCTAGTTGATTGCTTTAACAATTACCTTTCAGGCAGGTTTCTGTTGTTGTTAAGTGTTGTCAAATTGCTAAAGTCTCATAGTGACCCTATGTGAAATAGATCTGAACTCTGCACTATTTTGAGCCAATCTCACTGTCTCTGACACACCCACCCCAACAACTCAAGGTGTCAATCTATTTTATCTAGGGTCTTTCTCTCCTGGGTTGCCCTTCCACCTGTCCAAGCATGGTGTCCTTCTCCAAGGATTGGTCCCTCCTGGCAACATGTCCAAAGTGTGTCAGACAGAGCTTTAGAATCCTTGCCTCCAAGGAGTAGCCTGGCTTCACCCTCTCCAGGACAAACTAGTTTGTTCTCCTAGCAGTCCAGAGTATATTCAATACTCTTCTCCAGCACCACAGCTCAAAGGCATCAACTCTCCTTCTGTCATCCATAGTCATTGATTGACAAGCTCTCTGATGCATGGCAAGTAATTGCAAAGACCATGGCTTGTATCAGGTGCACCTTAGTCTCCAGACTGACATTGTTACTCTTCAGTACTTTGGAGAGATCTCTGACAGCCTACTTTCCCAATACATTTTTTCTTTTAATTTCCTGTTCTGCTTCTTAACTTCCTGCTTTCTTTCCTTTGCTTTGGCTTCTCAGTGCTCTAATGCAATATTCAGTCTCTTCTGGCATCCATCTCAGTCTTTTCTTCCTCCTCTGTATTCATCATGGATGATATTCTTTATATCCTCCCACATCTTATCTGGTCTTTGTTCATTAGGTCCAAGGCATCAACTTATTCTTGAGATGGTTTTTAACCTCAGGTAGGTAGGATAGACTCAAGGTCAAATGTTGGTTCTCGTGCATTTTATTTCATTTTCTTTAGCTTCAGTTTGAACTTGTATATGAGTAGTTTATAGTCTGGTCCACAATCAGCACCTGGTCTATTTTTCACAACTGATACTGAATTTCTTCAATGACTCTTTTTGCAAATGTAGTCAATCTGATTTTTATCAGCTGAGTGTATAGTTGGCATTTGTGTTTCTTACAAAAAAGTATTTGCAATGAATAAATCATTGATGATAGAAAGTTCTATCATTCTATATCCACCCTCCTTTTTGTCTTTTAGACTCTGTCTTCCACCTACTGATCCTTCTTCCTTGTTTCTAACTTTCCCAGGGAGTTTAAGACTCTATTATTAAGACAATTTAGTAATTTCAGAAAATAAATGAAAGAAGTTTTAGAAAAGCAGAGGGGGAAAAGAGTATAGAAAAGATGAAGATTTTTTTTAAAGTCCAACATAAAATATTTGAGTAGCTAGTAGCTTAGGGGTAAGGAGGGAGTTCTGGTGTCGTCTTGGTAAGAAGCTGCTTTGCCAGCTCAAAGACACGTGATCCTAATCTATCAGATTGTGTGCAGGAGCAAGATGATTTACAGGCTCTGAAAACCCGGTGGAGGGGCTGCTATGAGTCAATTCCAACTTGATGGCACACAACACAAAAAGGATTGCTGGTCCAGTCCACCATCAGTTCTAAAATTTTCAGGGGTGGTATGAAGAATGAGAATTCCAGATTACCTGATTGTATTCGTATGAAATCTATACTTGAACCAGGAAGCAGTTGCCAGAACAGAGCTAGGAAATAATGCCTGGCTCAAAATTGGAAAGGGGTGTGTCTTGTCCCCATACATTTTCAATCTATATGCAGAACAGATCATTTGGGAAGCTGGTTTTATAAGGAGGAATGTAGCATAAGAATTGGGCAAAGCTGATCAATAACCTGTGTTATGCAGATAATACAACCTTGCTTGCTTAAAATGAGGAAGACCTGAAGCATTTGCTGCAGAAGGTCAAGGACTGCAGTCTTCAATATGATTTAAAGTTCAACATCAAGAAGACAAAGATTCTTACTACTGGGCCAATTGGCAGCATCATGATATACCGAGAGGAGATTGAGATTGTTGACAATTTTAACTTTCTTAGTTCCATAATCAACACTCTTGGCATTAACAGTCATAAATCAATAGACAAATTACATTGGGAAAATCTGCTGTTAGGGCCTCTCTAGAGCACTGAAGAGTAATGATGTCAGTCTGGATACTAAGGTGTGCATTATCCAGGTCATGGTCTTTGCAGTTACTTGCTATGGATCAGAAAGCTGGATGATAACTAAGGATGACAGAAGGAGGATCGATGCTGTTGGGTTGTGTTGTTGAAGAGTGTTGAACATTCCATGGACTTCAAAGGGAACAAACAGGTTTGTCCTGAAGAGGGTGAAATCAAGTTACTCCTTAGAGGTGAGGATTTTGAAGCTCCATCTCACATACTTCAGGCATGTTGCCAGGAGGGACAAGTCCTTGGAAAAGAACACCATTCTTGGAAGGGTAGAGGAACAATCAGAGAAGACTCTGGATGAGATGGATTGACTCTGTAACTGAGATAATGATTTTTAGGCGTCAGAGACAGTGAGACTTGCTCAGAACAGGGCAGAGTTCAGAGCTACTGTGCATAGGGTTGCTATGAAACAAAGTCCACTCGATGGCACATAACAAGACCATATACATACTACCACTTTGAAGCATTTATTTTTTTAGAAAGCATTTATAAATAAACTACTTTGCCCCAAATGCTATGGGAAATGAAACTAAATATAACTATACTGTTGTGGGCACTATAGCTAAAAAAAATAAGATGTGGTACATATTAAGACATAAACATGATAATGTGTAAAACATAGCATAAAGAATCAACAAATGTAGTATTATGAGAGTACAAAGGAGAAATTATCTTAGACTGATGGAATCAAGGATGACTTCTTTAAAGAAGTGGCATTTTATTAGAGATAAAATGGGCTTTGAAATCTAGCAAGTGCCCATGCTATCCATTGAGAATAAAATAATAATTTTCCTTTGATTTATTGATGTAACATGTATGTTAATTTTTTTAGTTTTAAATCATTCCCTCAGGGGAAAAAATTAAAATTAAGATGGCAGATACAATTTATATTATGTTTTATATTTTTCCCCCTTCTTATATGTATTCCAGGAAGATGGTGTGTGGTTTCCATTCCGATTGCCCTTTCTGCATGCCTCATTATTAGGAGAACATAAAATAAGTCATGTAGCATTCTATCTTTACCCATGTTATGGAAAAATTCCCCAAGGGAGTCTTCTATCACTTGAAAAAATGTAAAATATGAGAAGATACTTGGGTAGAACTATCATGTTTTGTAGACTTTGACATATTTTTTTCTTGGACATATTTTTTCATTTTTTTCAAGGCTATGATCATACCAGTAGATATGTTCAAATTTACTACTTCTTTTTAGTTGTAGTAACTAATAGTTTCTAGAAAATGGTCCATTTTATTGAGATTTAAAATTTTTGTACAGCTTTATGTAATTTTCCCAATTACAGCCTTTTAACATACTCCTTTTTTGACACTAAATGAGTCCTGGTTGCAGTGAATTGAGTTGTGCTGCTAACAGAAGAGTCAGTGGTTCAAAGCTCCCAGCCACGTCAGGGGAGGGGGGGATTGAAGTAATTTGCTTCCATAAAGATTTATAGTCTTGGAAGCCTTGCTGGGCAATTATGTTCTAATCTATTATGACGTTATGAGTTGAAACTGTTTGAGCACAGTGCGTTTGTGGGTTGGCTCATTGTATTTTTGGCTTGGGGATTTTTTTCCCTTGAAATTATATCACTGCTCTTTAATTTATGTTCTTTGTTGACAGGAGTTTTTTTCTGCATTTGTGTGTGAGTGTAATGTGTGTATGTGGGTGGGGGTTTGGGGTTTTTAATATTAGATCTTTTAGATTTTAGTTCCTGTATTCCATCAGTTCATTTCTCCCAAAGGGCTGAAGTGTCAAAACAAACAAGATTAAGAGACACAAAAATGACTAGGAAAGGATATCTATCTTGGGTGGAATAAAGACATGCACATAGAAAAGAGAAAGGGATTGGATTTTCATTAAATTAAACAATTCTTTTTATGATTACTGGGCAGAAGAAAAAAAGCAAGATTAAGTTTTCCATAACATAGAAAATATTGTTTGAAATGATAATGTAATACCGGTTTTAAAGTACTAATTTAATATCTGTTTAAATGAATATTGTATCTTCATAGAAAAAGACATGTTACCAAACTGAACATATTTAAACAAAGGTGGTGAGAACTAATGCCTATATTTATCCAGCAAATCAAGCAATGGGTGTATTAACTAAAACATAGGCTCTGGTAAAATTGGTCTTAATAAGTTTATTGTTCTTTCTATACCAATGGAGAATATATGACCCTTCTTAATAATAATACACATTAACTTAAAAATAAAAATGCACTTAACTGTAAGTGAAGAAGAGATATACCAAGTACTTTGAATCCTTGGACAAACGGGTGATAAAGAATCGTTCACAATTTCTTTTTAAAGTAAAATTTTTGAGGTTTGTAAATAAACTTACTTCATCAGAATATTTTGTCATCTGCTTTAATTTCAATATATGTAGCCAGACCAGTTAACAACAAGGTTATTAATGAAAGTGAGTCTCCATTATGAAGTGTCTCCGAGTGGTAATGTAATTCCTTTCTTATGTAGGTTAACCTGTAATGTTAAACATCCAGACTGTCTCCCTGTTGAAATAAGTACAGCCATCTCACTAGGAAGCCTCTGTTATTTATATTGTTGGCCCTCTCTTCTTCTATCAGCAAGCCCAAGTACAATGAGATCTTAGAACAAATGAGCTTATTAAGATCATGGTTAGACATATCGTTTTTCAAATCACACTCTACAAGACAGATATGCTGGCAAAGCTGTAATAAATGTCAAGGCTCAAGGCATCCACCATTCTTTTCAGCAGCCCGATGGCTTGGCTAGAAAAGCTTTTCATAAATTTTAGTGCACACCTGTCAAGTGGCAGGTATGATAGTCTGCGATAGCAGACTCTGAGCTGTGATTTCTGGGCTGGCAGCACTGTCATCGTTTTCACTGCAATCATGTGCTTTTCTCTGTTTGTGACCAATGAAATCTATGTGATCACACTGAGAATCTGTGCATCTTGGCAGATCAGTGATACTCATCACATAGAGATTATTTTAGATTGGCTGCCATGAGGTATTATTTTCCATTTGTTAACACAATGGGGTTTCATGACTACAACAACTCAAACATTCATTTTTATATGGGTTTTGTCATTGTTATGAATACATAAACTCATTACATTTCCCCCCAACACACACACACACACACACACACACACACACACACACACCCCACTTTAACCCTTATCAATCAATCTTCAACTTGAAGCAACAGCACTAATAATTTACCACATATCTTAAAGGGCAAAAAGGCAGGGGAACCTTTGCTTTATAAGCTAAACTTGTCAGATGGAAATAAATTTAGTGATCCAATTATGTGAAATAAACTTGTATTTCACATGCATACATATGTCAGTGCTTAGAAATTTTCTGAAAGGAAAGTCATTAAACTATTCATAGTGTTAGCACTAGAATATGTGAGGAGATGTGATGATAGGAAAGATGAGAGAACTCCATTTTCTTTTCTGCATATTAAAGTTTAGATTTCTACAATGAGAAAGTATTCATGTATTCCTTATATAATAGCAAAGTAAATTTTAAAACAGTAAAACCTAAATATTGATATCAAGAAAAGAATAGAGCCGCCAAGAACATAAATTTAATGAATAATATCTTATAAATCTGTAGAACTTTCTTATATATTCTATTACTAGAAACCTCACAGAAAGTGTGATAATTGGATGAGATATTAGAATTTCCATTTAGATAGATGAAATCTAAAACATGAAGTTCAATGATGTGCTCAGGTTTCCAGTTAAGTTTCTAAATTGAGATTAAGAAGCTGGGTGTTTTAGTCCAAACTTCCATCACCAATGTTCCCACCTCCACTACTTCATTGTGCTTTACTCAGAATGCAATGGAAACCCATAGTTTCACCCTTTTCCTATTTTCCATAACTCACACTGCAATATGCTTCTTTCTAGTGTATCTTTTTCTTGATGTTACTACTATGTATAGGTTGCAAGCTGAACCAAGAGTGTGACAGCTTTATATTAATAAAATAGATCAGTTCCTTAGTCAAATTGTTTATACATTAACTTGGAACATGAACAGAAATTTTAATTATCATCTTTCCATTGGGGGAAAAACTGTAATTATGTTTATTAGCATAATAACATTTTGTCTTTTTTACAAATTTTTAATGTTTCAAGACCTCTTGGTCTTGACATCCATACTAACGGATGTCTGCCATAACAACCATTTAAAAAATAACCGCTTAAGTGAAAATATTA
This sequence comes from Elephantulus edwardii, assembly GCF_000299155.1. Classification (NCBI taxonomy): domain Eukaryota; kingdom Metazoa; phylum Chordata; class Mammalia; order Macroscelidea; family Macroscelididae; genus Elephantulus; species Elephantulus edwardii. Next base: position 35,444,874 of record NW_006399751.1, read on the forward strand.
GTTTTTATTAATGGCATAGTCTAGTCAAGTGAAATTAACAATAATTTGACAGTTGAACACAGGCATATTTTTAAAAACCTTCAACCTACTAATCAATAATTGTTGGTTTTGTTGTTATTATGTGTCATTGAGTCGACTATGACTCATAGTGACCCTATACACAATAGCTTTGAACCCTCCTCTATCCTGAGCCAATCTTACTGTCACTGATGCACCTACCCTCATGACCCCAGTTATTGTTCAGTACATCTCATTTGGGGTCTTCCTCTGCTGTGCTGTTCCATGACCATTACAAATATAATATTCTTCTCCAAAGACTAGTCCCTCCTGGCTAAATACACAAAGTATGTAAAACAGGGTCTCAAAATCCTTGACTGCAAGGAACAGGTTGGAGTAGTCCAAAAGATCATTGCCAGATTCATCTTGAATACACTGTTGTGACAGTTTAATATCCATACACATACGAGGAACACCTGTCAATACCACCATCATTCAAATATGTGCACCAACAACCAGAGCCACAGAGGAAATTATTTCTACCAACATCTGCAGCCAGAAATCAATCTAATATCCAATGAGGATGCACTAATAATAATAATAATAGGTGATAAAGAAGCAGGATCAGTAGTTGTAAAACATGGGCTTGGTGACAGAAAAGAGGCTGTTGTTGTTGTTAAGTGCTGTAAAGTCACAAGCAACTCATAACAGCCCTATGGAGGAGAGTTCGCAACACTTGGGTGTCACTCATCCTCTCTCCAGGTTCATAGGGTTTCTGGAGGCAAGCTATTACAGAAGTGGATGCCACTCCTCCTTCCAAGCTTGTTTTAATCGGGGAGCTCCACCCCACTCTCTGTCCACATTGGGTAACCAGCCATTAATATATTTGACACATCAGTGTCACAGTGTTCAGCCGGAAAAGAGGCTAGAGAGAAAAGAATAGAATTTTGTACAATCAAGGATTTATTCATTGCAAATACCTTTTATAAGAAATACAAATGACAGCTATACAGATGGATCTCACCTAATGGTCTTCACAGGAAATTAGACTGTCTACATCTGTGGGAAGAATAGTTGGAGAAGCTAAATATCAGCTGTGAAAACTAGGTCAGGTGCTGATTGTGGACATATCATCAACTACTCATATGCAAGTTCAAACTGAAGCTAAAGAAAATTAAATCCTCAATAACCAAAACTTTATTTTAAGTCTATCTCACCCGAATTTTAAAAAACCATCTCAAGAACAGACTTGAGACCTTGAACTTGAATAGGCAAAGGACAGATGAGCTGTGGGAAAGAATCAAGAATATTATCCAGGAAGAATGCAAAAGATCATTACAAAGACAAAAGAGGGAGAAAAGACTGAAGAGCATATCAGAAGAGACTCTGTATATTGCACTAGAGCTCCAAGAAGCCAAAGCAAAAAGAAGAAATCAAGAAGTTAAGAAGCTAAACAGAAGATTTCAAAGGGCAGCTCAAGAAGACAAAGCAATGTACTATAATGAAATGTACAAAGAGCTAGAGTAGGAAAATAAAAAAGATCAAACTTACTCAGCATTTCTTAAGCTGAAGAAACTGAAGAACAAATTCAAGCCTCAAGTAGCCATACTTCAGGATACTGTGGACCAAATAGTGAATGATTCAGGAAGCATCAAAAGAAAATGGAAGGGATGCACAGAGTCACTATACAAAAAAGGATTTGCTGACACAAAAGTATTTCATGAAACAAGTCATGTTCAAGAGGCAATGGTAATTAAGGAGAAATTCAAGCTACTTTGAAGGAATTAGCAAAAAAACAAAGCCCTAGGAATGGATGGAACGGACGTGCTCTCTTCCAGGTGCCAAGAAATCTGGAGAACCAATGATTACTTAGATGAAAAGCTTAATGTGAGAATTTTAGGAAATTGTTTACATCTCTGTTTTTTTCTTTTTCTCTCTCTGTATGGTTAGACTGTGACTTACAGAGTTTGGGGTTTCCCCCCCTCTTCTAACCTATATGAAATGTAAATGTGATTTTGAGAACTAAGATAATACTACACATTTTAGACTGTCACAAACAGACTATATTCACACACTGAAACATCCTTGATGACCTTGAAGTCTCATTTTAAATCACTGATACTCATTACTGATTCTCAACTGTGTTCTTGACATTCTTTGGGACCAGAGTTAAGATAAGGATATGGGAAGAATACTTGACAGAATAAAAACCTCCCAGTGACATTAAAGCAAGTTCCTATGGGAGACAATCAAACATAATTCTACTGTAGCAAAGTCTCACAGAGCTTCATAGAGGCACTAGGTCTCCCTTCATCCTGTCATTGTTTGAGCAGGGTTCTCTCCAGGTTGCCTCACTAGGCAAACTGCAAGCAAATTCATGACCTTCCTTTGAGGCTATGTATGGTTGGAATGTGTCTCCCACAAAGGTATGTTGAAGTCCTAATCCCTGGTGCCTGTGAATGTGGCTTTTTTTGCAAACAGGATTTTTGAGGATGTTATCAGTTAACATGAGATTATCAGAAAGTAGGGTGTGACCTAATTCAGAATGCCTGGTGAATACTTGTAAATAGAGGAGGGAAGACAGAGGCTCACATTCAGAGAGATGAAAGGCTTCATGGAGACGAGTTTAGAGTGATGTATGTAAAAGCTAAAGCATGTTGAGAGCTGCCAGCTGCCATCAGAAGCTAGCAGAAAGACACGGGACAGAGTCGTCTCTATATTTTCAGAGAGAGCATGGCACTAATAATGCCTTGGTTTCAAACTGGTAGCCTTCAGGACTGTAAAGAATTTGAAGCCACTCAGTTTGTGGTACTTGATTAGGGCAGTCCAAGAAAAGAAACAAAACCCAAACCCAAACCCAATGCTGTCCGAGTCGATTTTCTTTTATGCTTTGCACATCTTCTAAGGCTGTAAGACTTTATGGCATATGATTTCGCATCATTCTTCCTCAGAGCAGCTGGTAGACTCAAACTACTGACCTTTTTGGTTGGCAATGCAGCATATAGCAGTGCATTGTGTCACCTGAGCTCCTCAGCAAATCACTACTCATTGCTGTTGAGTCAGGTTAACCCTGGTGACCTAGCGGACAAGAGTTGTACAGCCAACCCAAAAGGCTAGCAGTTTGAAATCTACCAGTTGCTCCATAGGAATATGGGTAATCTCCTCCTTTGTGATTTACAGCATCCGAAATCTGTAAAGGGTCAACTATGAGTTGGTTTTGACTCAACACCATGTAACAACCAAAGCCGTTCACCACCTTTTGCCCTTAACGGACACCTTGGTGGCATTTCTCTAAGCAGACTGGTTTGGGTTTTTGGTTTGGGGTTTGTTTTTGTTTGTTTGTTTATTTTTATGCTTTTGGTTTTAGTTTGTTTTTAGGGTGGGGCAGGTGGCAATGTACATAATATTCAAAACTTTGGCCAATATCACATGGAGTTGCTGTGAAGCAGAGTCAATTTGATGGTCACTAAAGCAGGAATTGATGGAATAATAATTGACATATTTCAGCAGATGCTGCCCTGCATGTACTCACCAATTTATGTGAAGAGATACAAAGAACAGCTATTTGTCCAGCTGACTGGAAGAGATCCATATTTATTCCCATTCCATAAAAATAGGTGATCCAACAGAGTGTGGAGATTATCGAACAATTACAGTAATACCACACACTAGCAAAATATTGCTGAAGAGTATCCATATATGACTAGAAAAATCTCAACAACAGAGAACAGCCAGAAGTGAGGCTAGGTTTAGAAGAGGCCATGTCACTAGGGACATCATTGCCAATGTCAGATGGGTCTTGGCTGAAAGCAGAAAGTACCAGAAGAATATCTGTGTTTCGTTGACTATAAAAGGCATTTGACTCTGTGGATCACAACAAATTGTGCCTAACCCTGAGAAAAAAATGGGAATACCAGAACACATGATTGTGCTCATGTGAAACCTATACTTGGACCAGGATGCAGTCATCAGAATGGAACAAGGAAAGACTATATGGTTCAAAATCAGTAAAGAGTGTGTCATAAATGCATCCTATCTCCATATCTTTTCAATCTATATGTGGAACAGATCATTTTGGAGGCTGGACTTTATGTGGACAAATGTGACATCAGAATTGGAGGAGGAAGACTCAGCAAGAACTTGTATTATACAGTTGACACAACATTGCTTGCTGAAACTGAGGAGGACCTGAAGCATCTGCTGCAAAAAGTCAAGGACTGTCATCTTCAATATGGATTGAAGCTTTAGCATCAAGAAAACAAAGATTCTCACCACTGGGCCAATTTCAGAATTACTGATAGATAGAGAAAAGATTAAGATTATTAAACAATTTCAGCTTGCTTAGGTTTACAATCAACACTCTTGAAACTAGCAGCCAGGAAAGCAAAACATAAATTGGATTAGGAAAGTTTGATATTACAAAGCTTTCCAGAGTGCTGAAGTGCAAAGATTTCAGTCTAGAGACTAAGGTGTGCCTGATGCAGACCATGATCTTTGCAATTACTTGCTATGCATCAGAGAGACGGACAATGAATAAGGATGACAGAAGAATTGATGCTTTTGAACTGTGGTGATGGAGAAGAGTATTGAACATACTATGGACTGACAGCCAAGAAAACAAACAAGTCTGTCCTGGAGAGAGTGAAAACAAGTTGCTCTCTGCTGGCTAGGATTTTGAAGCTCCATCTCACATATATTGAGAATGTAGCCAGGAGGGACCAGTTCTTGGAAAAGGACATCATACTTGGAAGGGCGAAGGGACAGCTCAGGAGAGGAAGACCATGCATGAGATGGACGGATACAGTAACTGAGGCAATGAGGGTAGGTTTGTCAGAGTCAGTGAGACTGACTGAGGATAAGGGCAGGCTTCAGGGCTGTTATGCATAGGGTATCTGTGAGTCACCAGCAATTTAATTGCTGGCATATAACGCTAACCTTTTGGTTTGATATTTTTCTCTTTTTTTTTTCTCCTTCTCTGGTGCTGGGTATGAGACCCACCGCTAGGTACTGGGAATGCTGAGACAATTATTCTAGTAAATTCCTGCTTTCTAGGAATCCATTTGATTTCTACAGTAATTTCAGTGTTTTGCTCCTCGGGGAATCTTTATGTTCATATTCTAGCTTGCCAGCTAGTTGCATTAATAGTGGCAGTGCCCTTTCCAGTTGTCATCTGATAGCCTTGGAAACAAATACCCATGTCTTGCCTAAACTGGTGATCAAAAATTGTAAGTGAACAAAGCAGTGCTGCCCATCAAGCCAAAGGAAATACTTATTAAATGTTGATAGGGAAACCATTAATACTTGAATAGTTTCCGGGAGTGTAATCAAACTCCTGATTAATTCAAAACCTTATTTTGCTGGCAGCCCACTCAATCCTGCACAAAATAGGACTCTTCTCGATTTAGCTAGATCAATGTGAGGAAGGATTTAAAGGAGACATAAACAAAGTTGCGTTGCTGCATGGGGGAGAAATGTAAGCAGAGGATAAGTAGCTCGGCAGGTTCATTTTTCTGATGTTCTTGCAATCAAGAGTTTGGCTGATAGCCTTTGTGTTTTGGTGGGTTTGGTTTTGGTTGGTTGTTTTTGTGAAAGTTTTTGTTGCATTCAATTTGACACTAAACTGTAGTTCTTGCTTAAGGAAGGTGTGGGCTGATTTTTCTTTTTTCATTTGTAAAATATAGTCACTATTTTAGTTGGTGAATTGTAAACAAGCTATTGTTCCCCTGGTTGTACTGCTAGAGTTTTTCCTCATGAGCATTAAGCCATCTACTGGCTGCAGTTCTAATATCCATCACTGAAAAGAAACAATGCCAACAACTTGCTTTTTGGGTACCCCCAGGGCTTGGTTCAATTGCTATCTGACAGAACTAGATAAAGAAATGTGAAAGTCTGAGAAACCTCCATGCTGTTATAGGTAGCCAGGTGAGCAATCTACCACTAAAAAGAAGAGAATAACAGTGACTGTATTTCAGAACCAATTGCATAGTAAATTCTCAGTATGTTAGATTTCACCAATAACATCAACATTGTTTCTAGCAGTGTTTCTGGATTATATAATGTCTGTAAATTATGAGTTAAAGACTGTGGTTAGTTTCATTTTTACAGATAAGACAAACTAAGGCTCAGGAAACCAAATGCTTTGCTCAAGGTCATTTAGCTACTTAATCAAGACAGGCGGCCTAGTGGCAAGAAGCTGCTCTGCAATCCCCAAGGCACTGATTCTGATTCAAATCCTCCAGCCTCTTCGTGGGAAAAGAATGGGCAGTCTCCTCCTGTGCCATTAACTGCCTCTGAAAACCTGCCAAAGGGTCAACTATGAGCTGGTTCTGACTCTAAGGTGCACAATAACAGCAGCCAATCTACATTTCAGCTTCCAGATTAAAAGGATAAAGCAGGGCAAACTGTTAGTTTCTTTTATGATTTGAAAACTCACTGTCCTTGAGTCAGTTCCACATCATAATGATCCTTCATTAGGTCTCTGAAGTGGTAAATCTTAGCAGAAGGAAATTTCCCATCTTTTTCTTTGGAGCTACTGGTGGGAGTGAACTGTCGAGGGATGCCTTTGGGTTAGCAGGCAACTCCCTATGGACTATGCCACCGGAGATGATGGCACGGAAGGAAAGTCAGTTTACAATCTATTTTATTTTTTATTTTGTTTTTGTTAAATACACTAAACCCATGTTACAATAAAGTAACAAATAACAATTTCCTGTGTCTTTTTTCCCTAGTTTTTCTAGTTAGACAAGACTAATAATACATAAAGTTTATCTTTTGATTTAAATAAGAAAATGAATATTTGTATACATCATCTTTTTTATATACTTCTATTTTAAAGGCATCTTTTTGTGATAAAACATACTACTTGCATATATTGGTTTTGGTTTTTTGTTGTTTTTTTTGCATAACTGCATTTCATTTCATGGTATATAAACTACCTATGTCTGAGAATTACTCTATTAGAGAGTATATAGGCTATTTCCAAGTTTAGCTCTAACAATCATTGCTACAATAGTCTACACACACACACACACACACACACACATGTGTGTGTGTGCGCTTATGTGCATGTATGTAGGTTGAGATTCTGCTAAATTACTTTAGTAAGTGGGTTCCACATTTCACAATTAGTCTTTAAAATAAATCAATAACAATAATGGAATAGCACCAGAAGTGAGGAAATTAACTGACAAGTCACATTATAAAAATCTGCCATCATGGATTTCTCTAGAGTAATAAAGAGCATCAGAATGGATGGTGAAGAGATTGAGATTGTTCACAGCTTTAGTCGGCTTGCCTACTCAGTCAACACTCTCGGCACCAGTAGCCAGGAAATTAAAAGATGTATTTCCATGGGAAAGTCTGCTGTTAGGGACCTCTCCAAAGTACTGAGGAGCAATGGTGTCTCTCTGGAGACTAAGGTGAGTCTGATACAGGCCATGGTCTTTGCAATCACTTGTTATGCATCAGAGAGTTGGACAATGACCAAGGAGGATAGAAGGAAAATTGATGCCTTTGAGCTGTGGTGCTGGAGAAGAGTATTGAGGATACCATGGACTGTTAGGCAAACAAACAGATTCATCCTGGAGAGGGTTAAACCAGGCAGCTCCTTGGAGGCAAGGATTCTGAGGCTTCGTCTAACATACTTTGGACATGTTGTAAGGAGGGACTGATCCTTGGAGAGGTACATCATGCTTGAGAGGGTGGAGGGACAGTACAGGAGGGTAAGACCCTCTATGAGGCAGATTGATTCAGTGACTGGGGTCATCAGAATGGGTGCATCAGAGGCAGTGTGATTGGCACAGGACAGAGGAGAGTTTAGGGCTCTTGTACATAGGGTCACTACGAGTCGCAAGTGACTCGATGGCATATAACAACAACAAAAAAGAACAATGATGTCAGTCTAAAGTCTAAGGAGTGCCTGAACCATGCCATGTTCTTCTCAACTGCTTGCTTTTTATCTGAAAACTGGATAATGACTAAGGATAACAGAAGAAGTGATGGAGAAGAGTATTTTGTATCCCATAAACTGCCAAGAGAACAAACAAGCCTGCCCTGGAGAAAGTGAAATCAGGTTGGACCTTAAAGGCAAGGGTAATGAAACTCTGACTCACATACTTTGTTCAAGTTGTCAAGAGGGGCCAGCCTTCGGAGAAGGACATCATGCTTGGAAAGGTTGAAGGACAGAAGGCACTGGATGAGATGAACAGCTACAGTGACCATGACAATGGTGTGAAGTGTGTTGGAGACGATGAAAAATGCACAGGATAGATCAAGGTTCAGATCTAATGTCCGTAGGTTCACCCTGAGCCTTGGGTGAATCGACAGCACATAATGACAACGATGCTTTCAGAGTAAGTAAAACCGTTTACACGCCAAACCAAAACCAAGTCTACTGCTTCTAAGTCAACTTGGCTCTTGATGACCTTCCATAGTTCTTCAGATACTATAAATCTCTATGGGAAGAAACTACCCATCTTTATCTCACAGATTAGCTGGTGGATTTAAACCACAAGCACTTCAGGTAGAAGTCCAACACATAAGACATTAGGCCATCAGATGCTTTTATTAAATATGCCACCTACAAATAATGATGTCAGGGGAAAAGTTCACAAAATAAGAAAGAAACCAGTTAACTTGGAGGAATAATGATTATGAAAGACAATAGTTGAGAAAGGCTGTGAGACTAGACCACTGAGGTCTTTGCACCCCAGACTAAATGTGCAAAATGATGTGTGAGTCAAGGGGAAACTATTTTGATTAGAAGAATAGATTGGAGTTAACCTGAAAGAACAGTGTAGAATACATGAGAGAAAAGAGACAGCAAAGAAACTGGGGTTTAGTTTAGAGGTTAACAAAATGAAAAGGCATGACTGGAGAAGGTAGAGAGCACAACAGCTATTTGTAGATATCTGTCCAAAGATGAAATCCCATGATAGAAATTGGGGGACAGAGATAAAGAGGCTCTGTATTTTCTGTAGATGTTGAAACTTTGGGGCACTATAGGACAATTTATCTGTAGTAAATTTTATGATGACTTAACACACTCCTGTCTTTCTCTTTCTTCCTTAACATTTGATTTTTGTTGCTGCCCTAGTTCTCTCTTGCTCTCTCCTCCTGTATATTCACATGTCAATTTGCCAGGAGCACCTGCCAAATTGCTCAACTTTGTTAACGTTACCAGGAGTTAAAGTCTACCTTGCCACCCACCATAGACACTGTGTGACGTTACAATGATAAGTAAAATCCAATTATTCCACCAAATAGAAATATGACTTCTAGACAAGTAACACAAGTGTATAAGCACAAATGCACATATGATAAATTATCTTCAAGGGCACAGAAACAGCACCAAGAGAGTGTTCCCAAAGGAGGAGGAAAAGAAAAAGATATACACAGGGAAAAGACAATGAAGGAGCGAAAGTAGGCGATGCTTTGCAAAATGTTCGTGGCCTAGGAGAATCAAAATGTTGAAGCAGAATTATTACACTGTGTAGAATATAAAGATGTTAAAAGTGCAGTGCTGGAATCTTAACCACCCAGAAGCCCCTCGACCAAGCCTTGGACCAAATGAAACAATAAAGCTTTTTCCAACAGCTAAAAAAAAAAAAGAAAGAAAAAAGAAAAAAAATGCAGTGCTGATCGGGACATACCTTAATGGAGTTTCCCATCAAATACATATCCACTTTTTCTGTGTTTGCCCCATGTAAAACATACCCCAAATGACAAGATAATGATACAAAATATTTTTACAAAGTGGCATTTTCTAACAAAAGAGGTGCCTCTTTATATATATATTTAGCTTTTCAGTCATGTAAAGCATAATAATCTTTAGATCTCAATTCTGCCCTGAAATGTGCTTAGATTTCAAAGCTATAATTAAAGACAGAATATGAGTCAACAATTCATTGTGATTTATCTCTGTGCCCCAAAAGTAGATAACACTCTACCTGAGAAGGAAGTCTACTTGGCATCATTTGTAAAGATCTTAAAATTTGCCACACAAAAAAAGATATTTTCTTAAAAATTTCAAGCCCGGGGAGAAGTGTGCAGGCAATGAACAGGGCAGATGCAGTTATACCCAGGGTCCTGAGCAGAGTGTGATGAGGAAGGCAGGTGAGGCCCCCCCTGGGGATCCAGAAGCCCAGGGAAGAAGGCTGCAGGCAATGACAAGGGCAGTTGGGACGCCACCAAGGTGAGATTATGGGGAAGGGAGAGCTCACTCTAGGCTAGGAACCAGGACCCTTATCATGTTCCAAACCTTTCTTAACAGTTCTAGAAGAGTATTTTGAAGGTTTCTGTAAGTATCTACTAAAGCAATATATGTAAAACTATCAATAAATTGTACATAAGGCCTCACATAAATAAAGCACCTACACCATTATTAGTGCTGTTGTGTTGTTGGGTGCTCCCAAATAGAATCCAGTGCATAATAGCTCCATGTGACAAAATAAAACTGCCCCTTAGATTGTCTTGGGATAACCTTTATAGTGACAGATCAGCTGGTCTTTTCCTGTAGAGCAGCTCGGTGAGTTTGAATCAGCAGCCCTTCTGTTAGCAGCTCAGTGCTTAACCATCATGCCACCAGGCTCCTTTATTGTTAAAAAAGATTACATCATTTCCATGGTAGCTTAAGCTTCTTGCTGTATAATGTTCTGAGGAGGATATTATGAAAGGTGATTCCACAGAATTCTTGAAGTAGTCAAATCTTCGTGTTAACTTGGCTGCTGTTTATAAGTAGAACAGCTCACATTCATGAATCAGCAAGGAGCTTTTACACTAGACATTGTGACAGATAGTTTTTGAAATAAGGTAGCCAAAGGACAAAGTTGTGTTTTCTCAGACCTAATCTTGAAGTTTGCAGACCTCTTTAAGAAAACTCAAACTCATTTCCTTTGAGTCAGTTCTGATGTCTAGGGATCCTCCATGAGTTTCCAAAGTCATAACTCCAATGGAAGGACACTGACTAGTTTTCTCCTGTAGAAAACCATAGTCCTGTAGAGTGTACCACCAGGGTGCTTCTTTAAAAAAATGAATATAAAATCACAAAGGCATAGTACAAAATGAGAATGAAGAAAGAAAGAAAAATATCTATTTAAAAAGATAAGCAAAAATAGAACATGCAAATTTGGAAAAAAGAATAAGAACAAATTTGAATAAATATGTAACCTATAGTTTTTCCTAAAAATTTTGACTGTATATTATATGACTTTCTATTACATATTCTCTATCTTCTTCTAATGTTCCTTATAACATTATTATAAGTTTATAAAAATACTATCCATATAAAAATAGAACAGTAAATTAAGTCTTTCCACTAAAATAACTGATTGAAATATATTTTTTATTCTAGATAATTGAGATGTACAAAACATGGTTCTTAGGTAGTAAACAAACGAAAAACTACCTCTAACGTCTATGTCTTTGAATCAGGAATTTTATAAACTCCATTTTCTCTTAAAATATGGCATGCATAGTATATTTATAATTATATGTATTTATTAATGTGAATATTTCTGACAGAAAAATATTTGTTTAGACTTGATGTGAACTAGAACTGGATCTTCTAGCTAACATTTGACATATCTACTGTTTGAAAGAATTTCCTACAGAGACAATTTCTGACTCTGCATAGTTCTAGCTTTGCCTCCCATTGTCTGCCCACATAAGTCCCGTTCTTGGTACTCTGGGACTGGTGCTCCTCATGATAGTACTGCTAGTTCTGTACCTTCTGTTATGGTGATAGGTGAGTTGGCAAAGAAAATGTCTTTCTGGAAGTAAACCCTACCTTGAAAGAGGTAGCAAGAATATGCCTATAGAAGGATATGAGAGAATACCTCATAAATCTAGCTCTTAAACTACCGAAACTACCAATGTATGTCCACAAAATACAATGTATCCTGAACCCTACTTCCCCTCATCTACATATTGAAAATGTAAGAAAGCATCTTTAAACAAGGAAAGATACCCAGTGGATTGAGTCAGCAGTCTTGAGAAAGAGTGACTAAAATATCTTTCTTTGTCAATATCATAAAACTATATGACTATATAGAGAACTCTGGCGGTGTACTCTATAAAGAATTATTCTCCTAACTTAAAGGCCATGCTTCTCTGGTGGTTTGCATCCAACAGCTACTCCATGAAAGATGGGCCGTTTCCTCCTGTGCAATTTAAGCCTTGAGTACATATTGGAAAGCCAGCTATGAGACAGAACTGACTCAGTCATAAGGAGAGAGAAGGGGGGAGGGCTAGCACGAGCGCACAAAAGCTCTACATGAAGCCATTGCTATTTCGGGAACATGAGAGACCAAGGATGCTGAAGTTCAAGGTCAATAAGCCTTGTAAGTCTGCTTCTTTACATATGAAATCAAGAATCAAATATTGCATTCTTTGCCATTTCACTGTGTGTCACCAGAAAAAGAGGGTCAAGTGCATCAGATATATCTATATATCTATCTCTATCTATCTTTATCTCTTATCTATCTATCTATCTATCTATCTATCTATCTATCTATCTATTATCTTTCTAAAACAATGTCTTCATGGTCTGTAAATAAAAGGCATTCAACATAAGAACTTGTCCACTCCAAGATCTCCAAAGTGAATGCATGCTGATATTAGCTCAAGGTGTTAGCTCATGCACAAACTTTAATGGCTCTGATTTGATTAATAGCTTAATTGCTTTGTCCAGAAATTTATTTCAAATCTTATCTAGTAACCCAGCTGAGGACATGATGTTTCGCTGATTCATTAATCAGGCAGCTCTTGAGGGTGGGATAGTGTCTTCATTATCTAGCGCAGCCATGGCAGAGATACAAGTGGACAGCTTTAACAAAGAGATGTTTATTCTCTCACAGATTAGGAAGGTAAAGTGCCAGCTCAAGTTAGAAATGTGATTTAGAAGGTTAAGGTGCTTGCTCCAGGGATAGGCTTTCTTTCTTCCAGCTCTGAGAGAAGGTCCTTTGAGCATCTGTGGACTCAGTGATCCTTGGAGATTTTCAGGTGTCTTGATCTTCCACTGTGTTGAGAAGGTTCCTAGTTGAGGTGACTGAAAGCCTCACTCTGCTCCTACTTCTTCTTTCTTAGGGATCAGATATTGTGGGTTACACTGCTGGAAAACTCTCCTTGCATGAATTAGGGTTATGATTAAATTAGGATGCTACATCCGATCCTTAATCCTTTTACAAGTAATTTATAGTAGATCTTTATATATAATTTCCACATAATATAATTATATAACTACCAAGCCACTGAGAATCCTGGTCCAGTTAAGTTGACACATTTTTGGAAGACACACACAGATGGCAATGACTTTTTCTAAGAATTTCTAGACTACATTTTCTCCTAGGATTATCAAACTTTTTGAACTTGAGAATTTTCAGTAACTCAGGAAAATGTACTAAAGATAATAATTTCGTTCTTAGAAAATAAATTATTATCTTGGTGGTGGTGGTTGTTGTTATTATTTGCCATGGAGTCGCTTGTGACTCATAGCGACCCTATGTACAACAGCCCTAAACTCTGCTCTGTCCTGTGCCAATCGCACTGTCTCTGACACTCCCATCCCAATTATCCCAGTCACTGAATCAATCCACCTCATAGAGGGCCTTCCCCTCCTGCGCCGTCCCTCCACCCTCCCAAGCATGATGTCCTTCTCCAAGGACCCGTCTCTCCTCACAACATGTCCAAAGTATGTTAGACAGAGCCTCAGAATCCTTGCCTCCAAGGAGCCACCCGGTTTAACCCTCTCCAGGACAAATCTATTTGTTTCCCTAGCAGTCCATGGTATTCTCAATACTCTTCTCCAGCACCACAGCTCAAAGGCATCATCAATTCTCCTTCTATCCTCTTTGGTTGCCCCTCCTTCCCCAGCAGAGCATCTGGTGGATTCTAACCGTGTTCCTCTGGGACTGCAGTGCACCTTCTTGTCACTAGGCCACCAGAGCTCCCTATTATCTTGGAGTTTAAGAAAAAAATATTACCATATTCCCTTTGTTTCCACCTCTATAATGGGAGGACATTACTAGAAATATTGTTCTAGATATTGTTTGGTGCAGTCAGACCAATTCCAACTCATATTGACCTTGTATGTGCAGACTTTGACAAAGCAAAGTCAGTTGAGATGTTGAATTCCTATTTTAAACTCATAGAATACTTTTAATCTGAGTTCTAAAAGTATATTGCAAAATATTAAAAGCTTAATACTCTTCAAAACTGTCATATGGAAGAGGAACACACTTGTTAGAAAGAACTGTGACCAATTAATTGCTATTAATTATAGAGAGATATGTTTTTTGGTTTTTTTTTTTCAGGATCCAAATGGTTTTATTTAAAGCAATTATGATTAAATAAAGAAATACTAATGTAGTAAAAGTCCCATCACTGATTCTCACCCTTCACTTTACAAAAGGCAATCTGCTTAGATATTTGAACAGACCACTCTTTGAAGAGAGATATGTTTTGATTTATAATACAGAAGTAGTTCTAGACACTGTACCAAATTGCCATCAATTCAGTTCAACTTGTAAGAACCCTATAAGGCCGAGGAGAAATTCTCCAGAGTTTCTCAGGATGCAATGCTTTAAGGAAGTAGACTGCCGCATTTTTCATTTGCAGAGAGACACTGGCAAGTTCTAACTACCAATCTTTTAGTTAGAAGACAAGCACTTAGTCATTACATAGCCAGAGCTAATTAAAAAAAAAAGTTTAGTAATGTCTAAAAGCAGAACAAAACCTAGACAATTCACTTCCAATAGAGTAAAAAAAAAGGCCATATGGCAACATTTCAAGAATATCACACTCTTTCCCAAGTATTCATATAGCTCACCAACTCACTTTAATCATATTTTGCCAAATTATCAGGTCCTCAGAAATAGCTCTAACTATAATATCCCCTTCTCTGTTCCCATACCCTGCTATAATTTTCTCCCTAGTATTCATCACTACTTTACTTGGACATTACTTGTCTGCATAACTATCATATAAAGTACATAACCACAGGGTCTTCACTTTTCAAAAACTCTGTATCTGGTGTCAAGAATAATACCCAGAATATCATAAGTAGATATATAACAAATACATGCTGGAATTATTAATGAATTTATCTCCATTCTCAAACTCAGCCTTATATCATCTAGAACATCTAATCTTAACTTGTGTAAACTTTTAAAATTTAACCCATATAACAGCATTATACTTTCAGTGGAAGTACAGTTATGTTGTTTACAGTTAACTGGGGGGAAAGTATCCTTTCTACTGTTGTTCACACCTTTACTTGAATAATCAAACTACATACCACATAGTAAATACTTTGCCATAGCACATCTATTTAGTACAAATAAACAATTAAAATAATTAACAATATGCCACATTATTTTAAGTTGTTTATATTATTTCTTAACATTTTAAAGAATCAACAAAACCTGATGACAAGGGTTCACATAATGTTTAAATAAAAGAGAAGAACTTGTTGCTTGATAATACTTTAATAATGGTAGCAATAAGATTTTCAAAGAGAAAAGCAGTATATATAAAGGATTTTGATGCAAGAAGCAATATGCGCGCTTTTTAAATTATGTGTGAGTGAATTTCTTGACATGTCATATTTGAAGTTAAGCAAAGTTGACAACTCTTTCATAAGGAAGTAGAAATAGACACTTGAGAATCATTCTAATAATTATGTTAACCTAAAAATAAGAATCCTTAAATAGTGTAAATAGAGACTAAATGGATTGATATTCCTTCTGTTCATACATGGTTTTGGATGCATTGATGTCTGAAAAGTTAAACACTTGACTGTTGAGCAATAGGTTGGAAGCGGAATTAATTCAGCTGCTCCAAGAGAGATAGACCTGATGATTTACTTCTGTGAAGATTAGTTTATGAGGAAGTTGTACTCTCTTTTATGAGGTTACTATGTATTGAAATTGACTTGACAGCACCCAGAAGCACTAACTAGGTAAAAGGAACTTCTCATATCAATCTTGTTTTGAATAAGGATTATAACACTCATATCTGGAATTAAAAAGATAATTAAATGTTTGCTAATATGATTTTGAAGAATTGCATTGAAAGAGAAGAGAAATTCATAGTTGCATGGCCTTGAGTCTCACCTTGAGTTCATCAGCATTAATTAACAAAAGGGAAAGCAAGACAAAATAATCTTTTAGATATAGATATAGATATAGACATAGACATAGACATAGA
>NW_006399751.1:35461938-35466907 GCF_000299155.1 Elephantulus edwardii
GGGGCTTCGTCTGACATACTTTGGACATGTTGTAAGGAGAGACAGGTCCTTGGAGAGAGACATCATGCTTGGTAAGGTGGAGGGACAGCGCAGGAAGGGAAGTCTCTCTATGAGATGGATTGATTCAGTGACTGGGGTAATCGGGATAGGTGTGTCAGAAGCCATGCAATTGGCACAGGATAGAGCAGGGTTTAGGGCTGTTGTACATAGGGTTGCTATGAGTCTCAAACGACTAGACGGCACATAACAACAACACATATAAAATTACTTTTTTTTGCTATAAACTAAGGAGATTTGTGGTGCAATAGTTAAGTGGTCATCTGCTAAACAAAAAATTGGCAGCTCCAAACCCATGAGTGATTGTCCAAAGTAGTGGTCTACTCCAGAAGGATTATAGCCTAGAAAATCTTATGGGGAAATTTATACTGTTTCACAAACTTGCCATAATATCTAATCAACTCAATTGTACATAATAACACTTTGGGCCAATTCATGGTATAAACCATGCAGCCATTTCTTTTAAGAGCTGGAATTTAAACCTTTTTCTGTCAGGATGGGATAATCATGCTGAAATAACAAGTTTAAAATAATAAAAATCTGTTTTTTACTTATACTACATGTCAGAAGGTCTAGGGTGTGTTCCTGCTAATAATTCAGATGAGAGGTCCATCTGGCCCAGGTTTCCATAAAAGCTGAGTATGGGGGGAAATTTAAAGAGAGAACATGGTGCCTCTGGGTTTCTAAGGTTTATTATTCAAAATTATCTTTCCTAGCCAAAAGATTAACTGTTTATTTTATGCTAAAGTAATTATTATGTTAAAGAGAGAGGATGTCATGTAGACGAACAGAAATATGTGAATGGGATGTGTTAGCCTATCCACAAAGGAATTGGCCAGTCTCAACATTCTACAAGGGCTAGTCTTGCCGTTGAATTGAATAATACACAATGAGAGAAGAGGCAACAAAAGAATGTAGGATGTCCTTCCTGCTTCAGCTACACTTACGGCAACAACACCTCCTGCTGAAATAGAAACTTGATGTGAGATGGGACCTTGAGACAGGGAGAGCCAAAATTGGCAGGACTGAGAAATTTGTTAGACAATTTGTTAGGGAAAGCCAATACTGGTGGGACTGAGAACTTTGGAACCACTGGCCTGAAGGCATGAGGCTGCAATACCAACGTGTATATTTTGGGAGCTGTTTTGAGTGCATTCTGTTATTAATCTGGATTATAACCTTTTGGCTTCCCCAATATGGTTCTGTGAGCTATCACATCAGATTTTGGACCCAACAAAGCATTAAGATCAGTGTTGAGATGAGTAGAAAGAGGTACAGAATTGTGGGGGACATATCTGACATCATGGGAATTGGTTTTGTGTTATAGATACTGTTGACAGGGACAATTTTCTTTTGTGAAGCTGATTAAGATCAGATATGGCCATGCAGGCCTTGCTTTTTAGTGCTCAGTTTTTGACCAGAGTAATGCATGTCACTGCTCACATTTAGTTGGTAAGCCATATGATGTGGTTGACAGCTGCCATCAAGTCTGCCTTCAACTCAAGGAAATGTCATACACATGATTATGAAATGCTGGCCCTGCTCAGACCTAAGCTATATACATAATCAGTTGCAAAGCAAACGTTTTGATTCATAGATCTTGTGTTGATAGGTTTTCAAGAATAGAATATCAGACATTTCTTTCTAGTTTATTTTAGTCATAAAGCTTCACTGAGGTGTTTAACACCATACAACAGAAACATTTTCACTAAGAGATAGGTTGTTGTTTCACGAAATAAAATGCTCTGGCAATAATCAAACCTGGGGTCCTTGTATGGATGATGAAAATTCTACCACTGAAAAACTTTAAATATTATATACAAGCAAACACAAATGTCCCCTTTAATAGTCTATACAGAAAAATATCTATAAAATATATGCATTGTTGATAACTTCACCTTCCTTGTTTACACAATCAGCACTCTTGACACCAGTAGTCAAGAAATCATATGACAAATTGCATTGGGAAAAATCTGCTGTCAGGAACCGCTCCAGAGTACTGAAGAGCAATGATGTCAGTTTGAAGACTAGATGCACCTGATCCAGGCCATGGTCTTCACAACTACTTGCTAAGCATAAAAGAGCTGGACAATAACTAACCGTGATAGAAGAAGGATTGATGCCTTTGAGTTGAGGTTCTGGAGAAAACTGTTGAACATACAGTGAACTGCCTGGAAAATAAACATTTCTGTCCTGGAGACAGTGAAACCAGGCTGCTTCCTGTAGGCAAGAATTTTGAAGCTCTGTCTCACATGCTTTGGGCACATGGCCAGAAGGGACCAGTTCTTAGAGAAGGACATCATGCTTGGAAGGGTGGAGAGACAGTGCCACACAGGAAGACCTGGATGAGATGGATTGACCCAGTGGGTATGTTGGAGTCAGTAAGACTGTTTCAGGATAGAGCAGGCTTCAGAGCTGTTGTACATAGGGTTACTATGAGTCGCAAGCAACTCGGTGGCACATAACAACAACATATATATATATATACACACACACACACTCACATACACACACAAATATACATACATATACATACATATATATAATTGTTTTTGTAGTTTCATATTTGTTAAAGTTTGTGTTTGTTGTTGTTGTTATGTGCTGTCAGGGCAGAATCACCTCATAACTAATCCTCCAGTGGACATGTCAATAAATAAAATATGTAAATTAAACATGTAAATAAAACGTGAGAAATTGTCCTCATTCACTAGGACATCATGCTTGGAAGGGTGGAGGGACAGCGTGGGAGAAGTCAACCCAGGATGTGATGGATTACCTCAGTGACTGGTACAATGGGATTAGGTCTGTCAGAGATGATGAAATTGGTGCAGGATAGGGAAGAGTTCAGAGACAATGTACATAGGATCACTATGGGTCCTAGGTGACTCGATGACACAAACATAAACATAAATTATATAATTTTGACTTCTAGTATGAAACATGTACAGATTTTAAGGGCCTTTAATCATAATTTTTCTAATTTTCCATCAAATACTCATAATAATTGTCAGAAAGAAAAAAAGCCTTCTGCGCATAGGAATCTACCTATACTCTCACTGCTTTCAAGTTAAGAACTGACTCATAGTTGATCTTCTCAATGAGATTTCAGAGGTTATAAATTGCACAAGAGCTGTTTTCTCATATTTCTTCCACAGAGTTGTCACTGGTAGATTCTAATTGCCAGAGAGGTGTCTCCTTTGGTTTAGCAGTACAACTTCTTTAGAATATGGGACTTTTCTGACAGAATGTTATGAAAGGATGTCAAAAAGGATGTTACAGTATTAGGCCTACGTGTCTACAGTCTGGAACTTGTGTAAGCTGTTTGGTCAAAAGTCACAGAAATGATTAATAGTCAACTTCAATTTCCTAACTATTGTTAGGTGCCATAACATCACCTCTGACTCATAGCAACTCTATACAACAGAGCAAAACATTGCTAGCTCCTCTGCCACCTTCATAACTACATATTTGCTTGAGCTCACTACTCAAGTCACTCTGTCATCTCTTCTCAATAAGGGTATCACTCTTTTTGGTTGACTCTCTGCTTCACCAAGCTTTACATTTTTTCTAGAGACTAGTTCTTCCAGATAACGTGCCCAAAGTATGTGGGACAAAGTTTCACAATCCTTACTTCTGTATTAGTTTGTCATTTTGGTAACCCATGGTGTATTTCCAGTAAATGGTCAGAATACAAAGATTAATTGATAACTTTATGGAAAATACTCTGAAATGATAAAAGAGCAAAACTTTCAATTGTATAGTTCTTAAGCACAATACTTGGAAAGCATTTCATGTTAGAAAGGAATGTAGAATACAACATCAAACCTAAATTAGAACTCGTTAGAGAGATAGAGTGATGTAATATCTCAAATGTGGAAGTGATTTTTCTATATAATATTCCTTAGGCTACAAAATCAGCATCATCTTGGGGACCTATTTTTCTTGGCCTTCTATCTAACTACTAATTGGTGTTTCATCAAGATTTACCAAGAACCTTCCCTCTGAGATGTAACAGCTTAACTCACTACCATCAAATTTGTTCCAACTCCTAGTGATCCTTCTTCAGGTTTCAAGGGCTGTAAATTAGCATTAGGGAGCTCTGCTGGCTTAGTGGTGAAGATTTGCACCATCAGTCTAAAGGAATGCTCTTTGAATCGACCAGCTGCTCCATGAGAAAAAAAGCATTTGCCTCCTGTGAGATTACCTGCCTCCTTTGAGATTATCTGCCTCCTTTGAGATTATCTGCCTCTGAAAACCCACTGGAGGGTCAGTCAGGAATTGCTTTCAGCTCTATGGTATATAAAAGTAAAAATTACGAATGGAAAGGAGAGGAGACTCCCAATTCATGTCCCACAAAGCTGGAGATTGTTGTTGTTGTTAGGTGCTTGTAGGTTGAGCAAGACTCGTAGTGACCCTATGAATAAAAGATCTGAACCTCTTCTGTCCTGAGCCATCGTGGTTGTTGTTCTTGATATGTGCCATCAAGTTGCTTGAGACTCATAGCGACACTATATACAAGAGCCCTAAAAGCTGTTCTATCCTGTGCCAACCTAACCGTCTCAAATGCACTCATTCCCACAACTCCACTCACAGAATCAATCTATCTCATTGAAGGTCTTCCTCTCCTTGGCCACCCCTCCACTCTGCCAAATATGATGTCCCTCTCCAAGGACATCCTCCTTGCAACTTGCCCAAAGTATGTCATATGAAGCTTCAGAATCCTTGACTCCAAGGAGCATTTTAGCTTCACCTTCTCCAGGACAAGCCTGTTTGTTCTCCTAGCAGTCCATGGTATATACAACACTCTTCTCCAGCACCACAACTCAAAGGCATCCATTTTCTTTCTATCATCCCTATTCACTGTCCAACTCTCTGATGCATAGTACATAATTACAAAGACTATAGCCTGGAT
>NW_006399751.1:35469872-35476916 GCF_000299155.1 Elephantulus edwardii
AAAAAAAAGTTGTCAAGAATTTAATTTGTTTATTATTAGAGACAATAAAGTCAGCACAGGATAGAGCAGGTTTCAGGGCTGTTGTACATAGGGTCGCTATGAGTCACAAGCAACTCAACAGCACATAACAACAACAAAAACAAAAACAGCAGCTCATGGACTAACTATACACAGCTGGGGCTCCATCACTCTTGCTTCACCAACACATAGAAGAACCCAGAGCACTTGTAGATACTGACTCATATTTTATAATTCATTGTATTGTTTTTGTTGATACAGCAAAAGAGGCACTAATGCAACCATTTCTCCAAGTACAGTCCCATGACATTGATTCCATTTTTTAGTTATGCAATCCTTCTTGTCTTCTTTTTCTGAGTTGTTCCTCAATCATTGACATTAATTAACTGCCCCTTCAAGTCACTGTTGTCACTTTGATCAGATGTAGCTAGATCTTAAAAGAGTGTATTACACTCAAGGCTGCTCTGTTTTAGTAGTTAAGCTTAAACAGTGGTCTAGTTTTCAGAACATAATATTTTGGGGCAGTAATTTTGGAGATATATTCAGTCTCTAATGCTCCATGAGCTCCCCGATTAAAACAAACTTGGAAGGAGAACTGGCATCCACTTGCAATATTTATTATGTTTTTATTGTTGAACATTTCTTTCTTCCTTTCCCTTCTCCTTCTCCCAACTCACACTCCACAATTTTATTGTCATATACCTTTCAAACTGTTCTTCCCCTCAACTGTTCTAATGCAGTATTCAGCTCTCTTAATAATTTCTTCCTGTTTCTTTAGCTTTTCTTCCTTCAAGAGCAAGTTTAAAATTCTCTTGTGATAACTACTTTGTTATATTTTCTTTCTTTTCCTATCTTCATAATGACCTTTAGATAATTTCATGAATGATGTTCTTGATTTCATACCATAATTTATCTGGTCTTTGAATATTATTGTTGAATGCATCAAATATCTTCTTGGGATGGTTTTTAAATTCAGATGGGATAAACTCAAGGTTGTATTTTGGCTCCAGTAGACTTAGCTGTCTTCATCTTTAATTTACTGTCTTCCTCTTTAATTTGAATGTGTGCATAAGTAATTGGTAGTCTGTTCCAGAATCAATCTTGACCTTGTTTTGTCTACTGATATTGAATTTTCCCACCATCTCTTTCTACAAATGTAGTTAATCTGATTCTTCAAGTCTACTAAGTAATGTTCATGTGCATAATCACCATTTATGATTTTTAAGGAGTATTTGCAATGATTGATTCCTGATATCTCCAGCATCATTTCACCAAGTCCTTATTTTTCAATTTTTACTCCTTTTTTTATCTAACTTTTGAACTTCATTCACCAATTCTTCTTACTACATTTTGATTGTATGTTCAATTAATTTCAGACTGCAGAAATCCTCAATTTCTTTATTTTTTTGCTTTAGTTATTGGTATGTATGTGAATACTAGTTGTATTAGCAAGTCTTCCTTTTATGCATATGGATAGTAAGTACATTCACAACATTCTACTTCAAGATAGATTTTAAAATGTCCATTCTGACTATGAATGCAAAACCACTCCTCTTCAATTTGACATTCTTACCACAGCAAATCATATGACTATCTGATTCAAAATGGCCAATACCAATCTATCTCAGCTCATTAATGCCTGTATGTCAGTGTTCACACATTTCACTTATCGACAGCTTCCAGTTTTCCTAGATTCATACATCATGCATTCTGTGCTCCAATTGTTAACAAATATTTGTAACTGTTCCTCTTTATTTTTAGTCTTGGCACAGATGCATATGAAGACCCTTCATTGGATGAAAGCTTTTCCCCATCCACATCAGTAAGATATATTTTGCTTTGAAGAAGCAGCTCTACCCCAGTTGCATTTTTAGTCCCTTCAATCTGAAAGCACTTCTCTTTTGGCACTGTGTTCAACAATATTATAATGTTATTCACTAGATTCTCAAGATCCTGTTATTTCAGAAGTGGACAGCCAGTCATCCTTCTTCCCCTGAAAGCTCTGCAGAAACTTGTCCACTGGGGGTGAGCCTGCTGGTATTTGAAATACTGGTGGCATAGTTTTCTTCATCACAACAT
Source organism: Elephantulus edwardii (assembly GCF_000299155.1). Classification (NCBI taxonomy): domain Eukaryota; kingdom Metazoa; phylum Chordata; class Mammalia; order Macroscelidea; family Macroscelididae; genus Elephantulus; species Elephantulus edwardii. The sequence goes on from NW_006399751.1 coordinate 35,471,970, forward strand.
GCAAGCTACCAGTATAAAACAAATTGGCAGATGAGTGGTAGATTTAGTTATTAGGAAAAAGATATTCAAAGAGAAGTATTACTTTACATCTGTAATCAAAACATACAGCTGATTGCCATGAAATTGGAACCAACTCACAGCTGACGCTCCAGTACGTTTATGGAAGCTGCAACTCATGTGGGAGGAGATTGCACATCTTTCTCCTGAGGAGCTGCTGGCAGAGTCACACACTACAGAGCATCATCTTTGGGTGAGCAAAATAACTCCCTATGGACTATGTGAGAGCAATCTCATCTATTAGTATTTAGCAGTTATTGTCAACTTGATTCCAAGTCATGGCAACCTCACACAGGCCAGAGTAGACTTATTCTCCGTAGAGTTTAAATGGATGATTTCTTTTTTTCAGAAGTGGATCCCCAAGCCCCCTTTGTATTTTCTTGCTCATGTATTTGAAGTACTAACTTTCTGATTAGCAGCCAAACATGGTAACTGTTTGGATCACCCAAGGACTCCTTATACTTGTTGTTATGTTCTGTCAAGTCAGAACTGATCTATAGCTGACCACACAGAAGAAAATTGTCCATTCTTCTCCTGTGGAGGAGCTGGGAGGTTTGAACTGCATGCATGCCTCTGGGATTACAGCACAGCTTCTTACCACTAGGCCACCAGAGCTCCTGACACCTACTCAGATGGTAAAGATTTTATTAAAAAGTAAAATAATATTATATATGGTACAGTTCTGACGGAATTGGAAATCTTATTACTGCTGATGGGATAGAGAAATATTATAGTTGTTTTGGAAAATAGAAGTTATTTAAAATGGTAAAACACTGAGTTACCATATGAACTAGCAATTCCATTCCTACTTATATTCTCAAGAAAATGTTTTACATATAACCCTGAATGTATATGAATATCCATATATATGAATATTTACAGTAGCATTACCCATACTAGACAAGAAGTTAAGCAACTCAAATATTCAATTCTTAAAGATCATATAAAGAAAATGTGGTATAACTATAGAACAGAACATTAGTTGACAATGGAAAGAATTAAAATTCTTATATGTGAAAATATATATAAAATTGTAAAGCATTATGCTAAATACAAACAATAGAAGAAAAGTCATATACTTTGATACAATTCACTTGACATTTTCCTACTAAGCAATTCCACTGAAAGGCAAACAAATTGGTTGTGTCAAGACCTCAGGGGAAGGGAATCTAGGGATGCTTCAATAGATAAAGGGTTTCTTGTTGGGATGATGAAGTGTTCTGAAGTTAGATAATAGTTGCACAATTCCATGAATGTTCTAAAAAACACCCCAGCACTGAGTTTTTGACATATGATTTTCATGATATATGAATTATATCTTAATAGAGATGCTATTTTTAACAGTTTATGCACCCAGTTATCTTTCCTTTAAAACCTTCTATGCAAAAGATGGGAATTTTCATTCACATTCATATATACTGATGCACACATATGCCCACATACTCTGGCTTCTCAATAATTAAGAAAGAATCACTTTCCTGTGTTATAAATCATTAAGTCATTTCTATATAGGCATATGGATTATTGAATTGTCAAAACACTTGAATATTTCTTTATCTGACATTTTATCTCATGTGCATAGATCATTCCTGAAAAAAGTGCACTATCCTTTTAAAACTAGAAGACATTAATAAGGTGTGTTGATTTTTATCAGGACATTGCCAGTATGTTAAAATTTTATATATTTAAAACTTGTCAGCAAAAGATATATCTTTATAGCATATGGCTTGTACTGTCAGTTAGACAGTTATGAGCATTCAAGAAAGTAAAAATTAAAATATTTATCCTGCCATTCTTTTTCCCCAGGTAAACCAATCTGGAAGACAGTATTACTACTTCTGCAGAGCAGTAACCCATCAATTTATATAGGTCATGCTTATTTTTCCCTTTTACAAATTCCTTATCTATTTCACACAGACCATCTTTGGGAAACCACTGGTATGAGAGCAACAGAAGTGTGAATTTTTTAACACTTCTTTCTGTCAATATTTTCCTTTAAATTCTCCCTTGTTCCATTACAAGTTTGAAGTGCAAGTCATTTTCTAGTCAATAGTTCTTTGTATCTTTTGAGTGAACCAAGAAATAAGGAGACTTTCTAAGGAAAATAAGAGTTCTGAGTGGCCATTATTGAAAGAAAATCAATTTCAGTAACATATACAGTTTGCTATGCATTATAATTAAACTAGTGCAGAAAAAAGAAATTACTGTGAATGATAAAGTACACACTTGAAGCCCACCAATTGAATTGTCGTTTTCACATGCACCAAATGTAAATATCACTTTCATATATAGGATCTTATCCTCCATATCATACAATCATCATTGCATAACAGAACATGTATACCATTGTATAATAAAACCTATTTTTAGCTCTGGTGATCTATAAGGTGCTGTGCTGCCTTCTCAAAGACACAAGGTTCAAATTCACCAGCTCCTTCATGGTAAAAAGGTTGGCAATCTCCTCTTATGTGATTAAACTATCTCTGAAAATTCCTTAAAGAGTCAGGTATGGGTGGGCTCTGACTTGATGGTACATAGTAACAAAAAATGTTGTCACCTTTGTCTCCCTTATTTGAAAAAAAAAGTTTAAATGTTTTTTTCTAATTTAGTAACATATGTACACTTTATTTTATAATAATAATTCTTGCCATTAATTAATAATGCCATTATTTACAACATTTTTTTGAAATCTATTCTTTCCTTTTCCCTTCACGTTGACCATCCATTCACTAATCTTTGCTCCTCTCTTTCCCCTCTCATTCCTGCCTACCGAATCTCAGTAATTGTTTCAATTTGTGAGTAAACCTTCTTGTATGCTTTTAACCCTCCCTAACCTTCCCCTCCCCACATTTGATCCGTGTCCTGTTCCAGATTGCTAATTGCAATATAAATATTATCTGATCATCCCTTAATTTTAAGCTGATATTTCCTTCCCCTAATGTATTACAATGCTCATTGTCTATCTGTTCTATTCCTGCTCTGCCCAACATTCTTCATAACCACTTGGTTTTGCAATGGTGGTCTTCTATAGTATTTGTGCTTTAGCAACTGAATTATTTTACTCAGCATGATTTTTTTTTAATATTTGTACATGTTGTTTTTCGTCTGTCTGTTTGTTTCTTCACTTGTCCAGTGGATTCTTCATAGCTTTTCAATATTCACACAATGCTGTTCCACTGTGTGAATGCATCAGGGTTTTTTTAATCTATTTATTTGTCCATGTGTATTTGGGCTGCTTCTTTCTATCTCCTTGTTATTGTGAATATCGTTGCAATGAGCAAAGGTATACATACATCTGTGTTAAAACTCTTAAATATCTTTGGGATATATTCTCAGTAGTGGAAAAGCTGGATCATATGGAATTTCCATCTTCAACTTTTTGAGGAAATGCCAGATTGTCTTCCATACTGGTTGTAACATTCCCAACAGGAGTGCATGAGAGTCCCAATCTCTCTATTCTCACAAATGTTTGTTGTTTTCTGTCCTGCTAAATTTTACTGTTGCTGCTGGTGTGAGATAATATCTCATTATTATTTTGATTTGCAACTCTCTAATAGCTAGTAACTATGAACATTTTTTCATGTGTTTGTTGCCAATCAGAGTATTTTCTTTAGTGAAGAGTCTTTTTAGATCTTCTGCTCATTCTGTAATTGGGTTGTTTTTCTTTTTTTGTTGAGGTGCTAGAGTATTCTATAAATGTTATATATGAGTTTCTGATCAGATATGTTATTGCCAAACATTGTGGGGTTTTCTCCAATCTATGGGCTTTCTTTTTGTGGTATTGGTGATTTTAATTGATGCACACAAGGATTTGAGTTTTTGAAGACTTACACTCACAATAAAAATTAAGACCTTTAATTATTATATGCATAGTAATGTTTTTAATGTTTCAAGTCATTTAGGGGAAGTTTTCATATAGAATATATTTATTGGCAAGGTAATTATGATAAAAGTAGATGGCTGTAAGGTAGTGTAATTAGTTAAGATTTTACATAATGAAAGTACTAAAATCAGGATACTGCCTTTATTGTATAGTAGGATATTATATACAATCAACTTTAGGGTTTTTAGATCTGTCCCTTCAAAATTATCCATTGCACGTGATATAAATTGCCTTACTTGACTCTCCTGATTCTTTCCATCTCTTTAATTACTAAACCTACATTATCTTATTTCTATAGGCAAGATTGAGTGTTTTTTTATGTGAAAAGAGTAAAATTCTTCATTTGTACATCTAGAATGCATTAAAGACAAAAGACTTGATTGACTGCCAAAGGAATGATTTAAATTGATATTACAATTTTAAGGTTGCTCAACGGCACATAACAACAACATATTTAAAAAATTTATCACAATAATTTTTTTTAACACTAAAGGTGTTAGGATTTATAAAGGATAGTGGTTGTTTGTGTTGGTGTTAGGTCCCATCAAGTTGAGTATGAGTCATAGCAACCTTGTGAACAACAGACCTAAAACATGTCCTATCAATGCTTTTCATTATCTTTGACCACTTTTTAAGTTGTTGTAGTCATGTTATCAATCCATTTCCCTGAGAGTCTTTCCCTCTCTCACTAACTGTTCATCTTTCAAAGCATAATATCCCTTTCCAAAGTACACCCTCTCCAAACAACATGTCCAAAGTTTGAGAGATGGAGTTTCGCCATCTTTGCCTCCAAGGAGCACTCTAGCTCCCTGTTTCTAAGATATGTCTGTTCTTTGGCAGCACATGAGATATTTACTCAGTATTCTTCTTCAGCACCACAACTCAAAGACATCAAGGTGTGACAAACTCAAACTCTGTCTTCAAAAAATCACAACAAAAATTTAGCAGAAAACTGAAACCTTCAATCAATGAAAATAAAAATTTAAAAATTTAGACCAAAAGTCTCA
>NW_006399751.1:35480130-35519602 GCF_000299155.1 Elephantulus edwardii
ATTTATTATGTATATTTAAAGTTTAGAATATTTCATAGAAAATTCTAGATATTTGGCATTTCATGGGGAGAAAAATCACACAATCTGGAAATAATGAGCCCATATTTCACACATATTGAAAAAGTCCGCATAAATGAGTAAATTATGTGTTTTAAATGGGGGAGGAGGCATGCCAAAAATAGTGTTTACATCCTGTCTGCTACATATAGAATTTATGGTGTTTACACTTCTAAGTTTTGCTAATATATATCAGCATTTAAATTTGCAATCTCCATCAAAATAAATTTAAATACCTCTATTAAAAGAAAAAGAAAAACTCTCGGAAATTTAATGTTTAAAAGTATGAATTTCCCAGAGTATAACTTCAATACTTTTCTTTTTAAGTAATATTTTATTCACTTTTAGAAGTTGTTGTAGGTTTCTGTTGAGTCAATTCTGAGTCTTGGAAGTCCTGGTGCTCATATGTGAACATTGTGCTTCCCATATATTAGTACCTATGTTCCACTCAGTCTCTTCAGGAACTATCCCCACGGCTGATGAAGATCAAACTCAGTATGTCACAATAAATGACGATAGAGAAGACAGAAAATAAGGCAGCCCTTTCCAATCAAATATACATGATTTGCCCAAAAGATGAAATTACCTTATTTTAAGATTTAACCTATAATAAAGCCTACTCATAACATTCATATAATATTAAATATAAATACTGACTAGGTGACATGCTGAAAGTTTAATAACATTTTCTCTAGGATTAAGTTGATCTTTTCAAAGAGATATAAATACTTTCAGTCTACTTATCTTCCAAATACTTTAAGCTGAATATATGTTACAGGTCTTAAAAAAACTATATATATATATATTTGACAAGAGGTCTACTTCTAAAATAGCATTTCGATATTTCAATTACTGAGACAATCCCTAATATACACAAAGGGTCATGAAAAGGAAGTTCTTCACAGCCTTATTATAATAGTGAAAAAGAGGAATATGAATGTATTATATTCATCAATAGAGTATTGATTGATTTAATTCGGGATATTGAAAATGGAAAGTATAAAAGATCATTTAATTCCACAAGAAAATGCTTACAACTAAGTAAGCTAAATATTAAGTAACATATGCACTAAATTCCCAATTTCATAACAAATAGAAAAATTAAAATGGAAACCAGCAGATATTAAAATATTAAAAGAAATGAGATTGTAATGATCTTTATTTTCCTTTTCATGCATATAGTTACTGCTCAATTTTGTAAATTAATCATATGTTAGTTTATAATAAGAAAATACTATCACCATATTTGATCTAATAATTAATGCTTAGCAACTGATAAATGCATTATTTTATTTAGGACCAGAAGATTCTAATCTATACATTAAAAAAGAAAAATTAGTATTCAAGCATACTGTAAAATACTGATGAATATCTGAAGCTCCAATACTTTTATTATTATTTATACCACACATATATTAAATTTGTAGATAAATATAGAGATTCTGTGTCCTCTGAGAATAATCGATAAGAATAAGCAAAATTTTCTAATCATAAAATCAAAGTGAGCTGACAAGAGTTTTTAGAAGAGCAATGATGTTCTTTTAGTGTACATATCCATGATTAGACTTTAGTAAATAGGTGATATTTTGTAGAAATTCAATGTGGAGCAAAGAAGATAAAATATTTGGGTACAAAAGATTCCAAATACACTCTTGGAGCTGGAAGATTTAGAGCTCACCTAGTATCTTTCAATAACTTAAGAATCCATCAAAAACTTTCTTGATAGGTGGTAATTCATTCAACAGAATGACATTTCCTAACTTCCATTACTTACCAAGGGTGTGTGACTAGATCATCCAATGACAGTTTCCAAATGTAGATCATCACTTCCTTAAAGCACAATCTATTCTCTTAGTTTTTAGTTATTATTTACCAATCTTTAGAAAAATCTTATAAAGTATTCTCTTTGAGATTCTAATTCTTTTTCAACCTCCTCCCTTTCATTCACTGTTTATACAAGCAACTTCCATTAACTCTTTGCATAAATATTTTTATATTACTTGATGACATATATTTTAAAAGAAATTTAGAGAACAAATAAGAGAGAACTAATTTCTTATTACATGACAACAATAACATACTATGACAGGTTTGGAAGCAAGAGTGACATCCATTTCCTAAATAGCATGCCTCCGGAAACTCTATGAACTTTGATAAATGTTGATGGTTGTAGAGGGGCTTCAGGCCTTTAGTTCATGGGGTCACTATGAGTAGTGCTCACCTTGAAGGCAATCAACAAAAACAATGATTTCTTATCAATAACAAAGTTTCCTTTGCAGCATTTTTTCATAGATTGTGGAAAAAACCCACAATAACCAAGATCCTCTAGTCTTTGGACAGACATATTTTAAGCATATTTTACATGGAACTGACCTTAGCTTACTTGGGACTTCTACTGATTTTCTCCTTCCCCCATTTCTTCATTCCAGACATGTTTTCATGTCAGAATGGTTCAGGCATCTTAAATGACCATCAGCTCTGACATTTTCTTTTGACTACTACATCAGTAAGCAAAATTCAATTACTTAATAAAGCTTTACTTTCTTACTTAATAAAACTTTACTTTTACAAAACTACTGCTGAATCCAAATTTATTATCTTGTATTTTCCTAGCTGATCTTGTATATAAGTATTTGTAATTGTTTAATACAAGTTATATTTAAAGAAATACATTGCTATTTTTTCAATAACTTTCTGTGTTACTGAAAGTTGGACCATTAATAAGGATGACAGAAGAAGAAGAAAAGCCTTTGAACTGTGGTGTTGAATAAGAGTACTAGGTATCTCATAGGCTTCCAAAAGAACCACCAAGTTTTTCTTGGAAGAAGTATAACCAGGTTACTCTTTAGAAGTAAAGATTTCATGTACTTTAGATATGTCATCATGAGGGACCAGTCCTTGAAAAAAGGTGGGTAAACTGGAGGATCAGCAAAAGAGAGGAAGACCTCAAGAAGCTGCACTGACAGAGTTACTATAACAGTAGGCTGGAGCATATAGAGATGGTGAAGATGCTACAGGGAGGGAAAGTCTCAAATATGTCATTTGTGGGGTCATTAAGAGTTGCAGTTACCTCAATGGCACCTTGAGTCACCTCTGATATATGGAAAGCTCTAAGAAAACTCAAATTCTACCACAATGAGAAAAAGATAAACAACCCTATTGCAAAATGGGCATAGGATATGAACAGACACTTCACCAAAGAAAATATTCAGATGGTGAACAAACACATGAAGAAATGTTCAAAATCCCTAGCTCTAAGAGAAATGAAAATCAAAGCAGCTATGAGATATCATCTCACTAGCAAAATTCAACAGAGCAGCAAAAGACAAACGCTGGCAAGGTTGTGGAGAAACTGGAACCCTTATTCATTGTTAATAGGAGTGTAAAATTATACAACCACTCTGGAAGGCAGTATGACGCTATATAGAAATAGAAATACCATTTGACCCAGCAATTCCACCCCATAAAGAAATCAACACTGCCACCCAAACAGATATATGCACACCTATGTTTATTGCTGTGTTGTTCACAAGAGCAAAGAGATGGAAAACACCAAAGTCCCCATCAACAAACAAATGGGTAGAGAAGCTGTGGTATTATTCTCATGATGGAATACTATACAGCACTGAAAAACAAGGAAGTAAATAAATATTATACAAATGAATGACCGTGGAGGAAATTATGCTGAGTGAAATATCTCAGTCACAAAATGGCAAATACTGCACAATGCCACTGCTATAAAACAGGATTGTTAAGAGGATTGAGGGGGAAGTATAAAAATGTGGGATAAATAATGTACACTGTACTGAAACAAATAAGGGAAAGAACTGTTTAGAAGGAATATATGATTAGGTATTATTTGCATGACAACAGTCCAGAATAAGAGCTGTATAGTGAAGTGAACTTGGGGTGGGAGGAAATTCTTTTATTTCTTTTTCAATGTGAAACATGGAAAGACTTTTTTATGTTTTTCTTTTATTATTAATTTTAATGAAAATTTACAGAGATTTTAAATTTCCATTCATTTATTGAAAGAATTTTTTCTTTTCAAAGAGAAAAGAAATCTTAGGGAGTGGGTAGGGAGAAAGATGAATAAAAATTTAAGTTCTCTAGAAATTTTTGTTAAAATCTCAATTAAAATAGAAAAATTAAAAAAAAATAAATGAAACTCAAATTCACTGCCTTAAAGTCAGTTCTAACACAGAGCAACACTCCATTGAGTTTCCAATGACGTAAACAATAAAGGGAGGGAACTGTCCATCTTTTTCCTCAGACTGTCTAGTGGATTAAAACCAGCAGAGATGTGTGGCCTTTTGGTTAATAGAGCAACTCACTATACACCATGCCATGAGAGCTAAAATGTTCAATCCTGTGCCCTCTTCATAATAGTTGGTATGTTTAAATCTATTGCAAATGCAAGAATTCCTCTTTGCTTCTATTATATTTTGTTTTATTAACCTTAGTAATTATCTCAATCAGGACACAATAATACATTTTCTAATTCAGAAATTTGGATCAATTTTGTGTGTCATAACGACACACTGTTTTAGATTACTGATGCACATATGTCTCTATAAAATATCCTCAAAAAATTTGTTTTAGATCAGAACTGTCATCTTGGAGGGTCCTAAGAAAAAGAACACTAGAAATACAAAAGGTAGGGATAGATTATCTAAACAAAAAAAAGCTTCAAGTTTTTAGAATTCACAACTTAGAGGTATGAGATATAAATAATAAATCAGGTTAGAGTTGGGGAAGGCTTATACTCGTAGTCATTTAACTGTCCAAAGGAGATAGCAATTTCTGATTATTGTCAAGGGAAAATGTAATCCATCTGGATTTTTATGACAATCTAGAAATCTGGGTTTTATTTCACTTTCAAATTACTCTAGTCTGAATCTCTGCAGAAGAAAGATGTGCAATTTTTTTCCATGTTATTTACATCCTTGAAAGCCTAATGGAGGGACAGTGATGAATCAGCTACAACTTGATAGTAGAAAGGACTTACTGCGTTAATGAAGGAAAAACAAAACAATGTTTAGTTGTGGTTTTGTGGTTTGGGTTTTTTTGGGGTTTTTTGTAGCATAATGAGGTATTATTGTGCTGCCAATTAAAATATGATCCATTTGAATCCACTAGCCACTCAGGGGATAAAGACAGGGCAGTCTGATCCCTTTAAGATTTATACCCTCACAGGTGTGATGAAGGGTTGACCTGATCGCAGTGGATGGATATCAGCCAAATATTTCCTCTAGATATCCAGTGTGTGACCTCTTACTAGATAATTATTAGGAGAAGCCAGAAATCTGCTATCTGACTGACTTCTATAGCTGAGATGTTAGGATTGACAGTTTCTTAGCTTTACATTTGTTAAAAATTCTTAAAATTCTGGATACTTTACTGAACATTGATTTTAAAAGTATTAATTTCTTTCTTTCAATATTAGTGAAATAAATGAAAATGAATCCGTATTCTTAATCTACTAGCAAGGAATAACTTGAAGAGAGTATAAATCAGAATGTCATAGATTGTTGCTCTTAGGTGCCATTGAGTCAGCTATGACTCATTGTCACCCCTGAAGAACAGATCTGAACCTTCCCCTATCCTCCGCCATCCTCACAATCTCACTGCAGCAATCACTGTGTCAATCCATTTTGTTGAGAGTTTTTTCTCTTTTTTTTCTACACGCCCTCTAAAAAATATGATGAAGAATTTTCTCTGGGAAATATGTACTCATTCTCTCATATTCAACCTGAGGAAAGTTAGGCTCAAACGATAAAACTAATTTGGAGATACTTTAGAGTTTTCATTGAGAGTTCTCTGGAATTTTACTTTTGTTAAAGATAATTAGCCATACTGTCATTGGCAGTATCAAAAGTCAATGAAAAAAAATCATTCTCTTTTGACCTAAAAAAATTGCACAATTCTACTCCATGCCTGACAGCTAATTCTCACAAGAACCCTGCTGATGCAACATCATCTATTACAGGTGAACCTGTAAACTACAGTCAAGTCATGAAAGGCAAAATTTTTTGATGACCTGAAAGAGGTAACAATAGATTATCATAAATTTGGCTCAGTTATCTACATAAATAACCTTTGATCAAATAAAAATCTGAAATTACAAGGTAAACTTTACCTGATAAGTTGACATGTTTAAGAAATGCAATAGTCCAATTTGATGGTTTACGTTCCATTGTCCAGGTTTCATCTGTCCCTCTCCAAAAGCCATACTTTAAGCCAAAGGGAATTCTAGGTAGTATGTAAATGTAGCTCAAAGTCCAAAAACATTTCTCATCAATCTAGAGGTAATCTAAGAATCTAGTAGTATCATAACAGATGGTGAAGAGATTGAGATTGTTAACAGCTTTAGTTTGCTTGGCTCCACAGTCAACACTCTTGGTACCAGCAGCCAGGAAATGAAAAGACAAACTGCATTGGGAAATTCTGCTGTTAGAGACCTGTCCAAAGTATTAAAGAGCAATGATGTCAGTCTGTAGACTAAGGTGCACCTGATACAGGTCACAGTATTTGCAATTACTTGTTATGCATCAGAAAGTTGGTCAATGACTAGGGATGATAGAAGGAGAATTAATGCATTTGGGCTGTTGTCTGAAGAAGAGTGTTGAATATACCATGGAATGCTAAGAAAACAAACAAGTTCATCCTAGAGAGGGTAAAACCAGGTTGCTCCTTGGAGTCATGGATACTGAAGCTTCCTTTGACCTACTGTGGACCTGTTGAAAGAAGGGACCAGTCCGTGGAGAGGTATGTCATGCTTGGGAGGGTGGAGGGACAGCACAAGATCAGAAGTTTCTCAATGAGATGGATTAAGTGATTGGGGTAATGATAGGTAGGTGTGTCAGAGACAATAAGATTGGCACAGAATACAGGAGGGTTTGAACTGTTGTACATAGGGTCACTATGAGTTGCAGGTGACTTGATAGCACATAACAACAACCACAACAAATATCTAGGTCCCTGACCCACTTTGAGTTCATTTTTGTCAGATCTTGCTTCTGTTTTCCACATATGAATGCCTAATTTTGTAAGCACCATTTGTCAAAGAGTCTGCCATTTCCCCACTTAATTGGCTTTGTCTCTTTGTCAAAAATCAGTTGACCTAAGGTAAATGTGCTTATTTTGGGGTTCTCAGTTTCCTGTGTGTTGATTTTGAATCAAAATAAAATGAAAATATTAACGTCTTCAATCTTTAGTCCACCTATCATGAAGTTGTCTGACAGTCCAGTAGTGAGAGTTTTTATTTTCTTGATGTTAAGATGTCATTTATATTGAAGGCTGTTGTCTTCACTCTTCTGAAGAACTTCAAGTCCTCCTCACTTTCTGCAAGCAAGGTTGTCTCATCAGCATAATGCAGGTTGTTGATGAGTTTTCATCCAATCCTGATGCCACCTTCTTCTTCTTACATTCCAGCTTATTGATTAATTTGCTCAACATAGGGATTGAATAAGTATGGATAAAGGACATAGCCTTGACTCACAGTTTTGTATTAATGTGAACCTATATTTGTATCACAAAGTTGTTGACTGAACAGGAAAAAAGGAACACTGCCTTTATTTAAAATCAACTGACCTGTTACATAGCATTTATTTCAGTTGTAACTTGTTCTGTACCATTGAGTTGAGTACAACTGACAGACACCCTTTGAACAACAGATCCGAACCCTGACCTATCCTGTGTCATCCTCACAATCTCACACACTTGAGCCCATTGCTTCAGTTACTTTGTCTAGCATCTGGTTGAGGGTCTTCATCTCCAACAGTTGTTACTATATACAACTTAATTAATTACTGAATTCTCTCAATAAATATACCATAAACTCCTTAAGGACTAGAAGTCTTTCTGGTTTTACTCATGAGACCGTTTCTAGCTCCTATAGCAGAGCCTGGTATATTGTTAGATGTGTAGTAGAGCAAGTTAGGAAGCGTGCTTAAATCAAAGTAAATGACATTTATTTCTGGATAGACATGATCCAGACCACCAAAATGTCCACCTTCACAGAGTGAAAATGACAGCTCTACAAGATCACAAAAGGCCAAATACTGCATAAGGCCTCTATTATAAAACAGGACTTACATTGGGGGTGGGTAAGACTAAGAAAAGAGGGGATAAATAATGTACACCGCATTGAAACAAATGAGGGAAGAACTGTTAAAAATGAATATATGATTAGTTATTATTTGTATGACAACAGTCCAGAAGAACGGCTGCATAGTAAAGTGGAACAGGGGGAAGGGAGTCAGAAAGTGTACAATGAAAGAATTTTTTTCAAAGAGAAAAGCAAACGGGGCGGGGGAGTGGGCAGGGAGGAAAATGTGCAACAATGAATGAATGGAAATTCAAGTTCTCTATAAATTTTCATTAAAATATCAATTAGATTTTTTTTTAAAATCACAAAATAGGATACATTTCTTATATTGTTGGACTAGGAAGGAACTCAGGAACTAAAGGCTACAAAATTCATAATTGATTGAAAGACTATCAGAGGAGTTAAAGGTATGATATGTAGAAGGGGGAAATTTGGAAATGATAGGTCCTTAACACATGTAGAATTGACTGACTGGTTAAAGAAACATGCCATTCAGCTTATTGCTGGGTGATCTCAGGACATCAGACAGGATCAATTTTTCTGGTAACTTATTTCCTCAATAATGTCTATTCTTTTAAGTCCATTGTAAAGATTTCTCTATAATGCTGTATCTCAAGAACCTTCTGTCATAGCTATAACATCTTGCATCTACCTATCTGTTAAAAACAAAGACACTTTGGGGATAGATTAGATTTTACACAGGTTAAACTTCAGAGAAAAGGAACGTCATCCTTGAGTTATATAGCCTATGTTCACACCAAGGATAAACGAGCTCATGTCAAGACTTCAAAATGGAATTGAGATTCCACTTTTAAACTGCCCTGTTTACACACAAACCAAGTGCCTCTTGTACAAATTCCATTCTGTCAGTTTCTAACCACAGCAATTTTACAAAAAACAAACAAACAAAAAAACCCAAAATAAAACATTGCTAGACCCTACATTGGCTGCACAGTCATTATTATGCTTGCATCCTTCTTACAGACACTGTGTCAATCCATGTATATGAGAGTCGCCTTTTTTTTTAATTGACATTATTTTACCAAGGGAGCTCTTGTGACCTAGTAGGTAAGAAGGTAATGTATTTCAAATCAGAGACAGCCAGTTCATATGCACCGGATGCTCTATGAGAGAAAGACAGACCATCTACTCTCACATAATTTTCAAAAGTCTGAAAACACACTGGAGAGTTAGCCATGAGCTGATTCCAACTTGACAGCAATAAAAAGCAACTATTTTACAAAGTATGATGTAATTCATTAGGAATTGGCCCCAAATATAGAGAGTGAATTTAAACTAATTTTTTCCCCTTTGTAGGTGATGCTTTATTTTCCTCATGCTGCTTTTAGTATTCTTTCTTTATATTTTAATTTGGAGACTTTGACTATGATATGTCTTAATGTTTTCTTTTGGTGTCGAATCTATTTGGTGTTCACTGTGCTACTTGAATGTGGATTTCTTCTTTCTTCAAAATACCAGGGAAGTTTTCTTCTAGTACTTCCAGTACTTCCACAATTTTCTCTGTGACGTCCCTATCACTCCCATGTTCTGGAATACCAATCATACTTAAGAACTGAGGCACAAATGGAGATTTGTATGCCAAAGTTTATAGCAGTGTTATTTATCATTACAAGAACATGGAAACAGCACAAATGTCCAACCACAATAGAATAGATTGAGAAATTATGATACAATCACATGCAGCATCCATGAGCAATGATTTTGTAAATCACTACCTAACTTGGGAGGGACTGGGTAGCATTATGCTAAGTGAACTAACTCAGTCTCATTAGGGCAAATATTGCATAAGACCATTATTGTAGAATGTGTATGAGGATCCAAGGGATGGGGGGGTAGAGGAGTGAGAAAAGGGAATAGGAAAGATCCAGTGTGAAAGGCAATGAATACAAACTTTGTAAGTAAACCAATACAATTTTTTTAAAGAGGTACATTGCAAAGAGGAGTGAAGGGGGGAAGGTAATTGTGTAAAAAATGAATATTTAAAAAATAATGAACTTGATGGGACAATTAAAACAGACTTTCAAGGAATATTCAACCTGAATCCTTCTGATCATATGGAGATTTTTGAAAGTATTTCTTTGAGTTTATTATGGTTAATTTGTTTTATTTGTTTGTTTGTGTATAAAGGATGCTCATCTAGAGGATAACATAATTATGATAAAAACAAAAGGGGGGGAACATGGGAAGCCAATACTAAATTTTGTAATAAACTGAACGCTATTTTTTAAAAAAAATTTAAAAAATAATGAACTTGGAGAAGTAGAAGGGAGAAATAGGGACAAAATGTACAATAATTGAATAAAAATCTAACTTTTCTGTAAACTTTTGTTATAATCACAAGTAAAATTTTTTTAAATTGGTTTGTTTGTTTGTTTTTTAAAGTTCTGGGATTCTTATTCTTCTCAGGGTTAGCCACAGTTTGTTGTGATTCACACAGTCAAATGCCTTTGCAGAGTCAATGAAGCACAGATAGACATTTTGCTTCCCACCATTATCCTTCTATTATTAGCTATAATATCCCTAGTAGCACAGCCTCTTCTCATTTAGCATGTAGCAGGTTCTTAATGTGTATTATTTAGTGAATATATGAAAATATGCACAAATAAGTTAACAAATCTTATTAAGCTGAATCACAGAGACAACAAAAAAAAATAAAAAATAAAGTATATTTTAGGAAAAGTATGTTGACTTAGTGGTTTTGTTTTTCCTTTCCTCTTCTGAGCTAATACATTTTAAAACATTTGAAAAGGAATCTTCATAAGTTTTATACACACAGCAGTAAATTTAACTATATAATGTCTACCTACAACTGCACTACAAGATTTTCTATTCTTACATCAGATCTATGTAACTTTTATTCATTTCCTGATCAGAATTTTGTTGATGTCCTACAGTATTCTAGCAATCAACCAACATTGCACCTGTATGTTACAACTGAACTGCTATGCTAATTTGGTCTAATTTGGTCTGATTTCCAATAACTTTATCCCAGCCAGACAGCTCCAGATGTCTGTCTAATATAGCTTGCATCTTTATATGAACCCCTGTGTAGATCAGATTAGCTCAGCAACCCCAGTACAAAACGCTGAGGGGTAATCTTTATTTTCTCTGACTGCAAAGCCAAATCAATGCCAGCACACTTCTTTACACGTTATTGCACTTGCTGTCAGTCAGTGCCAAAATAGACAACCTTAACAGGGTTAGGAGAAGTGGTGTGGTGTTTAAAGTACATGTGCTGCCAAGACAACAGAGTACATTGCATCTGTTGCCTAGGATACATAGCTACAATGTCCAACAAACAAGCCAAGCAGTTTAGTATTTGAGGAAAGCCCAGAGTGCATGAATCAAACAGAAACTTGAGTAGGGATCACTTCAGAAGATAAGCACAATTATTAATGGACAGAGCACAAAGCTAAATAGCAGGTTTCTAGAAAATTTCCACTGAGTGAAATCCACAAAAGTATTTTACTTGTTAAAGTTTTATTTTACATCGTAGTGTTGATTTACCCTCAATAACATTTGTTCAACAGGGCTGCATAAGGTAATTAAAGAACTAACTTAACCATAAACAATTATTTTCCATTCATCTTTATCCAAATATATTAAGAATTTTAGGTTTTTTCCAAGACACATTTCCTGGTTCATGATGTGGTGGATTAAAGGGAGCAACACATTTTTTTATATCCTTCTAATCAAGGGCTCATATCTCTTTTCCCTTTCTTTAAATCTAGGCTGTTCTATAATAAATTTGACTACTAGTTTACAATGAAATGGTCTTATTTCAATCCCAGACCTATCCTTTGAAAATATTGGTAACATTTACCCTGTCTCTACAGCCTTATGGTCTCATAAAAGAAATTTGGCAACCCTGCTAAAGAGACACCATCAAGAGGTCCTCCAACTCCTTGGGAGAAAGAGAGCATCTTGTGGAGGGATCACAACAACAGTCTAGTCAACAAAAGTTACTAATTGTCTCCAGACTGACTAAATCAACAGCATAATATCATCAAGAACTTCCCCATGACTCCACTTGAAGAATAGTCCAGTTGAGCCTTTATGGAATTTGAGACACACAGACCTATTAGATTTAATGAATTGCTGTCTTTTAAAGAAATGAGTAAGGGAGTAGGTTGTTATACAGTATCTAAATCAAATGCAAGGATGTTATTAAGTGATTGAATTTGGTGGCATGGTTTTTATATGAATTTAAGGTCTATACCTTGGTGATCAACACATTAAATGATGCCATCAGAACAATGCAGGGAAGATAACAGGAAGACAGTCCATGTCAGAAGCACATTACCCTAGAACTTGCCTAACAGAAATACAATCCCTTTAACACTCAGCCCAATCACCATTCTTAACTTCTGCTGACTGACTGAGGGGATTTTCTTCTAAAGCCCATAAAATTAAATTAGAATTCACTGCTTAAGCTTAATGACTTCCCACTGTTTATGTGGGTTATCATTTACAACCAACTGGCATTTAATCAAACCACTATTTTTATTTTAGGACCAGAGGCTGCAACATTGGATGTGTGTGTAGTTGTTTATTCCACCCCCCCCCACACACCTTCTTACTGAGTCAAATAACTTCGTCAAAGCTGTGAAAGGATATCAAATTGTTTATAACTATCAGCATGCAGTATTGTTCTCAAACATATTTATAGTTTCATACCAACTTAGAAAGGAATTGGTTTATTTTGCTGACTGATATGTAATTATACATTATACATTATTGTTATTGTTGTTGCATATCCTAGAATTGGAACCGACCCATAGCTGACCCTCCAGTGGGTTTTAAGAAGCAGTTAATTACACAGGAGGAGAATGTCCATCCTCCCATGAGCTACATATAAGATTAAATTCGGTACCAATTAACCCCTGAGACTTTAATTCTGACCCAAATTCTGATTCTGTCCTTAATAGGAAGTATACATGAGGTTGTTGTTAGGTGCCATCGAGTTGAGTATGACTCACAACACCCTATGAATGGCAGATATGAACTCCATCTTATCCTGTGACATCTTCACACTTCCTGACACACTAGAACTCATTGTGTCAGTCATCATGTCGATCTACCTGGTTGACGGTCTTCCTCTCTTTGATGACACTCTGCCCTTGCAAGCATCATGTCCCTCTTCAAGGAAGAGCTCCTCCTAGCAATATGCCTGAGGTATGTGAGGCTAAGCCTCATTATACTCGCTTTCAAAGAGCACTCCAGCTGCATCTTCTCCAAGACATATCAGTTTGTACTCTTGACCATCTATGGGATGTTCAGTGCTCTTCTCCAACACCACAGCTCAAAGGCATCAATTTTTCCTCATCCCTATTCATTGTCCAGCTCTCAGATGCATAGTATATGGGATATGTGCTTTATTTTTCCTTCAAATTGAGAAGTTTCTTTGCATAATGAGAATCTTCCCATGTCCATACTTTTGTTCTTGGTCTTTGTCCAGATGGCATATGTTTTAAAATCTTTGACCTTAACTTCTCTCTCTTCTTTCTTCTTTCCTTCTTCAAGACTTTGATTAAATACCTTATCTAGAATTGATATCTATGGGTTTGTTTACCAGGAACTTTTCCTTGAATTATGAGTTGTTCTTCCATGCATGACTACTTTATTTATGACTATCTCTATTTTTACACCAACCACCCGTATAGGCTGTTCAAAACAAAGTAAGCAAAGACAACACATTTCTAGCCAGGTTAGTAACTTGAAACCTTGGTAGTGCTGACTGTTTCAGAGCTTTCCCTATCACTTCAATTGTAAACTGTCACCTCTGAATATCTATTTATTCTTGTCTTAATGTACTTAATTCAAATTAACTGGTATCCTTTCTATCTGTGCCTTTCTTTCCTAATAAACTGGAACTTCTTTTCAGGAAGAATTGAATACTTTTACATTCCCTATTACCAGGCAGAGGACACATGGTTCAAACCCACCAGTTGCTCTTTGGGAGAATGATGGGCAATCTCATCCTGTGTCTGGCTCTGAAACTTGCTGGAAGGTCAACCATGGATCAATTCTGATTTGATGATACACAAACAACAGTACCAAGCAGAGGGAGTTCTGATGGCACAGCCTTTAAGGAGTTGTCCTGCAAATCCAAAGACCATGTCTCTTTGGCAGTTCAAATCCACCAGCAGTTCCAGGGGAGTGAAATGGGAAATCTCCTCCTGTGTCACATCCTTGGAAACTCCATGGAATGTCTGCTAAAAATTGGTTCCAACTCAACAGCAATGAGTTTAGAATTTTTAATATCAAGCACACCTTTATTGCACAGCATAGACACTTATTTAGGTGCTGTTGAGTTGACTATGACTCACAGTAATCCTATGAACAAATCTGAAACTTGTGCTATCCTGTGCCATCTTCACAATCTCTTAAGCCCCTGCTTAATTAAGCCCATTGATGCAGTCACTTTGTCAAGCCATCTTGTTGAGAGTCTTTCTCTCTTTTTCTTTCCTTCCACCTTTTGCAGCATGGTGCCTTTTTCCAAGGATCCAAAGTATGTGAGATGACATTTCACCATCCCTGCCTCTAAAGATTGCCCTTTTTCCAAGACAGACTTGTTTGTACTTCTGGCAGCCTATGAGACAGTCGGTATTTTATGTCAGCACTGCAATTCAAAAGCATTGTTTCTTTTTCTGTTGTTTTTAATCATTGTACAACTTTCAGATGCATAGGAAGCAATTTCAAATATTATGGCTTGGATCAGGTATACTTTAGTCTTTAAACTGGCATTGTTGCTCTATCATTGTAGAATAGATCAAGGTTCCAATTTGTTGTTCATAGGGTTGTTATAAGTCAAAGTCTTCTTGATGGCAACAACAACATTTGACTTGAGCCTTAGCATAATCAAATTAATCTAATAACTTGTAATTATGACAAGACTCATTAATATATTTTTAATACTTAAATAGATTTAAAAATCTAAGGATTCCTGAGACAAAAGTTTTGAAAAGCTATTAATTTTTGTGATGTTTTGAGTAAAAACCTAATTAAACAAAACGACAAATCCAGAATCTATACATGGGCAATCTCCGTTCAGGAAAATGTACATTTATTTTATATGTGCTGGTAGCTGTCATGGTTGTGCCACAGCTGTTATAAATTACAGGTTTTCAGTAGCAAGCATCAGACATCACTATAATTATTATTATTTTATCAAACACAATCACAGGGAGTATTTTAGGCTGACAAAAGCCTTCTAGGTCTTTGTTTATTCACAGCACCATATATTCTGCCCTCCACACCAACTGAGTTAAAGTTCTCTTCCTTCTGATTTAAAATCTATTATTAGCGAAGGCAAAGGTTCCCATCTTTAACACAAAGTGAGATTGGGGCTTGCATGGAAAAAACACTAATCTTAGAGTGTAAATAAAAGAATGTACAACCTGAGAACCCTTATTCAGCATGCTTTTCAGCAACATTCCCAGTGCCAGGACTGCAGTTTACTAAGTAGTGACAAGTAAAAAGGCCAGGCTCAATGACTTTAAAACCCGAGACACCAAACTCACAACTCACAGAGGTCAAGCTTCCTATCTGAGCAGCTAGGCCCAGCAAACGCTGCTATCTCTGTGGTCTGGCTATTTCACCTTGGAAGCGGAAATATTGCTGCTGTGGAAAGTCTCTCATGGAATGCAGGGAACTTTTTCTTCCTTGGCCTCTCCATTAAATGTATGGAAGGGTTCGTTTGGCAGGGGCAGCCAGCTCAGTGACAGAGAGTCCAGGAGGAATAAGATAGAGGACTATAACTACTTGCTGGAGACGAATGACTGCTGAGCAGAGTACCAGTCATCTGGGGACTAGATTGTTCGAGTGGGGCATTTCTAGCACGCTAAGTTGTAGATGCTGTCATTGGCCACCACCTTCACCCATACATCACACATTACTGTGACACATACTTTTATTGTCCAATTATGCCAAGTGCAGGGGGCAGGAATACAAGAAATTTCCTTTTTTAAGTCATCATTCACAGAGGAAAGTGTCTATAGTTGCTTAATGAGTAAAACAGGGGGGAGAGAGAAGAGTTCTAAAGTCTGCAGACTACATTTTGCAAAGGAGCATTAAGCATTTCTATGGAATTACACGAAGGCTTTTAGGCATCAGCTTCATAAAAAGAGAATGAGGTCATCAACAATGGCTGTAGTATCCACTTATAATATGAAGTTGGGTGCTAATGTTTGGCTCACAGGATTGCAAATCTAGGAATAACAGGGTAAGTTACCATCCTGACAACTTTTTTTTTTAATGTTAATCACTTTTTCTACAAGTTTTTCCATATCACTGTGTACTTTCTCATAGAACTTGAAAATTTTACTATTGAAGTTAATAAATATTTGTTGTTTTTGAGTATCAATGAGTCAGAACCAACCTATAGCTGACTCTCCAGTGAGTTTTAGATGCACTTAATCACACTGGAGAAGATCGCGCATTCTTCTCCCACAGAGCAGCTGGTAGGTTTGAATTGTGTGCCTTTGGGATTGCAGTGCAGTTTCTTATCACTAGGCCACCAGATCTCCCTTAATAAATGTTTTTAAAATACTTTATTTGTATGCCTAACAGAGAGCTATAGAATAAATTAATACTATATGCTGAATATATTAGTGTATTACTAGAGAATATAGTATATGTAATATATATTACTTACTGTGTTATTGTTAGGTGTCAGTGAGTCAAGTATAACTCATAGCAACCATATGAACAGCCAGCCTGAACCCTGCCCTATCTAGTGTCAACCTCACCATCATTGATATATACTAGAGCTCACTGTTGAAGTCATAGTGTCAATGTATCTCATTGAGGGTTCTTCCTCTCCTTCAATGACCCCCCCCCATCTTTCCAAACATTATGTCCCTTTCTAAGGAATAGCCTCACCTAGCCATGTATCCAAAATGAAAGATGAGGCTTTGCCATCTTTGCTTCCAAGGGGCATTCTGGTTGCACTTTTCCCAAGACATATTTGTTTGTTCTTTTGGCAGTCCATGGAATATTCATTATTCTTCTCCAACACCACAACTCAAAGGCATCACTTATTCTTCTGTCATCTTTATTCATTGTGCAGCTCTCTGATGCATAACAGATGATTGAGAAGACCATGGCCTGAATCAGGCACACCTTAGCCATCAATGCTCTTCAGCATTTTGGAGACGTTCTTGACAGCGGACTTGCCTGATGCAATGTACATCTTGATTTCCTCACTGTTAGTACCAAGGGTTTGATTGTTGGTCCAAGGAAGATGAAATCTTTGACAGCTTCAAGTCTTTCTCCATCATAATCCTGTAGTGAGGATCTTTGTTCTTTTGATGTTGAGATGTAATCCATATTGAAGTCTGCAGTCCTATTTTTCTACTGAAAGTCTTTTATATCCTTTTCACTTTCAGCAAGCAAAGCTGTGTCATCTGCATAACGCAGATTGTTGATGAATCTTCCTCCCATCCCGATACACATTCTACTTCATAGAGTCGAGCTTCATTAATTATTTGCCTGACATACAGATTTAATAGGTATGTGGAAAGTATACATCTTTGAAGCACACCCTTCCTGATTTTAAACCATGCAGTATTCCCTCGCTCCATTCAGATAGCAGCTTCTTGGTCTAGGTCTAGATTCTGTATAAGCACAATTAAGTATTCTGAAATTCCCATTCTTCTCAATGTTAGTCATAATTTGTTATGATCCACACAAAATAAAATGCCTTTTGCATAGTCAATTAAATACAAATAGACACTCTTCTGGTACTCTGCTTTCAGCCAGTATCCATCTGACATCAGCAATTATATCCCAGGTGATGCACCCTCTTAAAAGTATATGATTAAGTGACCAAAATAAACATCACTAACCTCATTATACTAGTTATCACTGAATTGAATCCCTCGTGATGACTCCATGTTTCTAGAGTTTTTAATGCCAATTATTTGGAAATGGATCTCTGATCTTTTTTTCTGAGTCATTCTGGATGAAGTAGACTCTTCAGCCTTTCACTTAGAAGCCAAATATTATTGTTTGCATCACCAATCAATTTCAGCTCTCTCTGCAGCCCATACCAAACCCAACCCACCACAATTGTGTCAATTCTGAAGTATCAGAACCCTGTGAGACAGAATATAATTGCCCATAGAATTTCTAAGGCTGTAAATTGAATCATTACTGAAACATCTCTCTCCCACAAAGCAGCTATTGGAGTTGAACCACCAAAATTTTGTTTAACAGGCAAATTTTAAACAACACATTAGAAACTTCCATTGGACTATTATATTAAAATGTAATGTATATATTACTTTCCAAGCATATGCTGTTATGAATCATTGAATCAGAACCTACTCATAGCTGCCCCTCTAGCAGGTTTTCTGAGGGAGTAAATTACATAGAAGGAGACTGACCTTATGTCTCCCTCAAATCAGCTGGTGGATTTGAACCTCATGCCACTGGGTTGGCAGCACAGCTTCTTGTCATTAGGCCACCACATGTATAATTACTTTTATTGTTTTCTCCTTTTTTAAAATATCCCTAAAAATTTAAACACTCAAAGTAGAAGGTTCTATTTGAATTTTAGCTGCTACATAAATCAAAGTTAGGTCTACTTAAAAATTACAAATTTGCCCTATAGTTGGAGAAGGACGAGTCTCAGAAAAATCACACTTTAACTCTATTAATCTTAGGAGAATAGAAATAAAAGTCCAATTAAGATCTTCTAGGCTTATCTTTTTAGTGCTAAAATGAAGTGCTGTTCCATAAGGTCATCCTGAACATTTAACCCAGTCAAAATTCCTGCCTTTATTTTCACAGTCCACTAATCTCACCATTAATTTTTTTCCTGCAAATTAACCTGTTGACACATTTCCAAATAATTTTATTCTAAAATTAGTAATTATTCTCCCTTCTGGGTTTTTTAGAATATAAATTTAAAAAATAATTTACTGGCTTTAAAAAGTATAATTTTCATGCTATAAAAGAAACAAAATGTTTCCAAAACACAGAAGACAAAGCAAAATTTATGTAAAGCATCCAGAAAGAAGGAAATGGAGGACACCAACCCCTTCAAAAGCAAATACTGAAATAAAAAGCAATACCCAGAGGAAAATGGCATAAACTGAGACAAGCAGTCAGCAGTGAGAAGAGGTTTAGCTGTATATTACTCAGATTATATAAAGAAAAATGCAGCAAATATCCAAAGGGCCTCCAGATATGAAATCTTTATTGTTGACAGTTTGATGATATTCAAACCCTGTGGAGAGGAATTACAAAATCAATTTGTTAGATCACTGGTAAATTTGAAATAGGTGTTCAAATCTGCTGACAGCACTGGAAGCAAAACCTAGAACTGTTCCCCTCTGATACAGTAGGAGGTCAGCTATCATGCATCCTTTCCTTGGGCCTCTATTCATGTAGTTAGTACACACTGTCTTCTAACCAAATAGAATCAGGTACTGACAAACTGACTCTGATTTATGGTAAGTCCATGTGTCTCAAAACAGAACTGTGCACTAGAGACTCACAATGGTTGGTTTTCCAAGAGTGTATCACCAGGCCTTCCTTCCGAGGTGCCTCATGGGGAACTCCAACCACTACTTATCAGCTAGCAGCCAAGCATGTTAACTCTGCACAACGTAGGTCATAACTCTGTTCACCTCACCATAATGTAATATACAAAGAAGGTATGAAAGCAATTGCGCTCAAGACAAGGACTGGAATCCTGTTATGGCAGCATTAGAATGTCTCACTAAGAAAGAGGTATTCTTTTCTTTCCACAGTTATGTTATTTTTTATTTTTACTAAAAAAATGTATGAAGCAATAAAAGCCTTTTTCAGAGCAACTGAAAAAATTTCAATTGTCTCTGGTATTAAATAACTTTATAAAAGTATTTTTCATTTACTTGTACTAATATTGTGATTATGTATTAAAATGTCCTTAAACTTGGGAAATAGGTGCTGAAGTATTCGAGCATAAACTATTAAAAAAAACACCTCACATAAGAAAAAAAGTAAGGAAAAAACTAACAAAATGTTAACAATTGTTGAACCCCAATAAAGGGTAGAAATTTTAAAATAAATTTTAAAATGTTTTGAAAGTGTCAAGAAATTATAGTTATAAAATAGAAAAACATGATACTTTTTGGTCCAGATTATAATGATTTTGTTGTTGTTGTTGTTGTTGATTGCCTTCAAGTCGAGCACGACTCATAATGACCCTATGAACAAAAGGTCTGAAGCCCCTCCACAACTATCTACATTTATCAAAGTTCACAGTTTCCAAGGCATGTTGTTTAGGAAGTGGATGCCACTCCTCCTTTCAAACCTGTCACGGAATATTATTTTTGTTATGTACCACTGAGCAGCCTGCGATGCATAACGACCTTACGTGCAACAGGTCTGAACCCTTCTCTGTCCTGAGCCAGTCTCACTAATTCCGACACACCAACCCCCACCACCCCAGTTATCAATCCGTCTCATCCTGGGTCTCCCTCTCCTGCGCTGTTGGTCCACCCTTTCGAGCATGATGTCTTCCTCCAAGGACTATCTCTCCTGGCCACGTGCCCAAAGTATATGAGGCTGATCTTCAAAATCCTAGCCTCCAAGGACAAGCTTGGTTTCACTCTCTTAAAACTTAAATTAACAAATTACCTCTTGCTTATTTTTTTAAAAAAGTGTGTGAGATGAATTCATAAAGCATGTCTTCTGGCATATTACTTTCAATATACCACTTTCACCTTCTGCTGGCATGTGTGATGAGAGGAACTGGGGTATGTAGTGAAACTAGAGGGACAGCACCTCTGAGGGACTTGGGGTCTCGGGAAGAATGCTGTATTGTAGATTGGAGGATGAGCAATTTAAACAGATTCTAAATGAGCAGTAGCATGAATATGTATGTTACTAAAATGCAATATAAAGAGGCCAAATTGGAAAGAATAGCACCAGATCTCGAAAATCCAGTATCTTTTGCCACGTTATACATATTGCTCATTTGTAAATATCAATTGTATATGTGAATGAAAATCAGTGTCTCTAGATTTTAAGCTGTAGTCTCCTCAAACTTTCAGAAAAACCAATGTAAAGCTTTTGCAAAAAAAGAAAAATTTGCAAATGTTTCAAGAGTAGATGTTCGAGGGTTCTCAAACATCACAGAGTACTTAGGGTAAAGATGCAAATTACTGGATACTTTTTTGTTTTTTCATTCATTCTGCAAAAGTGTTTTTTTAGTTTTATAAACACCGTGTACACACATGTCCACCCTACTTTTCTCTTCCTTGACTTTGCTCATTACAGGCCTTCACCACCATGTATTTCCTTAGTGGTTAATAAGGTCATTCACTCACACCTGTAGTTCTAGAAAGCTTGCTCATCTAAACCTCAGTAAGCATATGTGGATTTCATGAGATTTTTTTGCAACGTGGTGGAATTACCAGAATTAACCTAACATACGACATCAACGCCAAAACTTTACACAGAGAAGATATATTCTAAGACAAACATTTGAACTGGAGACCTGCGAAGAGAAAAGTCTCATTTTCTGACTTATTATTCGCATTAATTCCTTCTTTATGTCCTTGAGGATCAACCTCCACTACTGCTGAATCAGTTCTCTTAACGACCCTTACAGAACAGAAACTTTAATTGTCCTTGCAGAACAGATGGCTTCTCTTTCTCTCTTGCAATGACTGGTAGATTGAATTGTTAACATTCTGGTTAGCATCACAGTATTTAACCACCTTGTGCCACCAGAGTTCTTGTCCATAGGAAAGGAGGATTTCTATGATAAAATTCAGAGATTTGAGAGACTGTGAAAGATTTCATAACGTGGACAATCACTATGACATCAAACTCAATATAAAATGCCCTGGTTTGAGTACAGCCTAAAAGTCATTTTGTTTGCATCTCTCTTACTCAACCCATTGGATCAAGTCAGAATTGACTCATAGCTTACCCTCCAGTAGATTTTTCAGAGGCTGTAAACTGAACAGAAGGAGATTTCCCATCATTAACTGCAGTCTTAACTATGGATTAAATCTCAACATCAAGAAAGCAAAGATTCTCATCACTAAGCCAACTGACAGCATCATGATAAGTGGTGAAGAGATTGAGATTGTTAACAGTTTTAGTTTGCTTGTCTCCACAATCAACCCTCTTGGTACTAGCAGCTAGGAATTTAAAACATGACTTGCACTGGGAAAGTCTGCTGTCAGGGACCCATTCAAGTACTGAAGGGCAACAGTGTCAGTCTGGAGACTAAGGTGCACCTGATCCAGGACATAGTTTCTGCAATTATTTGCTATGTGTCAGAGAGCTGGACAATGACTAGGGATGATAGAAGGAGAATTGATGCCTTTGAGCTGTGGTGCTAGAGAAGAGTATTGAATATATCATGGACTGCTAGGAGAACAAACAGGTTTGTCCTAAAGAGGGTGAAACCAGGCTGCTCCTTGGACACAAGGATTCTGAAGCTCATCTGACATACTTTGGACATGTTGTAAGGAGAGACCACTCCTGGGAGAGTAACATCATGCTTGGGAAGGTATTGGGAGAGTATTAAAGAGGAAGACCATTGATGAGATGGATTGGCTCAGTGACTGGGATAATGGAGGTAGATGTGTCAGAGACAATAAGATTGACAAGGGATAGAGCAGGGTTTAGGGTTGTTTTACATAGGGTCACTATGAGTCACAAGTGAAGCAGCACATAATAACAACAACAATTTCATTAAAGGAGATTGTTGCATCTATAATGCACTGTTATTTCAAGGTTACAAATACTCTAAGATTTTGGAAACTACACAAGTTTCAGTCTTATATACATTATCCTAGTATTCCACATAAGCCATATTTGTTGAGGGTATAAGAGCTAAAACCAAAGCCCACTATGATGCAGTGAGTTGTAACTCACAGTCAGGTGGATTTTAAACACTGATCATTTTGGTTAACAGTCTGATCTGTTGGACCACAAAAGCTCCTTATTATAACCTGATAACAGCAAGGCTTTTGATATTAAAGGAAAGAGAAATTCCTAGCAGCTATTTGCATAATTTCTCAACTGCAGGCAACCCATAGTAAAGTACATATCATGTAGGGTGGATACATTCTAAAAGCATGATGGATGAATTCTAAGCATGAATGTCCACAAAAAATCAAATGGAAAATTTATACAGCATGACTTCCCACTGTGGTTACAAGCTCACCTATCTTGAAAAAGGTAAAAAGATCTCTGCCTCTTAGTAGGAAAAGTATTGAAGTTAGATTGTGAGACATGTGGGATAGGTGTATGTCTGAGGCCATTTGGGAAAAGCACTCGTATAACAGGAATTTCAGAAGTAAAGTGGTGTGCCAGTTTGTCTGCTTGCAAGTTGGCATTATTCCTGCTCTGATTGCAACTGTGTTTTTCAGAATCTCTTTTTTCCTGACTTCTGAATTAGATTTCCCCATGTGACATACTTACAGGAGACTTGGAAAGGAAGACAAGAAATAGAAGTCATTCTCTAACAACAGCTGCTGGCAGCAGCTTCTCTTGATTTCTGGAGGTTTTCTTGAACTTCTTTGTTGTTAGTGGCAGTAGCAGTTTCGTTCTAGAATTTCTAAATTGTCTGAAAAATAACCTTCTTGATCTTTGATTCCTCAGTCTTTTCCAGTGGTTGAATAAACCTTTGAAGCCCTCTATTAAAATTCTCTTTACTCAAATTGTTTAGAGTGGTTTCTATTTCTAGACCAAATCCTGATTGATAGAAACAGACTTCAGGATTACTTGATTCTGTTGCTGAATGTTTTCAACAAGGATGGCAATTCTATTTCTCTAGCTAACAGTACCATTGCTTACCAAGAACTAACACGCCAGCATCTTTTGCTAATATTTATTAGCCAAATTACACTGTTGTTACTCAGCTACTCAAAAAAGAAGGAGTGAAATGAATACTAAGAAGATAGTAATGTTTTCCTCTCTGCTGTCCTTTGTCTTTTTATATATTGTTTAGGCTATTCTCACACTTTTAGTCTTTCAAGCAACATTTGAAGTCGTAATGTCATATTTTGTTTTGAAAAATGAGAAGCTTAGATATTTTGTATTTAAGTAGGTGGGTTTATTGGGGACAGTTTAACTATTTAAAAGTTTCATGTTTTTAATCAAGGAGTGTGCTTTCAGTGACTACAAAGTTCTACAACCATTCTTTAATTTAGATTTTTAGTCATTTCTTTATGCTACTATTATTAAAGTCAGTCTGATATGTTATGGTAGTTGAGTAAGTAACAAGACAGAACAAGTCCTGGCTTCATGGAGATTAAGGATATAAACAAATAAATAAGATCATTTATTTATAATGTAGTATTTTCTATGAGGAATTACTTAGATGAAAATGGAGAAAGATGAATTCAATAAAAATAAAAGATGAATTAGATTAAATGAGAAAGAAGATTCTTCAGTCACCAATGTTCACAGAGGATTTTTTGAGGAGATTAAATTTGGGTTGAGGTTGAAATAATAAAGAGGCAAGCATGCAATAAAAATATTTCTTGAATATTGTATCAATAGTGTTATTTAGAAAGACAGAGGTTGTTGAACACACTCAATACAGGTATGAAGAGGACTTATTGTTATGCACCAATGAGTCAGAACCAACTTAGAGCTGACCCTCACTGAGTTTTCAGAGACATTTAATCACAAGGGAGAAGACCGCTCATCTTTCTCCCGTAGAACAGCTGGCGGATTTGGGTTGGTAGCACAACTCCTTACTGCTAAGCCGCAGAGCTCCACATCTTCTTTAATCTAGACTCAAAAGGAAGACTTTGAATCCACACTCATACAAAGGGAAAAACACCATAAAATATCAGAAGAGGCGTTTTCCAATTACTTTGTATGAGAAGATACTGATTTAAGTGATATAGTCTAAGCAATGTAAGGAAGCATACCGAATGCTGATCAGAAATTTAAATTAAAAAAGACATTTGGTTTTAAGAACTTACAGTCTATGGGAAATTTCAACAGATAATTTTTAAAAAGAAAATAGTAATATGAAAGAGATATATAAATTGAGGAGTTTATATTAACATCTAGTTTTGTCTTAGTCCTTGGTTCCTCAGAGATAATACCTATCTTTGGCATTACCTGACTAAATGAAGTGTCTCTTTTTATTTTTTTTTCTTATTATTGACCTCCACATCTGAGACCTTCTGCTGATGAAATAATCAAAAGTTTATGAGGGAACTGCAGGCCAAAAAGACCATCTCATCAGTTGTTGTCAGGAGAGAAGACTGGATTCAATTTATCTTGTCTATGTTATAAGGTCCAATAAAGGCTCTGGATATAGAAGCTCCATTGCTTGGTGAATGTGGAGAAGTAACATATTCCTTTAGGGGACTGGAAGCTCCATGCAGGAACTACTCCAGACCTTATCCTTTGCAAATCTTCATTAATGTCTTTTTTGCTTACTAAAACTGTGCTCATAAGAAAATTGTTGTTGATGTCACTGTAAATGAGGTAATTTCCCCCATTATATTTTCTAATTATTTTTTCTATACAATATATTGTTAGAGATTAAGCTCTGCAAATGAGAAGAGAAAAAAAATCACAAATATCTGTGAGGGTTTTTAATACAGATTGTGGAGACTGGAAGTTTGGGGCATGAAACACATTATGGTATCTGACCTCTACTATCTTCACAAAGGGGAAGAATTAACAGCTTATACCAGCAGGTATTTGACAGGAAGACAATTTGAGGGGCCTTTGGGCTTAAGGCCTCTTCCTGGTTCAAACCCTAGGCCCAGGCTGGCTAGCCTCACTCCAGGGACAGAGCAAACCTACACGTCAAACACATTCCCAGAAAAGCAGTTGACTCCAAAAGCTTGCCAGGATTCCTGCACTCCCACCACCATACTCCTGCCTTCTTATATAGCCAATTTAATTCTGACAGAACAGTCAAGGCATTTCAGTGGAAAAAAAGAAAATCTTTCGAACAAATTATACTAGATTTGGCTCTTGACCAGGGAAAGATACCCTGTTACTTTAACTGTGGACATACAGTCTTGCAAATCATCAGCAGCTGTAGGACCAATATAAGAGAGCACTCTCCACACTAGGGGTTGTGTGAAAATGCCAACATAGGAGCAGCAGCACAAATGTGTTAATTTAGCCCAAGCCTGCTGGAGAATGAGAAGTTGTCTGAACTGAGAAATCATGTAGAGCAGACTAAGCATCAGCTGCACTCAAACTGGCCCATTGCGCACCAGTTTCTACAAAACTGGCCCACAAACCTTCAGTCATGTGAGTCATTCCCCTTATGGGTTTGAGTTTTTAGAGAACCTTCTAGAGAATCACTGAACCCAAGTTCCATAAAAGAATTGGGGAAATGAGCCTCAGATAGAGCAGTCAATATTAGAAATTATGGACTTGTACAGCTGGTTAAGCATTTGGGACTATGTTGACCTGAGACTTCTTATAAATAGTCTGCTATTAATCTTAGCAGGATAAATAAAAACACTAGGTAAACCTGATATGTTGTTGTTGTTTTGATGTGCCCTTGAGTGCCGTTGAGTCACTTGTGACTCATAGCGACCCTATGTACAACAGCCCTAAACTCTGCTCTGTCCTGTGCCAATCGCACTGTCTCTGACACGCCCATCCTGATTACCCCAGTCACTGAATCAATCTACCTCATAGAGGGCCTTCCCCTCCTGCGCTGTCCCTCCACCCTCCCAAGCATGATGTCCTTCTCCAAGGACCGGTCTCTCCTCACAACATGTCCAAAGTATGTTAGACGGAGCCTCAGAATCCTTGCCTCCAAGGAGCCACCCGGTTTAACCCTTTCCAGGACGAATCTGTTTGTTTCCCTAGCAGTCCATGGTATTCTCACAGAAAAAAATAGAAGAATAACAACAATCCTGATAAAATATACAAAATTTAACTGAAAATGATTAAATGATAAAAATTAAAAGAGGAATATTATTGCTTCCTTGAGTACAATAAAGATTTTTTTGGCTATTGAAAACATAAATATAAAAGAAAAATATAATGAAGTGGACTTAAAATTAAAACCTTTAATTCTTCAAAAGATCCCATTAGTGAGTATTATTATTACACACACTTGGTTGAATCTCAAAAGCATTATACTAAATGAAAGAAGCTTGTCTCTAAAGGTTATGTACTGTATGATTTCATTTATATGACGTTCTTAAAAGAAAAATCTATAGTGATGGAAAGCGTAGCCACAATTGCCAGAGATTATAAATGAGGAGGGGGTGGGGGACTCCAAAGTAATTGCTTGGATGATTAATGGACTGTCTTTTATCCTGAGTACAGTGGTGTTTTCACAAATCTATACGTGCATTAGGATTCTTAGAACTTCTGAGTAAATTTTACTGTCTGATCATTATAAAATAATCTAAGTGGTTGTTACTATTGTTTTTATGTGCCATTGAGTTTAAATCAACTCGTATCTGGCTCTCTGTTGGATTTTTAGAGTCAGTAAATTGCACAGGGAGGGATTTTCCATCTTTCTCTTACAGAACAGTTGCATTTGAGTTGGCAGTGCAACACCTTATTACCACTCAGCCACTCCCCAATGCCCATTACCTATGTAGAAGGGTGACATTTCTTACTTGTATTGTTATTTTAAGGTAAGAAGTGAAAAGTTAAATTTTAATGTTTTAATTGGTAGGTCTTTAATAATAATACTAATATTTACCACTGGGCCAATTGGCAGCATCATGATAAATGGAGATAGGATCAAAGTTATTAACAATTTCCTTTTACTTGGACCCACAGTCAACACCCTTGACACTAGCAGTCAAGAAATCAAAAGTAGAGTTGCTTTGAGAAATCTGCTGTGAAAGACCTCAGTGCTAAAGAGCACAATGTCAGTCTAAAGACCAAGATGTACCTCATCCAAGCCATTGTCTTTTCAATTCCTTGCTATGCATCTGAAAGCCAGACTGTGACTAAGGATGACAGAGGAAGAATCGATACCTTTTAGCTATGGTACTGAAGAAAACTACTGAACTCTCCATGTACTGTCAAAAGAACAGTCAAGTCTGTCCAGGAGAAAGTGAAACCAGTGGACTCCTTAGGGGCAAAGGTGGTGAAATTCCATCTCGTATAGCTTGAGGTAGAGAAGAACATCATACTTCGAAAAATAGAGAGTCAATATAAGAAAAGATGACCTTCGATGAGATATATTGACACAGTGACTGCAGCAATGAAGTCAAGTGCATTGGAGATGGTGAGGTTGGCTTAGACTAGGGAAAGGTTCAGAACTATTTCAGAAAGGTTCAGAAACTACAACAATAATTTTTTTTCATATGCCAATTGGCAATTTATTATGCTATGTTATTATACTTTGTTTTGAGCAAAGTGTGTGTGTGTGTGTGTGTGTGTGTCTGTGTGTGTGAGAGAGAGAGAGAAAGTGGGGGAAATTGCTGCCCTTGCTAATGTAGTGTTTTTACTCACTTTTAATATTGCTTTACTATTATCTTTTTATGAAATAAGGAAATTTTAAAGTTGACATTTAATTTGGCAGATTGTAGAAAACATTAGTGAATATAATAGGAGCTAAGACTAGAAATTCTATTTTTTCTAACATCATAGATGACCCTGAATATTATACTAAAAAAAATAAATGAAAAGATAAGACAGATAAGACACACAGTTGGCATTGGCTTTATTTTCAAACTAAGATATCGGAATTTTTGTTATACAACAAGGGATAAAACTATGTAAAGTTATTAATCATAACTAAATACCCTAAGAGCTTGAGCTTTGTTCCTAGGGCCTTAGAACCGTAGACTTGGAAACTATGAAAGCCATTTGGCATAACATAATTCACAAAGACAATGGTCTATATCTTATTTTGGTGATTAGTGACTGAAGTCTTAAAAGTTTCCATGCAATGGCCTACGTGCAGCTATTGGCCTCTCTCTGTTTGAAATAACTAAGAGTGAAGAAAAGCAAAGAATCAGGAAAACAATAAATCCAAAAAGTTAATGGGCCACACAGACCTCATCCACAGCTGCTGAGATCAGAAGAGTTAGATGGTGCTCTACTGCTGTAGACGACGGATCACGATAGAAGGTCCAGAAGAAATCAAGTGAAAAAGTGGAACTAATTAAAAAAAAACATAAAAATTGCAAGGTTTAATAGTCCAAAAGAGACTGCTAGAATGGCTGAACTTATAGCACTTAAGTTACCCTTTGAACCTAAAACAAAACTTTCCCCTTGAATGAGCTGGAACACACTTAAACAACAAGCTTGTAAGGTGAGAAATAACACCAGGGAGGCATGCATTGCTTGGAATAATCCATAGAAGGTAAGATAGGCATTGTTTTCCTAGAGAGAAATCTCAGGAGGTAGGAAGTGGTAGGATATAATTATTAGAGGTGAAAAGAACCACAGAAAGTGAAAATAGCAGTCTTATCATGTAAGCATTTTGATTAATGCTGTAAAACAAAAGAGGAATAATTTTATGGAAAACCTGTGTGTTTTGTGAGCTTTTATTTAAATAATAAAAAAAAAATAACCCTTGCATAATCAATGAACAAGATTTGGGACCCAAAATAAATTCGATAGGCATTTTTTTAAGTCTAAGTATATGAGAAATAATGACTGGTTACTGATACCTCTAAAGGATTTGAATTGTTGATTGTTGTCATGTACCCTTAAGGTGGAACTGATCCTCCAGCAGATTTTCGGGGCAGCAAATTACATAGGAGGGGGATACTCATCTTTCTTCTGCAAAGCAGCTGGTGGCTTCTAACCACTTGCCTTTGGGCTGATAGCACGAGTCCTTATCACCAGAGCTGGGAAACACAAAGTTGGACTTCAATTAATGGCACTGATTAAGCTCACATCCCTGAATACAAAGAATTGTTCCTTTATCCGATACTGTCATTAGACCACAAATTACCAGAGGCAATCAACCAATTGTCAATATTGTCACTATTAATGTGAATACAATCCTTAGCCAAGTAACATTCCCTGCTTATTTTCTCCTATTATCCTTTATACTGATTCCCAATGTTTATCTGAGGTGTTGCTGTGTCATATGTCAAGCTATTCTGTTAAGACCCAAAGCAACACAATAAAATAGAATAGAACTACCCTACAGGACTTCCAGGGCTTTAAAGTCTTTACACAAGTGAATTGCCACAGAGAAGCTGGTGGATTAGAACTACCAACTCTTTGATTAGGAGCCAAGTGTTTAATGACAAAACTACTTTAGCTAACATGCTTTACTATACGCATTGCCACCAAGTCAGAACCAACTTTGAGTTGACCCCTCAGTGGGTTTTCAAGGCTATAAATTGAGTAGAAGGAGACCACCCACCTATCTCCTTTGGAACCACTAGTGGATTCAAGCCTGCAGGGAGATAACATCTTTGGGTTAACAGTGTGACTCCCTGCAGACTTCACCACCAGAGCTCCCTTTATCTTGCATGTTGTGTATGATTAGAGCTGACTCTCCAGAGGGTTGTCAGATGCAGTTCATTGCATGGGAGGAGAATGCCTGTCTTTCTCCTGTGAGCATCTAGTGTATTCAAAGCATGTGCCTTTGGGCTGGCAGTGTAACTCCTTACTACCAAGCCACTAGAGCTCTTTGTCTAGCTTGTTGTGGTGGTGCACCATCGAGTTGGAACAGACCCATAGCTAACCCTCAAGTGGATTTTCAAAGGAGATTGCCCATATTTTTCCTGTGGAGCATCTAGTGGATTTGAACTGTGTACCTTTTGGTCAGCAGTGCAAGTCCTTACCACTACGCCATCAGAGCCCCCTTTCTTCTAAGCCACCAGAGCTTCTCCATGGGATGTACCATGAAGCACTTGTCTAGTAAACAGAAGAAGTAGGGTTGGAATCCCAGCAGTGCCTAAGCATAGGTGGTTTTATCTAGAATTGCTGTTGTTGTTTACTGTAGTCTGAACCAACCCTTAGCTGATTTTCTGATGGGTTTTCAGAGGCAATTAATCTCATGGGAGGAGATGACCCATCTTTCTCCCACAGAGAAGCTATGTGCCTTCAGGATTGCAGTACAGCTTCTTGCCAGTAGACCACCAGGCTCCCTTTTACCTAGCATGTTGTTGTTGTTGTTGTGTACCATAGAGTCAGAACCAACCCATAGCTGATCCTCCAGAGGCTTTTCAGAGGCAGTTAATAGCAAGGGAAGAGATTGCCCACCATTCTCCTGTGAAGCAGCTGGTGGTCTTGAACCACATGCCCTAGGGACTGCAGCAGAGCTTGTTGCCAGTAGACCACCAGGTCTAGCATAGTGCCTGGAAAATTACACCTACAAGTTTTTTTGAGAAAAATAAAAATGGAAAATACCTCCTACTTTTTGATCAGTCAGTATTTCAACGGCCACTAGATGAAGAATCTTGTATGGACTATTATTCTTTGTAAGAATCTGGATGAAACTTTAGTATCTTTAGAACTTTTGGATTGAAGTATTATTATTACTCCTTCTAGTTTAACATTCTTATGAGCATATTTGAAAAGGCAAGATAGTAGGAGGAACATTGTAACCATTTATTTCTCACTTCTGAATTAATGCTGTCTATGTTGTCAGCTGTATATACTGGACTGAACATTAATCAAAATCTAAATTTTAAGAAAATTATCTATTCCTGTCAATCAAAGTTTTAGCTGTTGTTATGTGTCATTGTGTCACCTACAATTCATAGCTACCTAATGTATGATAGCTCTGAACCCTGCTCTATCCTGAGCCGAACTCACTGTCTGGCTCCAACACACCTACCTCCCATTACCCCAGTCACTGAGTCAATCCATCTCATTCAGGGTCTTCCTTTCTTACTTACTCTATCCCACCAACCTTCCCAGTATGATGTCCAAGGACTGATTCCTCCTGGCAACATGGCCAAAGTATGTGAGATGGAGTTTTAAACTCAATAGTCATATTTAAACATAAAACTAACAAAATTAAATACTTTTTCAACTAAAAAAAAAAAAGTCAATAATACATGTTGTCTTCTTTAAAATTCTGCTTAATAATATGGTTAAATACTCTCTATATTCCATGTAAATTATGGTAACTGAACGTTTGGGGAGTACTGCTACCTAAATATTTACTGAGGGAAGACAATATTTTTTACTTTGTATACATAACTTATTTAGGCATAATGTTTATTTCTAAGTAGTAAGTAATGATATAAAACTCTTTAGAGCTGAATTCTGCAACTCTCTATAATGTTTTCCATTTTGGAGTATATTACTTTTCCCCTCTTGTAAACATTTTTAATGAAGAATTTAAATGCATGCAACCATATGTCTCTTCTCTAAGCAACAACTACTTAGAGGAAACAAAAGTCCCCAGTGATCAGTTAGCTTATGTGTTAAATAAAATAATATCCTAAGGAAGACTAAAACAGTTAATGTATAATTTAGTCTTTACGATATTTTATGTAAATGTAAAACCTAGACTATTTACACAACTGTGTTAGTCATAAAATAATAATTAGGTATTTTTCATAGAAAATTGACTTTCAAGATTCAGTCCCCATCCAGGCACCAAGTTCATGGGATGAAACACAAAGGAAGCTACAGAAAGCATTAAAATGGAAAAAGAAGGATCTAAGTGAGTATCCTCTTCACATTTTTATTAGAGACATGCTCACTATGCCTAAAACACACTACTCAGCCAAGGGTGTGTTTTTTCCGCCACATTAGGACACTCAGGTCTTACAATTAACGGTCTTTTATTACGCCCTTCACAGCCATCTTCACAAGGTAGGATTGCTCTTGCAAATTATTAGACATATTCTATTAAAAATAAAATCTTTGAATCCATACAAAAACTCTAGTTTGGACCTTTTAATTTTCTAGCGCTTTCTTTCTCTCTCAACGTCTTTGAGTCAGAATTTCCTGCTGGCTGACCCTCCTCTGGGTTGAACAAATGAAGACTGTCCTTGGTTCTACCATGAGCACTGGTGAATCTGAACCTTCAGAGAAGAGCAGCCGTCAGGAGAGCAGAGCAATTCCCCATGGACCAACTATTTCATCCAGGATTTTATAAGGAGCCCAATGCAAATAGTAAGTGGCAGAAAATCATGTCCTGAGGAGAAGAATATTTGAGTAACCTGATTGGGATTACAGTAGAAAGTGCTGGACAGAGTGGGAGAAAATGTAAAGAACTTTTTTTTTTTAGAGTAGACTTACTGGTCTGATAAAGATAAATAGAACTCACAAGATTATGGTCATTAGATATCCTTCAGATACAGAATTAGACTCACCCCCAGGTATTACATTTCATTCAAATAATAGATAGAATTATAAAGTGAACAACAATCAACCACAGAAGACCAAAATGTAGCCCTGCAAAACAACAACTTCTCTCCACTCAAACAGACAAACAAGACACAAGCACATCACCAAGAAGATGGGAAGGAAGAGGAAAGAAGAGTGAATGGAAATATGGATCCAAAGGGAAAGTGGGGGATGCGCTTTTACATTGAGGGGATTGCAATTAATGACACAGAACAAACAAACAATGTATAAACTGTTGAATGGAAAACTTGTGCTCTCTAAATACTCACTTTGTATGCTTTCATACAAATTCATATTTTTAAAAAGAATATATGAGTATCATGGCCTTCTGTTGTCGATTTTGATCTAGCAGTTAGGATTCCTTACTAAAAACGACTGACCTTTTTAGCATGCTAATGTAGTATCTTTCTGGGGAGCTCTGATGGCCTAGTGAGTAAGGAGTTTCTTTGCCAACTTGAATTACACCAGCGAGTCCATGGGAAAAAGATGGGCAATTTCCTTACCTGATATTTAAAGCCTCTGAAAGCTTGCTGGGAAGTCAGCTATTATTCGTTTCTTAGTTTAATGGAAAACAATAACAACAACAACAATGTCTTTCTAAAGATCATAGATATAATCTGGTAAAGTAATAAAGTCAAATTTTCTATTATTGGTTCCATATTCTAAACTGTATATAATAATAAAAAAATTGAGTAAAAAAAAATCTATTCCTTTCCTGATTCACTGAATGTAACACTTCACAGGATTTCTTTATTAACAGAGTTTTAATTCCTTGTACCCTGAAATTATACTTCTAGTCATTTACTACAACAATGGCATGCCCTTAATTTGATTATGTTTAAACATAATGTTCATAATATTGTTATTGAAAGTTATTCTTTGAAATATTAGTGATTTGTTCTGATCTTTTCTCTGTCATTCTCTTAATTTTTTTATCATGAATTGACTAGCATTCTTACTTTCAAGATTCTGTTGTCACTGCTATAGTCATATTCACTGACTATCAAGTAATCTCTTTTTAAACACAATAATATTGAACTACCTTCACTGAGCATTTGTATTCAAATTTTATTTTGACATTAAATATATTGGCATTGCATAGCATAAATACTTTTAAACTGAGACTGGTAACAATATTTCTGACTGCTGAGTATTTGGAAGATTGATTTAAAAGAAGCTTGTAAACAGAACAGGACAAGATCAGCAGTTTGCCAGTAATTCAAATAGACCTATTAGGCTATTTGAACAGATCAATACTGTAGCTTACATCAATACAAAGGTTAAAAGAAAGCTCACTTCTAATGAGTAATTGGTAAATTAAATACCTCTGACATATATATACATATGTACATATATATATTTATTTATATATATATATAAATATATATATATTTCACAAATTGTCATGAGTTAATTTTTTCTCTGGATATCATTATCACAGACTGATTATCTTTCAGAACAAACTTTACATTTTATTTGATCCACCGTGAGAATAACAGAAAGATGACACTTTTTTGTGTTTTTTTTTTAAGTAGTATTGCTACTTCTCTATTTTATACTTGAACCAATGGTACATTTTGTTTGCATAAAATAAGAATATACTAATTATAATCAAACAGCCAGCCATCAACAATTTTATTGCATGCTTTGTTGTTAAGATGAGAAAATGTAAATATAAATGAAATAAAAATTGTGGAAATATTGACAATTTTTAAGGAAGCAAAGACAATACAGAAATATTCACCCAGCAAGCAGAGAATTACACAACAGAACACTAAACAGTTTGCTTAGACTGCGTAAACCAGGTGACAGGAATGCAGAATTAGTGAGTAAAAGATGTGCGTGAGAGAAGACTCTATGGTCTTGATAGAGAAGGAAAGAATAATGCTTAATATTGAAAATTGGAGTTCTTCCGAAGAACTAGAAATAATCTCCAAATTGTGAGAAGGCAGATGGCAGAATTCACATAGATGAATCCTAAATGAATGTATAAGGTAAAAAGTGTCGAGGATAAAATTCTTGCTAAGAACTATGTCTTACTAAGAACTAAGATGGCCAAACTGTGGATAAATTTATATACACACAAATCTATTGAGAAATATAAACAAGAAGTATAATGAGATTCACATTTCTTATTTTCAATTAGTTTTAACTTAATGAATTAGAACTATTTTTTGAAAAATAATGTAAGTTAACATATTAAACAAAATAGAAATGTTTTCTTATGGTTTCGATTCTATTATTCTAAACAGTAATTCCACTAAAGCTCATGGCACATAACAATAACAACAAAAATCCAGCCCAAGGCATAAGGAACTCTGGTGTCCTATCAGTAAAGAGTTGCATTGGCAGCCCAAAGGTACAGTTCGAATCCACCGGCTGCTCGCTGGGAGAAATATGA
Source organism: Elephantulus edwardii (assembly GCF_000299155.1). Lineage (NCBI taxonomy): Eukaryota > Metazoa > Chordata > Mammalia > Macroscelidea > Macroscelididae > Elephantulus > Elephantulus edwardii. Next base: position 35,515,968 of record NW_006399751.1, read on the forward strand.
CAAACTCCTCCCTTGAGATTAATTGCCTCTGAAAACCTGTGGGTTCCAAGTTGGTGGCAATGATAAAAACTCAGATTAATTGTAGACCATGATTCTTGTCAGCAATGTGGAAGAGAGAAACTGTGGGAGGAAAAATTTCTCTTAAAGTCACCTATTTTTTGGTTGGCGAGTGAGAAGACCTTGAGCCAGGTGGATTGACACGGTGACTGCTGAATGGGCTCTTGTGTGTCAGAAAGTGTGAGGATGGTGCAGGATAGAGCAGCGTTCAGATCTTTTGTTCATAGGATCTCTATGAATCTTACTCAACATGACAGTAACTAATAACGTAACAACAACAATGTTCTTAGGAGTTATAGCCATGATTTAAGGTGACCATAAAAAGTACAGATCAGAACTTCGCATTATCATGCCGCTTACTCACCTCCAACAGCTTGCCTCTATTGCTACAGTCACACAGTCATCCCATTCCTGGAGGTTCATTCTCTCTTTCACTGACCTTCTCCCTACCTTCCCCAGTATGATGTTTCTTTCTTTCAAAAATTAGCCCCTCCTGACAACATGCACAAAGTAATGTGAGAAAATGTTTCCTCCGCCTTGCCTTTCAGGAGCACCGTAGTTGTGCTTCCCCCAGGATTGACTTGTCTGGTCTTTGGTAGTTCTCAGGATTTTATTACTCTTCACCAACACTACAATTCAAAGACATCGTATCTGTTATAGCTGTACTAGATAACTAAGACAATTTCATTCTATTAAACATAATGTTGCTGCAAATCAGAGACAATACATGGGCAATTAACAACCATTTCCTATCATTCTTCCTTTCTTTTTTCATTTATTTATATAAATGTCAAATTATTGATATGGAAATTGCATGGCTTTGGTTCAACAAATATTTATGAAATGTCTTTCATGATCTCAATGACAAGAATGTTGCAAGCAAAGAAGAAGTACTGAGATTTCTCTGTTCCAAGGTACGCATAAAGTTCAGTTGATGAGGGAATGTGGGAATTGAGTTCTAAGTGAATTCAGGGTTTGAGTAATCAGACATGAGAACTCTGGACAACATTGAAGGCAGGAACAGAGAGATAAAGGTGGAAAGTATCACGGGTGATGTTTGAAAAACAAGAGATAGATTAGCCAGTGTTCCCTGGAGAAAAAAAAGACCAATAAGCTATTTAATGACTCTAAAAAATTGGCTCCTGTGATTGTTGGGACTGGCAAATCCAAAATCCATAGATCAGGCGTCAGCCTGGAAACTGCACCTGGATAACTCTGTGATAGCCTCCAGGGCACAATACTTCTTCCTCAAGAAATTCATTTTTCATTCTTAACCACCATCAGCTGATTTAATGAGGTCCACTCACTTCATCTGGGAAGTCACTCAGATATGAGGAGAAACAGCTGTCAACAATCATTAACAACTAGAACATGAAATGTACAAACTGTGAATGTTAGAAAACTGAGAGTTGTCAAACATGAAATGAAACATGAAGATCAACCTTGCAGGCTTTAGCAAAATGAAGTAGACTGGCCTGGGCCACTGTGAATCAGAAGATCAAATGATCTACCATGCTGGGAGTGAAAGACCGGAGGAATGGTGCAGCATTCATAATGAAAAGGATAATTTCAAGGTTTATCCTAAAGAACAACATTGTGAGTGATAGGGTTATATCCATAGTATACAAGGCAGACCTGTTAATACGACTCTTGTTGTGTACCTTAGAGTCAAAACCAACCCACAGCTGACCCCCCAGTGGGTTTTCAGAGACAGTTAATCACAAGGGAGATTGCTTATCCTTCTCCCAGAAAACAGCTGGTGGCCTTCAATTGCCTACCTTAGGGATTGCAGCACAGCTTCTTGCCACAGGAACTCCCTGTTCGTTTGACTATTATTTAAATATATGCACCAACAACTAAAGCTAAAGAGGAGGACACTGGAGGTTTTGCCCAACTTTTCAGTTAGAAATTAATTAAACATGCAATAAAAATGCATTCATAATTACTGAAGCTTGGAATGTGAAAGTTGGAAACAATTAGGAAGGAATGGTAGTCAGAAAGCAAGGACTTGGTGAGAGAAATGAGATAGGAGAGCAAATGGTTGAATTTTGTACATTCAACATTTTTTTTAGTGATATTTTAATGAAAGTTTAAAGAGAACTTGGATATCCATTCATCCATGTTGCACATTTTCCTCCCTGTCCCCCTCTCCTCAGTTCACTTTTTATCTTTGGAGAAAAAATTATTTCATTATTATATACTCCACCACTCCCCATCCACTTTACTATGCAGCTCTCATTCTGGACTCCTGTCATGCCAATTATACCTAATCATATATTTATTCCTTTTAAACAGTTCTCTCCCTTGTCTGTTTCAAAGCTGTGTATATTATTTATCCCCTCTTTTCTTAGATTCCCCCCAACCCTCATGTCAGTACTGTTTTATAACAGTAGCATTATGCAGTATATGGGGTTTTTTTGGTGTGTGTGACTGGGATATTTCACTCAGCATAATGTTTTCCATGGTCACCCATTTTGTAAAATATTTCATGAGTTTCTTTGTTTTTCAGTGCTGCATAATATTCCATTATGTGAATATACTACAACTTCTCTATCCACTTGTTTGTTGATGGACACTTGGGTTGTTTTCAACTCTTTGCTATTGTGAACAAAGCAGCAATAAACATGGGTGTGCATATATCTGTTTGGGTGGTATTTATGGTTTCTTTAGGGTATAGTCTTAGTAGTGGAATTGCTGGGTTAAATGACATTTCTATTTCAAACTTTTTGAGACAGCACCATACTGCCTTCGCTAGTGGTTGCACCATGTTAAGCTCCCACCAGCAGTGAATAAGGGTTCCAGTTTCTCCACAACCTTGACAAATTTGTTGTTTGCTGCTCTGTTGAATTTCGCTTTCGTACTGGGGTGAGATGATGGCTCATGGGTTTTTTTGTATTTGCATATCTCTTAGAGCTAGGGATTTTGAACATTTCTTCATGTGTTTGTTCACCATCTGAATGTCTTCTTTGGTGAAGTACCTGTCCATATCTAGTGCCCGTTTTTCAAATGGGCTGTTAACTTGATGTGGTGTTCGAGTATTCTATAAATTCTAGATATAAGTCCCTTATCAGACATGTCATTACCAAATATTTTTTTCCCAGTCTGTGGTTTCTCATTTTATCTGATTGGAGAAGGTTTTGGATGTGTATTCAAGGATTTATTCACAGCAAGTACTTTTTAAAAATAAACACAAATGGTGGCTTTACATATGGATTTCACCTGACAGTCCTCCCAGGAATTATATTAACTACATCTGTGGAAAGAATTGCTGGAGAAGCTCAGTATGAGAAGCAGATCAGGTGCTGACTGTGAAACACAAACCATCATTTACTCATGTGTAAGTTCAAATTAAAGCTGAAGAAGGTTAAAACAAGTCCATAAGACGCAAAATACAACGTTGGATCTATTCCACCTAGATTAAAAAATAATCTCAAAAACAAATTTGAGGAATTGATCACCAATGATTGAAGACCAGAGGAGTGGTGAAATGAGATTAAGGATATCATCCATGAAGAGAGCAAAAAAGTCATTACAAAGACAAAGGAGAAATAGAAAGCTAAAACAGATGTCAGAAGAAA
>NW_006399751.1:35520387-35522786 GCF_000299155.1 Elephantulus edwardii
GATTCAAAAGAGGCCATGACACTAAGGATATCATTGCTGATATCAGATGGATCCTGGCTGAAAGCAGAGACTATCAGAAGAATGTCTATCTGTGTTTTCCTAACTATATAAAGACATTTGATGGTGTGGATCATGACAAACTATGGCTAACACTGAGAAGAATGGGAATCTCAGAACACTTTATTGTGCTCATGCAAAATCTATACCTAGATCAAGAAGTTGTTATCCAAATGGAACAAGGAAACACCATGTTTTCAAATCGGGAATGGTGTGTGTCAGGGGTGTATCCATTCTCCATATCTATTCAATCTATTTGCTGAGCAAATAATTAATGAAACCAGACACTATGAAGAAGAAAGTCACATCAGGATCAGAGAAAGACTCATCAATAACCTGTGCTACTATACAGAAGACATAGCCTTGCTTGTTGAAAATGAAGGGGAACTGAATCTCTTGTTCCAGAATACAATAGACCACGACTTTCTATATGCATTGCATCTTAACATCAAGATGTTATCACTGGACCGGGGCAACATCATGATAGATGGAGAAAGAATTGAAACTGTTAAAAATTTTGTCTTGCTTGGTTCCACAAGCAACACCCTTGGTGTCAGTAGTCAGGAGATAAGGAGACGTATTGCTTTGGACTCTGGTGGCCTAGTGCCAATAATCTGAACTACAAACCTGAAGGCTGTCAGCTGCTCTGTTGGAAAAGGACAGAGAATCTCTTCCCCTGCAATCACTGCATCTGAAAACCCGCTAGAGTATCAATTATGGTCGGTTCCAACTCAATGGTACAAAACAACAACAAGCAAGACTACCGTCAGGGATCTCTCTAAAATACTGTAGAACAGTGATGTCAATTGAAAACTGAGGTGCGCCTGATTCAGGCCAACATCTTTTCAATTATTTGATATACCTCTGAAAGCTCAACCATGAACAAGGGTAACAGAAGAAGTGATGCCTTAGAGCTATGGTGGAGAAGAGTACTGAATATCCCATGGACTGCCAAAAGAACAGTTTTGTCATGAAAGAGGTGCAACCAGAGTAGTTCTTGGAGGCAAAGATATCAAAGCTTCATCTCTCATACTTTGGACATGTTGCTGGGAGAGGCTATTCCTTGGAAAAGGATATCATGCATGAAAGGGTGGTGGATCAGCAAAAAGGAAGACCCTCATTGAGATGGATTGACCTGGTGACTGCAGCAATTGGTTCAAGTGTATCAGAGCCAATGAGGATGACAGAGGATAGGATGGGATTCATGTCTATTTTTCATAGGGTCACTATGAGTTGTACTCAACTCGATGGCACCAAACACTCCATGGAAGGTAATCTGTTTTAGTCAGTTGATTTAAGCACATAATAAGTGTATATAATATGAGTAAATAAGTTCATAGAAACAATTAAATCAGTGCTTGATCAAACAATTGGACATCATAGCCTAATCAAGTTGACACATAACATCAACCATTATAATAGGTAAGGCTTAGAAGAGTAGGGTGTCTGTGAATAAACAAGGAGTATGTCATTGAGTTGAGGCAGATTCAAAGTGACATCAATTTAATTTTGGAAATTTGAGGAAAACAAATCAATAGAAAATAAGTAATGTAATTAGTATAAAAGACAGACTTAGATAAAGTATTTCAACTTTAAGAATGGTATTTTTATTGAAGGAGAAAATGAATAAAATATACTGCTTTCCTTTAAAATGATTTAATCTAAGAATGATTAAGGCACCAGAGAAGATTCATTTAAGTATCACTTTTAGGGGTCAAAATACAAATATCCATGGCTTGGTTTTAGTTTTGGAAAAGAATCATTAAATATCATTGTGAGAGCTTGTGAGTTCTGAACTAACTCTTGTTCTGATGTAAGAAAAATTCCAATGATTAATTAAATCGCTATTGTTATGAACTTGGAGAAATGATGGAGGTTATACAAGTGTTCGGGTCTTTCATTCATAGGGTTGCTATGAGTCATCTACGATTCGGTGGCACTCAACAACAATAACAACGAGAGAGGTCTGATGGCCTAGTGGATATAAAGTGATGCTACCAAGCCAAAGGTGGGTGATTTTAATCTGTGGTCCTCAGGCCTGGTTTTAATTGTTTTTGGTCAAACATTATTCTAAGTGGTATAGCACTGCTCTGCCACATTTGCTATACAGAGTTTAATTCATGCTGTGATGTTGAACGCTGACACTGATGTGTCAAACGCAATGATGGTTACCCATGGTAGACAGTGTTTGGTGGAGCTCCTCAATTAAAAGAAGCTTGGAAGCAGGAGTGGTACCCACTTCCAAAAATGCTTGCCTCCAGAAACTCTAGGAGCTTGGGAAAATGATGAAAGTTATACAATTGTTCAGGTCTTTCATTCATAGGGTCACTATGAGTTGTCTA
>NW_006399751.1:35523266-35533897 GCF_000299155.1 Elephantulus edwardii
TTGGAACCAACTCAATAATAACGAGGTTTCTCGAGTTTCTGATAGCCTGTTCATAAGCAGTTTTGCTGCTGACCGAAAAGTGATGCCTCTTTGGTGGTTCAAGTCCACCATTGGCTCGGCAGGAGAAAGATAGGCAATCTTCTCAGGTGTGATTTACAGCCTCTGAAAACCAACTGGAGTCAGCTATGTGTCAGCTTCAACTTGAGGGTAATAAGGGAGTTGAGCATCAATAAACTTAATGCCTTCAAGTCAGAACTAATTTATAGCTGACCCTCTTGTGGGGTTTCAGAGGATATAAATTATAAGTGAGTAGATTGTCTATTCTCCTTTGGAGCAGCTGGTGAATTCAAACTGCTTGCCTTTGGGTTAGCAGTGCAACTCTTTACCCACTAGGCCACCAGAACTCCCTTACATTCACTTAGAACACATAGGAAAATAGTTTCAGAGTTCTTTTCTTTTTGCCCACTCCCAATAGACCTATTTCATAAACCTGGCAGGAAACCAAAGTTGACAGGATACATTTTTTTCCTCCCATATTTAGCTCCCTCCACCTTCCTTACCAAACACCATCACTTGAATATACAAAAAATAAAATCAATAAAACTCATTTCATTTTAACTGACCCCCTATAAATTATTTGTGACTCTATGGCAAGCTTCAAAGTTGTTAAATAAGCCTACAAAATATTTACATAAATGGCCTTGTGATTTGGTTATAAATTAGAGGAACTGCTTCAAAGGAAAGGTGCTGTGTAAATGTGAAATAATAATGATGATAGACTGTCCATTATTAACCATATAAAACAAAAAGGAAATATTTTGTGTATAAGCAAATTCTTTTACTAGGAACAATTAAACAACAAATAAAACATGCTTATGTGCTGGAAATGTACAGCTGATTGATGCCACTCTCGCAGTATCTGTATTGAAAGCAATACAGCTCTTGCTTGTTAATGCAATTTTTTAAAAAGTCTCACTAGAGCGTAAGTCTGCAGTAGAAGAAATAAACAAAAATGTTCCTTTTCTGCATTTTAAGTGTTTTTTTATTGAATTTGCATCAGAAATGGCTTTATGTCAGTAACCATGTTTCCAAATACAGTTCGACACAGTTTGATTAGTACTTCTTCCCTTTTGATCTAATGATTAGGCTTTCTTTTTAGTAGCATATAGTGATTTAGGACAATGATACTCACTGTAGTTGATAGAGGCAGCAATAGTACAGCAGAATTTTCCAACAGCCCAAGGACTATACCTTTTTTTTTTGTTTGAGTCTCTATATTGGTTTAGTTTGTACTGTTAAGTAGAAATTCCCACTGTCCAAGAATCCCTTTGAATTTATGGTTTATAGATTTTATTTCCAACACTGAGAGAACAGTTATTTTGAGATATATATATACTTTCAAAAGGGATACTTCTCAGTAGAGTGTTTCTGAGATAGCCAGCTCTTCTCTTAAAAGACATTTAGTCAGAGAAGAGTGTTCATAAAAGTCATTCAAAAGTCACACGTAGGAAGGGATAAATAATGAAAACTGCATTTAAATAGATGAGTGAAAGAACTGTCTAAAAGAAATATATGATTAGGTATTATTTGCATGACAACAATCCAGAATAAGAGGTATATAGTAGCAATGTGAACTTGAGAGGTGGGGGAAGAGGGAAACCGTGCAACAATGAAAGACTCTTTTTAAAGAGAAAAGTGAACTAGGGGCAGAGAGGGAGGGAAATGTGTAACAATGAAAGAATGGAAATCCAAGCTATCTCTAAACTTTCACTAAAAAGTCATTAAAATAAAAAGTATACCTCTGTGAGACCCACTGTGCCACATTGTGGTATATATATTTTCTCATTTATTATCTCTTTATTTGAAAAAAACATGTATCTTTAATTTGTGGTTCACTGTACTAAGTGCATATTCATATATAAAAGTTAATATAATGAAAAATATTACAAATAGAATCATGTGAAATATGTTTGATTATATTGAATATTGTGGAAGGGACTTATTAATGCTTAAATTCATCCTTAAAAATGTGCATTTGGGGCAGGGGGGGTAATCTTCTCCATTATCACTTCCAACAACTTTCTCTCTGGGGCATGGACACTGAGCCCCTACTAAAGTACTTCAGAGCAGCTCCGTGAGACCAATTCTTCAATATTTACCAAAATATATTACAAGAAAAAAATAGTGGTGGCAGTTTAAGGCCATGAGCTGCTCTGAGGAAGAAACATGGACAATCTCCTTCCATACAATTAACTGTCTCTGAAAACTTGCTGAAGGGCCAGCTGTGGCTTGGTTCTGACTCTGTGATACACAGCAGTAACAGTGACTCGGGGGGAGAATGTCAGTAAGCATTTGAACAGTCTGACTCTCATGAGAAATTTATACATGAAAATCAAAGAAAAGAAAAATTTCATCAAATACGGCTAGTGTTGAAATATTTTACTGTTTAAAATATTCTCAAGAACTATGTTGTTGTTAGGTGCCATCAAGTCACTTGTGACTCATATCGAACGTAATGTACAACAGCTCTGAATCCTGCTCTATCCTGTGCCAGTCTTGTTGTCTCTGACACACTCATCTCCCTGACCCCAGTCACCAAGTCAATTCATCTCATTGAGGATCTCCATTACTTGCACTTTTCCTCCACCCTCCCAAGCATGATGTCCCTCTCCAAAGACTGGACCCTCCTTGCAAGATGTCCAAAATATGTCAGATAGAACATTAGAATCCTTGCCTCCAAGAAGCAACTTGGTTTCACCGTCTCTAGGACGAACTTGTTCATCCTCTTAGCAGTCTATGGTATGTTCAATACTCTTCCCCAGCACTACAGCTCAAAGGCATCAATTCCCTTTATATCCTCTTTAGTCATTGTCCAGATTTCTGATGCATAGCAAGTCATTGTGAAGACCATGCCTGGATCAGGCATACCTTAGTCTCCAGACTGACGTAGTTGCTCTTCAGTATTCTGGAAAGGTCCCTGACAGCAGACATTACCAAGGCAATTCATCTTTTGATCTCCTAGCTGCTGGTACTAAGAGTGTTGATTGTGGAGCCAAGCAAAATAAAGCTGTTAACAATCTCAATCTCAATCTCTTCACCATCTGTCATGATACTGCCAATTGGCCCAGAGGTGAGAATCTTTGTTTTCTTGATATTGTGCTTCAATCCATATTGAAGTCTGCAGTCCTTGACCTTCTGCAGCAAGCACTTCAGGTCCTCTTCAGTTTTGGCAAGCAAGGTTGTGTCATCTGCATAACACAGGTTATTGATGAATCTTCCTGCAAACCTGATGCCTTATGCCTCCTCATACAGCTCAGCCTCCTAGATATCTGTTCTTCATATAGATTGAAAAGGTATGGAGATAGGCTACATCCCTAGTGTACACCCTTCCTGATTTTAAACCATGCAGTGTTTCCTTGCTTTGTTCTGACAACTGCCTCCTGGTCCAAGTAAAAGTTTCACATAAACACAATGAAGTGTTCTGGGATTCCCATTCTTCTCAGAGTTAGACACAGTTTGTTGTGATCCACATAGTCAAATGTCTTTGTGTAGTCAATGAAAACAGATAGACATTCCTCTGGTATTCCCTGCTTTCAGCCAAGATCCATCTAACATCAGCTACAATATCTCTAATACCATGACCCCTTTTAAATGCAGCCTGCACATCTGGCAGTTCTCTATTGATGTGCTGTTCTTGTTTTTGGATCATTTTCAGCAGAATCTCGCTTGCATGTGATATTAATTATATTGTTAGATAATTTCTGTACTCTATCTACTCTATTTTCCCCCTCTTTATTTGTTTAGGTAAGTTTTTTAACATATATCGCAATTAGTATAAATCTGAATCATGTAGCATAGTCTGCACTTCTTTTTAAACTGTTTTGTGAACAGATCCTAAAAATATTGTGGCATTCTCCAGGTTAAATATTATTTTGGGATGGTAAAAGTAGTGGAAAATTGAAGTACAAATTAGTTGTATAAATTGTTGGACTATTTCAACCAGAAATTTCAAACCAGCAAAGTAACTATTATTTGTAATTTTAATTGAAATTAAATTATGTTCCATTTTAGGTACTAAATTGATAATTTTAATCTTATCTTGTTTTTATAAGAGTTGTGGGCATTTTAATACTTTAGGTAGCAGTATAATAAAATGAAGTCAACATGGAGAGTTCTGTTAGAATTGGGGGCAGCTGTTGTTGAGTTGATTACAACTCATAGCAATCCTATAAACTACAGAACATAACAGTGCCCTATCCCACACCATCTTCATGATCCTTCATGCTAGAGCCCAGTGTTACAGTCACTGTGTTAAACAAGATCATTGAGTGTCTTCCTTTCTTTCTCTGACCCTGTGCTTTTCCAAGCATGGTATCTTTTCCAAGGACTAGTATCTCTTGACAACATGTTCTAAACATGCAGAACACAGTTTCACTATCCTTTCCTCTAAGTATCACCCTGATTGCACTCCCTCCAAGACTGATTTGTTTGTTCTTTAGATAGTCTATAAGATATTCAGTACTCTTCTCTAATACTACAATTCAAAGTCAATTTTTATGTCATCCTTATTCATTGACAAACTTTCAGATGCATAAAAAGCTGTTGAAAATACCATGACTTGGATCAGACTCACAATAGAATCTAAACTAAGAATTTTGTTTTTTAACACTTTGTAGAGGTCTTTGACAGTAGATTTCCCCAATGCAACAAGTCTTTTGATTTCTTGACTGCAGGTACCATGGTACTGGTATTGGTTGTGGATCTAACTAAAATGAAGAAGTTGACAACTTCAACCTTTTTCTATCTATTATGATGTTCCCTATGGGCCAACGGGTAAAAATTTTTGTTTTCTTGATATTGAAATGTTACCCATTTTGCTGGCTTCAGTCTTTGGTCTTTTATATTAAAACACCAAGTCTTCACTTTCTATAAGCATAGTTACATCATCTGTATAACACGATTGTTGATGAATCTTCCTCCAATTCTGATACCATATTCTTAAAAGAGTCCAGCTTCTTGAATTACTTGCTCAGCATACAGATTAAATAGGCACAGAGAAAGGATGAAACCCTAAAGAAAACCTTTCCTGATTTTAAACCATGATGTTCCTTTGTTCTATCCTGACAAGTTTCTTGGATTATGAACAGGTGTCACTTGAGTACTATTAAGGGTTCTAACATTCATTCTTATCAATGTTAGCTATAATGTGTGATGATATATGCAATCAAATGCCTTTGCAAAGTCAACAAAACACAAATATCTTTCTGGTATTCTCTGCTCTCAGCCAGCATCAGTATCACATCAGCAATGATATCTTTCATTCCAAAGCCTCTTCTGAATCCAGCAAGTTCTCTGCTGTTGTATTGTTCCAGATGTTTTTAATAATATCCAGCAAAATTTTTCTTGCATGTAATATTAATGATACTGTTTGAAAATTTCTGCACTCTGTTGGATCATCTTTTCAATTTTTTTTAAATTGGGAACAAATACAGGTCTCTTCCAATCAGTTGGCTAGGTAACTTCCGTATTTCTCGGTATAGACTCGTGAACACATCCAGGACTGCATCTCTGTGTTGAAACACCTCAGCTGGTATTCCATCCCTTTCAGCAGTATTATTTTTTGCTGACACCTTCAGAGCAGTTTGAACTTCTTTTGTTACCGTTGGTACTTGATCTTATTCTACTTTCTAAAATGGTTCAGTGTCAACAAATTCTTTTTGGTACAGTGTATTCCTTCCATCTTCTTTTGATGTTTTATGTAACATCACTTAAGATTTTGCCCATAAAATCCATTTGGGGGATGGGGTGCTTTTTTAAAAATTTTATTAATATTAATGAACATTTACAGAGATTTTGGATTTTCATTCATTCATTGTTGCATTTTTCTCTCTGCCCATCCCTCACCCCAATTCTCTCTTTTCTTTGTAAAGGATGTAGTGTTTTTAAAGAAGTACACATATCATACAAGCTTTTTAAAGTTGTTATTGTTGTCATTTACCATCAAGTTGAAACCAACTCATAGTTGACCCTCCAGAAAGTTTTCAAAGGCAGTTAATCACACAGGAGGAGATTCTCTATCTTTTCCCCTGCAGAACAGCTGAACCACATATCTTTAGGTTGGCAGCACAATTCCTTACTTATAGACCATCAGAGTACCCCTCTCATTGTATAAGGAGAAATCTAGACTGCTGGATCTAACTCAGAGTGATCTATTAATCATGTGATCCTGGGTATTCAAGGATATTAATTACAAAAAAAAGTCTGAAAATCTGTTAAAACATTTATAGTAAAAAATTTAGTTTAAATAAATAGTTCTGTTTATTTTTAGTTTTTATTAAATATCAAATAGCTGATGTAAAACCTGCATCTGAGATTTGTGAGCTCTGTAACTGGAGACAGTTCTTTCACCTCCCTTCTGTATTTAGAATAATGATTCTTAGGATAATAATGACTGCCACTCTCTTGCAACTACCCAAATTCAAAATTTGGTTTGGGCTTTGGTTTTCACTGTGTTGTTTTGTTTTGTTTTTCCCTCAGTCCCCCAGAAGACAGCATTATATATTCTATTTCCTCTGGCCATGGGATTGATCCAGCTTATCTTTCTAAACACTTCCCTCTCAATCCTTTATTTTTACTTGATACCAGTTTTATGTGTACAAGGGTGTATGTGTCTATTTGTCTTCCTATAGATAAAAATGTGCCCTGCTATCAGCCAAATCAGTAAGCAAGTCATATTCTCTATCATTCCACAACATGCTAAACAACAGCACTTGCCAGATAAGACTTGTTCTCCCAGGCCAATATTTTCCAAAGAACAAGAAGAGAAAAAAGACTTATCTTTGCTTCATTTATCTTCCTCTTAGCTCACAGTCTTGCAGAAGGGAACTTGTTGCCTAGTACCTAAGATACAACATGAGTCAGATAAGCCTCCTGTAGATGATAAACTCTGTTCTGATCTGAGGAGCACTATCTGAGTGGGGCTTTGATAATTTATTAAATTCAAGGAGATTGTTGGACATTGCGATATTCTCAGCTGCAAAATGTGTCTAGGGAGATCTTAGGATTTAAACCCAATTTCTACCTAGCCAGTAAATGTGTCATGTAACAGTTGGCTCTGTGCCATGTCAGATATATGGATTCAGGTTGTGAAATAGAGAATTTTAGTTATCTTTCTGATAAAATGTAATTTTTAGGGGCACAATGGCTAGGGGAGCTCTAAAGCCTACAGGTGTATTTTATCTCACTGAATCAATTTTTAAAACAATTTAGATTTGAAAGTCTTTACACAAGGCACTCCACTTTCTATGGTCTTACACCAGCATAGTTTCACTCATTTATGTTACCTATGCAAGTCCTGAAGGCATTGCTTTACAATTTCTGGCTAAACTTAAACATTTTTCATCATTTGTGGGTTCTACCAATATTTGAACTAGTTCCTGTATCTAGCAATTCTCTTTACTGTTTCAGATGGGTATAATATTCAAAATGCATTAAGTCCTGAGGGAATTTTATGGGAAAGGTCAGCTGTAAGAGCCAATTATTGCTCATTATTATTAAGACTCTTTTGTTCTATACAATCTCTTCATTCAGTTAGAGAACATCCCTCAAGGGATAAGTTTATCTCTGTGTACATTTGCAATAAAAGCAGAATCCATTTGCAGTCTTTGCCTTATTTTAATTTCTCCCTCGCTAAAGAAAATATCTTTCTCTAGTTAATGTTTCTAAGTCATTACTTTAAAATCTATCCCACATGAGGTACAGTAAATTTATCTTTACCTATTACTTTTGAACTGACTGTGACTTGATCGCAAACCGACATTAAGTCCCTGATTTACATTCTTCCTAAATTTGGCTCTCACTATTAGATACAAATTGCTCGTCTAAAAGGCAAAAATTGAGATAAAAGGACTGTTAAAAATAGTTTTGATCCTAATCCTTTTAAACAATCACCCTTTTACTAACCTATGATGAATAATCCCTTTTCCCTTTTTGGAAATCATGCCTGTCATTAGTATTGAATGTAAATGTATGAGCATGTGTATATTTGTCTTTTAACAGAATATTTTGTTCTATTAAACCCATGATGATATGATTGAAAAAACACTTTGAATACCTGAATAATGAATTCTGAAAGGGAGAGTGAAGATGAAAGAAGCATGATATTGTAGTGGTTGAAACATTAAGCACTCTCTTTCCTATAAATTGAAGATGTCTAATCAAATTTGGGAGATGATCAACACATCCTAAAACTTCAGAATGAGAATATATAGGAGTGCATTTGAGACTGTGGAAATGGTGGAAATGGTCCTAGCTAGGCCTAGAGGAAGATGATAGCTGCTTTTAAGATGATAGGAACATAAGAAGCATCTTTTAAAGCTGTGAGGTAAGTCAGTTAAATATCTTCTAACATGAACTACTCTGTAGAACAGTATGCTGAGTGAAGTAAATCAATAACAAAATAATCAAGTGTATGAGATGACTTTTAAAAAAAACTCAAAAATAGGCATTGTGATTGTAAAGAATTACATTGGCTTCCTAAGACTCTCTTTTTTTACGATTATGATGTAGCCATTCCTTTATTGTTGTTGTTGTTGTTGTTGTTGTTGTGGTTATGTGCCACTGAATCAGAACCAACCAATAGCTGACCTTTCAATGAGTTTTTATGGCGATCTGGTGACCTAATGTTAAGAAACTACTCTGCAATCCCACAGGCACACGATTCACACCCACCAGCTGCTCTGTGGGAGAAGGATATACATATTTGTTTATTTGTTGACAATCCATGAGATTTTCAGCACTTTTCTCCAACACCACAGTTTAGAGGCATCAATTCTTCTTCTGTCATCCTCAGTCATTGTTTAGCTCCTAGATACATAGCAAGTGACTGAAAAGGTCCTGGCTCGTATAAGATACACCTTAGTCCTCAAAGTGTTATAATTGTTCCTGAATAATTTTAAAAGGACCCTGACTACAGACTCTCCCAGTGCAATATGTCCCCTGATATCCTGACTGCTGGTCTAGGTCATTGTTGGTTTGTGCCCCTGAGATAACTGTGGCTCTTAACAACCATATGAACAATAGTTCTGTTTTTAAAATATGTTAGTTAAAATTCATCAATTCCTGGAGCCTTAGTTTTTTCCAATTCCTTCACAGCATCTTGTACTTCCTCCTTTATCACCATTGCCTTTTGGTCATACGTTGTTTCATTAAATTCTTCTGTGTTAACCAATTAGTTTTGGTATAGTGACTCTGTGTACTCCTTCCATCTTCTTTTGATGTGTCATTCAATATTCTGCCCATAGCATTCTTAAGTGTTGCAACTTGAGGCTTGAATTTGTTCTTCAATTCCTTCAGAGTAAGAAATGCTGAATGAGTTTATTATTTTTTATTTCTCTGACTCCAACTTTTTGTATACTTCATTATCATTCTTTACTTTGTCTTCCTGAGCTGTCCTTTGAAATCTTCTGTTCTACTCCTTAACTTCCTGGTTTCTTCTCATTGCTTTTGCTTCCTGACAAAAAAAGAGCTTTATTTCAAAAACTACAAACCACTACTGTGAGAAACAATAAGAAACCTAAAAAAAAAAGTGGGAAAATGTTACCTTTATAGATAAGAAGACTGAAAATATACTGAAAATAACTCTCCTAACAAAAACCATGTTTAATGCAATTCCAATACAGATATAAAATTCATTTTCGAAGTCATAAGTGTATTTGGAAAGGGAAAAGACCTTGAATAAGCAAAGTACTTCTGAAAAATAAGAATGAAGTGGGAAGCATAGCATTGTCTGATCTCAAAACTTATTTACACAGCTGTAATAGCCAAAACAGCATGGTAATTGCACAATGATAGACACAATGGCCGATGGAACAGAATCAAGAAGTCAGAAATTATTCCATCTACCTATAGCCAGCTGATATTCAACAAGGAAATGAAGCCTCTCAAATGGAGAAATGACAATGTCTTCAACAAATGGTGCTGGCAAAAGTGGACTTCTACCTGAACAAAGCTAAAGCAGGATCCACAACTGACACCATATACAAAAACAACCCAATGTGGATCAGAGACAAAATGAACATGAGAGACAAAAGGAACCAATCTAAGAAGCTTAGGGTATGGTATAAATAGACTTGGAAATTCAGCCAGAAATGCATAACCATCAGTGAATGAGACCTTCTAAAGATTAGGTCCCTGTGTACATCCAAAACATTTTCCAATAGGTTGAAAACAAAAGTCTATTGACGAGGGCTGGGGTGGGGGTGGGGGCATAATTTGGCAATATCATCTCAGACAAGGGTCGATAATGAAATTTTATAGAATACTGTAAGAACTACACAAGAAAAAAGGCTGATAATTCTATTACAAATTGGGCAAAAGACCTGGGAAGACTTTCCACAAAAGAAGACACTCAGATGACAAACATCTATATGAAAAAATGTTCAAAATTACTTTCAGTCAGAAGGGTGCATATCAAAACCACAATGAGATACAGTAGTAGTAGTAGTAGTAGTAGTAGTAGTAGTAGTAGTAGTAGTAGTAGTTGCTGTTGTTGTTATGTGCCATCAAGTCGCTAGCAACTCATAGCGACCCTATGTACAACATCCCTAAACTCTGCTCTGTCCTGTGCCAAT
>NW_006399751.1:35534527-35535033 GCF_000299155.1 Elephantulus edwardii
CCAACAATCTTGACCCCACATTTCTCCTCATAGAGCCCAGACTCCCGGATAATCTGTTCTGATACAGGTTGAAAAGGTATGGAGATAGGATAGTAGGCGATAAATGTTGGAGAGGATGTGAAGAGATTGGAAATATCATACACTGTTGGTGAGATTTCAAAATGGAACAGCCACCTGGAAGGTAGTTTGGTATTTCCTTTAAAAACAAACAAACAACAAAAAAAAAAGCAAAAAACAAACAAAAAAAGCAAAAAATAATTCCTGGTCATAGAAATCCTATATGACCCAGCTATTCCATTGCTAGGAATACACCACAAAGAAAATATAACTGACACTCAAATAGAGATTTGTACATTGATGTGTATAGCAGCATTATTCACAATAGCAAGAAAATGGTAACAGCTCAAATGTTCATCAACAAATGAATGTATTGAGAAATCGTACTTGTCTAAAGAGCAGATAATGGGACATGCATGTTCAAGTCCCTGAGTGTCTTTCTGAAAGTG
>NW_006399751.1:35544513-35573297 GCF_000299155.1 Elephantulus edwardii
ATAGGTAGGAATTTTGAGAGAGAGAAGGACAGAAAAAATACAGCAAAAGCCCAAAACAAAGGTCAAGCTGTATAGCGTTCAAGCCTGTAGCTGGAGGAGGACAACAGAACCCTCACTCCTACAAGAGCAGTGAATCCAGCACTAAAAACTAAACAACAGTACTCAACACAGCTTATGTGTTAACTAAAACTGAAGAAAAATACCATCCAGGTGTACTAAAACAGTTGACAACTAAGGGTGAGGCACAAGCCCTCAGAATTCCCTCCAGCATCACAGACCTCACACCACACACAAGAATTGGTAACCCACCACCATCAACAGTGCACTGAAACATAAAACTCAAATTGAGCACAAATGCTAACTTGAGTGATTCAACTCTCCATATTACCATCCTGACGAAAGAAGAGGTGAGCCCGTACTCAACATTTTATGTTCAAGTTAAAATTATTAGGAGAACAAGAGGGCAAGAAAAAATATTATTGTCAAGAGACAACAAATCCATAGTAGAATAATTCTCAAGGATAATTTAGATGTGGAAACCCTAAAAATGAGAGGAGAGGAAGAGATAAAAGTACACTTTTCTTATTTAATGCTTTGAATAAATACTACTAATAGTACAATTTTATAGTATATTCTATAAGTATAAATAATGGCTACATTTATGCTAAGCTGGGTTTGGGTAGACTTGTTTCTTTTATTAGACTTGCTCTAGCATGCCACTGATTTTTGTGCTTTCATTCCAGAAAGAGGGAAAGTTGTCCATTCCCCTTTATTAAGCAGGACTTTTCTTTTAAGCAAAGCTTGTGTATTGCTAACATTTTCCCATCAGCCTCTGTAATTCTTGATATTTCTATATATTGGTGGGTTTTGTATAGCAGCATAAAAAACTTAGCTGTTCCTCCCCTCCATCTTCAGCAGGAATTTCTCCCACTTGCTGCAACCAGAGATGTGTAGCTGCAGTCACCCCGTTAGTAAGTCTTCTGTGCCAATAAAATAATGTCTTTTAGTATGTTTCCAGGTGGGTTTTTCATTTTTTGTGTGAACATGAACATTGAAGGAGGGAGATTCCCTCTGGAGAATAAGCCTCAACGTCATTATCTCATATAACAAAAATTATTTCTATTCTTGTCAGAAGCTTATAATACAAGGAAAATGTATTTAAATAGAAAAAAATACTTAAAGGCAAGATATGGAAGTACAGTTAAAGATTTGTACATTGCATATGAATTTGTATAATAATAGCAGAGGATAGACCATGATACATCAAGATGAATATTATAAACTATAGAGCAACCCCCTGGCCCCCAACACAATTAAAAACTGAGGTTGAGACTACAAAAGTGAATAGATGAAGGAATTGCAAATATCTAGTAACAGAATCTAGGAACCAAGTGACATTTCCAATTACACAGTAGCTAGTTTTCATCCTACAAGACCCAGGGTTTAATAAACTGAAGATAAATCAAAGTAAAGGGCTAGAATTTGGAAATTATATAGAGTACAGTTGAAGCAAGGATGATAAGATTTCATTTCACGTACTTTGGACATGTTTTTAGGGAATGACTGGATTTTAGAGAACAATATCATGTTTGGTAAAGTAGAAAGTCGTTCAAGAAAGGAAGACCTTCGACAAGATGGTTTGACAAAGTGACTGATATGGCAGGATCACACATGTCCGTGATTGGGAGGACTACACAGGACTGGACAGGGTTTTGTTCTGTTTTACATGAAGTCTATATGACACTAATTTGAAGACATCTAAACCACCTAAATGTCTAGCAAAGTGTATTGTATGTTTGCTTACTAACATACCAACATCCCTATAAAAACTTAATACCTATAGACTTCAAAATGGATTATATCATAATATAAAACAAAAATCCTCACAACTGAAATGATATCAATATTGATTTTTTAAAAAAATAGACATAAAAATATTCTATATTATTTGATTCCACAATCACCTCAATGGAAGGAGAAATAAAAACAAAGCAAAATAAAACTATATTAGGTAAATCTGCTGCAAATATCTCTTTACAGCGTTAAAAAACAAATATGTCACTTTGAGTACTGAGCTGTACCTGGTCCAAACCATGGTATTTTAAATTGCCTCTTATGCTAGCTAGACAGTGAGTAAGGAAGATTGAGGAAGAATTAATGTCTTAAATTATGATGATAGTGAAGCATATTATATACCATGGATTGCCAGAAAAATTAGAAAGTCTGTCCGGAAAGTACAAGCAGAATGCTTTCTAAGAGTGAAGATAATGAGATTTAGTGGATTCAAACCATTAACCTTTCGGCTAGTAGCCCAACACTGCACACAGTGTACTATGATTAATAGTGAAAGTTATTAATACTGCCAGTACTTCCTCTATCCTCTATTATTACTGTTTCTATCATATATTAAATGCTTTTTGTGTTCCAGGCAATTTGTAAAGTGTTTTTCCCTGCATTATTTCTAAATTTCCCAACCACCCTGATGTGAAACTGAGCCTTAGAAAGCCTAGACAAATTGCTACATGGTTGCAGAGTGTATTAGTTTCCTAATGCTACTGTAAAAAATTACCACAAATGTAGAGGCTTAAAGTAGTACAATTTATTATCTGAGAATCCTGGAGGACGGAAGTCTGTAATGTGTCTGCAGGGCTATTTTCCTTTTGGAGCTCCAGAGAGAGTCATTTCCTTACCTTTTGTAGCTTCTATATTCATTGGCTCATGGCTCATTCTTTCATCCTCAATGCACATAGCTCTAATTTTTGACCTGTGACTCCACTCTTACATCTTCACTAGGATCTTACTTTATTACTTTGCCCTTATAAGGACCCTTGTGATTACATTGGGTCCACCAGGCTAATCATTCTCAAGATTCCAAGCTTATTCATATCGGCAAAAAGTAACATATTTACAAATTCTAAGGATTAAAACTTGAACATTCAGGGAAAGAGGCATTATTCGGTATACTCCAACAATCTGGACTTGATCCACAAGGTGAAAGTAGAAGCATGATAAAGTGAAGGAATCCCTTGGTGTAAGATAAAGAAATTCATTCCTTATAGGAAAGACAATGAACTAAACGGATGGTGGGCTGATACAGGCTGGCCAGGAGCCAGTACACAGGGATGTGCCTTCAGGCATCATTAAAAGAATACAAAGTAATCACTTATTGTGCCACCTACCTTGGGCCAGATCTGACTAACCTTACCCTAACCATATATCATCTGACGTAATTCTCATAGCCAAAACATGATAGTCCTAATTTTATAAATGTAGTAACTCAAACTCTCATATATAAACATAAAAGCATTTCAACCAAATTCGGATGTCAAAGTCTATGGTATAGAGTTGTGTGTTTTAGTAAAAAATGTACAAAATAAATAATTTTAAGAGGGAATTTGTCAAACTGGAATCATAGACTATAGTACAGCTTGGAGAAATGCATCATATTGAAGACTTATGAAAGGAATTGAGAATGAATAACTTGATAGACTATAGAGCAGCTTGGAGAAAAATGTCATATTGAAGACCATGGAAGGACTTGAGAATGAATAACTTGAAACGGAAATACTGAAGAAAATATTAGAATGCTATTAGGTGGAAAGGTGCCCAAGTGATATAACGATTAGGCAAAATGAAAGAAGCATGATATTGAAGTGGTTAAAATATTAGTCTCTTTTTTTCTGGCTGCAAAATGAAGTATCTATCCTTAAAGAAAAAACCATAACCTTGAAAAATGATCGATGAGGGATATAATTTAGAATAAGAAGCATAGAAGTGTGCTAAGGGTTTTGAAAGTAGCTGGCCCATTATTGAACGCCTATGTTTTCCACTACCATATGTAGAAAAAAGGAGCTCTTCTGGCCCAACGGAAAGAAAGTTCTCTGCAATCCCAAAGGCATGCAGTTCAAATCTACCAGCTGCTCCATGGAAGAAACACCCTCTGAAAACCCTCTGGGGGCCAGCTATTGGTTAGTTTCAACTGGACAATACTCAACAACATGCCCAGTAGTTCTTCAACCAAAATGGGGAACTGGACAATGACTATTGTTCTGATCTTAGAAGAAGTAGGGAAACATGGCCACTGTGGCATAGCTAGAGGTCAGGTAATTCTTATTTACTTACTATAACTTTCTTTTTATGTGGACTTGGAAACTGATATCAGAGTAGTTAGCATTGTGTTCCAGACCTTCAATAGTAAAAGAGAGAGATGAATGCTCAAATTTAACTGCTCTAACACTTCAATCTGATCTCCTCTCTAATAGTCACATCATGCTTCACACTTTTCTGAAATTTTTCACATAATGTCCATCTTCTTTCTCTTTTTTTTTTATAACATTCCTTTATCTCTCTTTGGATAAAATGACTTTAAAACCAACTGAAATATTTTATCCCAAATTTACTTCCACTTGTTAGATTTATCTTATGATTCATAGCAGACTGTGTTCATTTCTAATGCTTGATCATTGCCTAAATCACTGCTGAACTTAAATTATTCCCTTAGCAATCCACAGAACAACTATTAATCATATCTCGCTGACTTACAACTCAGACAACTTATATTGCACTTCTTTGTCAGTAAGTTTTTCAAGGTCAGATTAGGTCTTTGTAATTTAAACTGTCCCCTAAAAAACCAAATAAACAAAACACACACACACACACACACACACACACACACACACCCCAATCGGGGACCTAACCATAACCTCGGAAAGCATATGCTTAATTGCTGTAGAGGAAGGAATTTTGACTAGCAGATGCAGTTAAAAGGAAGGCACGTATGAACTTTGCTACATTCTAGTAATAAACCTACTGTGTTTTAGCCATTTCCATAATCATCATGCTTCTTGTGTTGTAAGAAATTAGTGTGTGTTCATCTTTCTATCTGTACTTCATAGTGATATTATTATTATTAATTCAAAACAAATGATCAAACTGACATGACAAAACCACAACAAAAGAGCTAATTTTTAAACAAGAATCCATCACTTTTATAAGACTAATGAGGCTTTATGATGTAAAATTGGTTTATTGCTTTTCCTTAGACAAAATCACATGGTTAAGAGCAATTTATGATGAGTGTGCTGCCATCTGAAAATGTCAGAATAAAGATTGATTTAAACTGATATAACCAGGCTGAAGATGTATAAAAGCTTTCATAAGACTAACATCAATATATCACAATTTCTGAACCTCTCACAGAACTGCTACATGAACAAGTGTATGCCTATTTTTTTGCCATAACCTCATTGCTAAAAAAAAAAAAAAAAATTAATTCTGAGTTTTAATTTGGTCTGAACTTAAAAGAAGTGACTCAGTAACAAAAAAATAAGAGAAGCTAATAATAAGAAAAGTTCAACTAAATGTAAACTGACCATTCTTCTCTTCCAAAAAAAAAGTCCAAAACACAAAGCCATCAAATCAGAGCCAACTGATAAGTTATCTGCCTGCTTTCAACCCCATTAGATTTCGGAGGCTTTGGGCTTAGAGCAAGCAAGGATCGGCCACAGAAGGAAGCATTTTTTATTCCTTCTCCACCATCTTCCTTCAGGTAGAATCTCCTCCTTTTAGACTTCAGCTGGTCTTTGCTCATGGCTTTTGTTTGGGCTTAGAGCAAGCAAGGATAGGAAGGAAGCATTTTCAACCCCTCCTCTGCTTTGGACCCTTGGACCTGCAGTCTTTGGGCCAAGTGTGGGGCTTCAGCATCCTGGATACAGCCAAGACATTATCTTCACCTGGGACACAATCTTGCTGTGTCATCCATGTGTCTCAGCTGGAAGGCTCTAGTACTAAACCAGGGCTCCTCCTGGCATGCCACCACTGGCCTCATGTGGGCCCTACACCATGATTTTTCATCAATTTGCTGTCACAGCAGAGATACCAAATCACAGGAAGATGGTCCAGGATCAGGAGCTCAGAGACAAAGACGTTCCTCCAGAACTACCAGAAAAACAAAACCTTCCCTTAGAGTTGGTCCTGGGATTTGGACACGAAGCCTCCAAAACTGTGAGACTTACCTGTCAGTTGGTGGTATTGACAGAACAATCTGCTAATTACTGTATAGCTTAAGTACCTATATTCTTGCTTATTTATAATTATTCTTATTAGTACAGCACTTGACTGTTCGCTATACTGAGGTAACTTGTGGATTGCTGTGATGCTAAAAACTGTGCCACCAGCTTGTCAAATATGTATGGTGCAAAGGTTTTAGTAAAGCTCCCAGATTAAGACATACTTCATAGCAGGACTGGCTATCTATTTCTTAAAGGAACATAGATCATTATAATAGTAGTGGTAGATACCAGATTAGAAGTCAATCAAAATGAGAAGACATACCTGCAAGCATCTTTAAGAGGTGGAATATAGAATGTAAAAAGTATGAATGTAAGAAAACTAGAAGTTGTGAAAAGTGAAATGGAATACATAAAATCAAAATCTTAGGCAATAGTGGCATGAGATGGACTGGCTTTGGCAACTTTGAGTCACTTGCATACTGAGCTAAAGTAAATAACAAAAGAAGAATGATGCTGCATTCGCAATTAAAAAGGCAATTTCAACTTTTATCCAGAAGTGAAAACAGGAGTGGCACCCACTTCCTAAATAATAGGCCTATGGAAACTTTATGAACTTTGATAAATGCAGATAGTTGTAGAGGGCCTTCAAGCCTTTTGTTCATAGGGTCACTATGAGTCGTGCTCAACTCGAAGGCAATCAACAACAACATCCTGAAGTACAATGTTATGAAAGGATATTATCCATACACAAATAAGGAAGACCTATTAGATAACTATTATCAAATAACACGCAGTGACAGCTAGAATCAAATAGGAGAAAATTTGGGATTAGTACCAAATTTTGCAGTCTTAAATTGACCAAACTTGCAATCAAGATGCTTTAATAGTACTTGGTGACTGGAATGCAAAAGTTGGAAATAATAAAGAATAAATGTAATCAGAAAGTATGGACTTGGTGACAGAAACTAGGTTGGAAATAGAATGATAGAATTTTCTATGTGTGATGATTTATTCACTGTAAATACATTCTTTAAGAAACCAAAACAGCAACTTTACACATAGACCTGACTAGGTGGACTGCACATGAATCAGTTTGACTAGATCTGTGGGAGGAATTGTTGGAAAAGCTCAATATAAGAGTCAATACCAGGCCAGATGCTGACTGTGGAATAGATTATCAATTATTCATGTGCAAGTTCAAATGGGGGTTCAATAAAATTAAAACAATTCCATAAGAAACAAAATATGAATTTAAGTCTATCCCACCTGAATTTAAAAATCATCTCCTGAGTATTTTGAGGCACTCAACACCAAATAGCAACAATCAGATAAGTGGTGGTATGATATCAAGGATATCATCCATAAAGAGAACAAAAGGTTACTACAAAGACAGAAGAGAAAGAAAAAATAAAAATGAATGTCAGAAGAGACCCTGGGAAATTGCACTTAAGCATTGAGAAAACAAAACAAAGGGAAGGTATTCTGAAGTAAAAGAATTGAACCAAAGATGACAGAAGAATTGGTACCTTTGAGTTGTGGTGCTGGAGAGAATAGTATTGAGCATACCATGGAGAACAAACAGGTTTAACCTGGAGAGGGTGAAACCAGGCTGCTCCTTGGAGGCAAGGATTTTAAAGCTTTGACTCACATACTTTGGGCATATGACCAGGAGGGACACTTCTGGGAGAAGGGAATCATTCTTGGAAGGGAATTAGCACAGGAGAGAAAAGCCCCAGATGAGATGGACTGACACAGTAACTGGGGTAGTGGGGGTAGGTATGTTGGAGGCAGTGAGTCTGGATTAGTATAGAGCAGATTTAGAGCTATTGTACATAGGGTTGCTATGAGTCACAGATAACACAATGGTATATAACAACAACATGTATCAAGATTGATTGTATCCTTTATCCATATTTATTTAATCTTTATGCTGAGCAAATTATTAAGATGCTGGAAACTAAGAGGAAGAATGTGGGATCACAATTGGAGGAAACCTCATAAAAAATCGTTTCTCACGCTGAAAGTGAGGAGTACTTGAAGTGCTTGCTTGCAGAGATCAAAGAATATAGTACTCAATATGGATTACATTGCAACATCTGGAAAACAAAAATCATCGCTGGAGAAAAATCTAAATTGTCAATGACTTAATCTTTCTTGGATCTACAATCAATACTTAATACCAGCAGTCAGCAGATCAGAATACATATTGCATGGGACAGTCTGTAGTCAGGGACCTCTCTACATTATTGATGAGCAATGAATTTAGTTTGAAGACTAAGGTGTGCCTGATTAAGGTCTCTGCAGTCACTTGCTATGCTGCTGAGACCTGGACAATGAATAAGGAAGACAGAAGAATTGATGCCTTTGAGCTGTGGTGTTAGAGAAGAGTGATGAATAGCTTATGGACTGCCACAGGAACAAACAGCTTGAAGGATGAACTCTGATTGTCAGAGGTTTCCTGAAATCATGGAAAGCCTACTATTAGTACAATCAGAGTAATTTTTGGAGTCACTTAGTAGACTAGTTGGCTAACAAAGAGCTTTTAATTTATGATTCTTTTTCCTTTCCAATAGCATTTTAAAATATGTTGTTGTTGTTGTTATGTGCCGTTGAGTCGCTTGCTAATCATAGCGACCCTATGTACAACAGCCCTAAACTCTGCTCTGTCCTGTGCCAATAGCACCATCTCCGATACACCCATCCCAATTGCCCCACTCACTGAATCAATCCATCTCATAGAGAGCCTTCCCCTCCTGTGCTGTCCCTCCATCCTACCAAGCATCATGTCCCTCTCCAAGGACTGGTCCCTCCTTACAACATGTACAAACTATACTAGATGGAGCCTCAGAATCCTTGCCTCCAAGGATTAACCCTTCCCAGGATGAATCTGTTTTCCTAGCAGTCCATGGTACATTCAGTACCCTTCTCCAGCACCACAGCTCAAAGGCATCAATTCTCCTTCTATCCTCCTCAGTGATTGTCCAGCTTTCTGGCACATAACAAGTGATTGCAAAGGCCATGGCCTGTATCAGACACACCTTAGTCTCCAGAGAGACACCATTGCTCTTCAGTACTTTGAAGAGGTCCTTAACAACGGACTTTCCCATGGCAATATGTCTTCTAATTTCCTGGCTACTGGTGCCGAGAGTGTTGATGGTGAAAAATTTTTAAATGTATTTTATGTTAAATATTACTACCAAAAAACCCCACCTGCCTTTCTATTTTCAGGTGCTGGTAAGAAGTTTCTAAGATGCCAGACAGTAATATCTTAGCCAAACACTCAGTCTTCTGACAGGAGGAGTGTATTTTATGATCTCTTTATGGTGTTCTCTGAAAATTAACAAGGTGAGTGCATTACAACATTTATTGGTCTGTTTATGCTTTGGCACTACTGCCACACTTTAAAACAGTTTCCAAGAGGAATAAAAGCTGTAAGAAAGGTTCTACATAAACATGTAAGGTAAGTTGCAAAGGAAAATTATATGTATCCTAACTGAAGGCGGATGATATTCCAAGTACCATGAAAAGGGTGCCTCTGACAGGATCATTAAAAAAGGTTGAGCCCAGAGGCCTCTAGATTACAAACTTCTGAATAGGATTATAGTAGAAATGGTTTTGACTAATTCCTAATTTTACAGCTCTGGAAACTCATATAAACAGAGGTTCTGTCATTTAATCAAAGCCGCATGGACCTCAGATTAAGATCTTGGGTCTCTTGACTCCGGGACAGTTTTCATTCCACCCTGCCAGATTTTGTGCTCATTAATTATTTTTTTCCTTCCTTGAATGATAGTTCCTCAATGTGAAGTTAAATTTTATTTTCCATTGCTCAGACTTTAATGCAGAAATGTTTCCATGAACTATTAAAATGGTTAATGGAAATTTAATCCACATATTACTGTGTTTAAAATAGTTCTATATTTACCAAATAGGTCTTTCCACCTAATAAAATGCCAGGTTATTTTTAAGATGTGTAGTAGGCTTGACCCCAAATGTACTAGTGTTTAACTATGATGTCAATAGGTAGCCTAAGAAATATGTTAAGTAACTGCTAACAATCTCCTAAAGAAAAACCTGTTACTGTATTTGTAAAAGAGTATGAGTTCAATTGTTCTAATTCCATTACAGAGTGGCCAAAATAGGTTGTACACTCTTTAATGTATTTAATTTAATGACTACTTTTCATACATAAACAACACTGGACTAAAGCACTGGGTATAAAAAAATTCCTAAGGATTTTAGAAAAACATACAACTCTTATAGGATCAAATTACTTTATGCTGCAATGTACTTCTTTCTATGGCTCTTCTTTCCATTGTCTTTATGACTCTCCCCATATGACGGAGTAGAGCAAAGCAAATCATGCACATGTAAAGTGCTGTGGCACACCGAGGGGAATGGATAGCTCTGTAACGATGTAAATAAGGTAAGTTGTAATTAAGGACCTTTAGAGAGGTCCTTGACAGAAGAGGATTTCTCCAGTGCAACCTGCTTTTTGATTTCTTAACTGCTGGATATTGATTGTGAATCCAAGCTAAATGAAATCATTGACAACATCAATCTTTATCTATTATGATATTTTCTATTGATACAGTAGTGAGGCTTTTGTCTTCTTGATGTCAAGATGTAGTCCATATTGAAGCCTGTTGCCTTTGTTCTTATGCAACTTTAATTCATCTTCACTTTCAGCAAGCAAGGTTGTATTATCTGTATAATATAGGTTGTTGATAAGTCTTCCTCTAATCCTGATGCATTCTTCTTCATAGAGTCCAGCTTCTTTAATCATTTGTTCAGAATACAGGTTGAATAAGCATGAAAAAAGAATACAACCCTGAAGCACAACTTTAAAAAAAAAAACCAAACCATATAGCGTTCCCTGGTTCTGTTCAGACAGTTTCATCTTGGTCTAAGTATAGGTTTCACATGAGCACAAATAAGAGTTTTGGGATTCCCATTCTTCTCAATGTTATTCATAATTTGTTATGATCCACACAGTCAAATGCCTTTGTATAATCAATATAACAGAAGTAAACACCTTTTTTGGTATTCTCTACTTTCAACTAAGATCCATCTCAGATCAGTAAAGAGATTCCTTGTGGAGTAGTCTCTTCAGAATCCAGCTTGCATTTTGGCGCCACTCATCCGTTTTTGCCATACGGTGGTGGTTTGCACATTGTTTTGACACTAGAAGGGTTACAAATACTGGCAGGATCACCCGTGGAGGACAACTTTCCATCAAGCTTCCAGAATGAGATACGATTAAAAGCAGGACTACCCATATACTGAGATAACAGGCCTTTGAAAACTCTACGCACCAAGGAAGAGCATTGTTGGAGGGATATAGTGTTGGAAGACGAGCCTCTCATGTTGGAAGGCGCACAAAATGCCACAAGGGAAGAGGTGCCTCCTCAAAGCAGAGTCTACCTTGTGATTTATTGCCTCTGAATAGCTGCTGAGGGGCCAGCTATGAGTCACGTCCAACTTGAAGGTACATAACAACAGTATCAGCTAAGTGACAGGAAGAGAAAGTGAAGACACAAACATGCTCAATGTCCTCCTTTAAAAATGATTCTCAGGTGGAGAACACAAGGATTTTGCTTACAGGGGAACACATTAGCTGAAAGAGAAGAGACAAGACAGCTGATCCTCTCACAGTGTGGAAGTTACACATAGAATTGTCTTTGGCCCGTGAACCATTTTAAAAATTCTAACTCACGGCAACTCTCTGGTTTCAGAGGCTCTGAATCTTTACAAGAGGATATTGCTCATCTTTCTCCTGTAGAGCAGAGGATGAATTTGAACTGTAGTCCCTTTGAGTCCAACACATAATATACTACAAGACCCAAGCTCTGTCTTTACGTCACTAAAATTGGGGGGGGGACCCAAAACAACCAACAAAAGCAAAAACCTTTTGTCACCTCACCTCATGTAATTAATTGGTTGTCCAGATGCCTTATATTTCAGATAAAAGAGTCAAGCAAAATAATAAATAAAATGCAACAACATAATGAAAACTACATTGGAACAGATAAAAGAGAGAACTGCTTTGAAGGAATATATGATTGGGTATTATACGTATTGCAACAGTCTAGAATAAGAGGTACATTGCAATGAGGATTGGGAGAAGGAGACAGGTGGAAGGGAGGTCATTGTGCAATAATGTATGAATATTTTTTCAAAAAAGTGAACTGGGATAGGGAGGAAGGGAGTGAAGAGGTAGAAATGTGAAGAAATGAATGAAAACCCAAATTTTCTGAAACCTTTTATTAAAAACACAATTAAAATAAAAAATTGATAAAAAAAGAAAGTGGTGTTAAATTTTCTATGAGTGAGGTTACAGAATAGGTTTCATTTTCATTTTAAAAGTATATTACCATTTTCAGTTTATTATTCAGTAAATTATTTCATAAGTATTTTTAATACTGTGATTATGTTAGCCTTACAAAACAATTTTTGCAGAACACTTGTGGGAGATTTACAGATTAAGTTGATTCACTTAAAACATATTTCTATCTCTTGTGTTCTGAGAATTCATTGAAATTATAGCAAAGCAATAAACATTTTTGTGAACGAAAGCACCATATAAAGCAAAATAATTGAGAAGTGGAGTTATGAGAACAGATATTATTTCTGTGATTTCCTAAAGTATGCATACTAATCTCTAAAGAAGAATTAATATAATCCAGAAAATTTGTCAAGTATCTTCAGGCAAAAAGACAATTAAATAAAAGATTAGAACTCAGACACTGAAGGTCTATATACTCATCCTATATGGAGGGAAAAATAACAGTTGGTCAAGAGAGTTAGATCCCTGATACGCTTGTGTTTCTCTCTTTTTAAATTAATCTTTTCTGAGATATGGTGAGCACCATCAATGAGAAAACTCACGTTTCTGTTCATCCCAAAAACAGTGTATCATTTTCTGGAATCTTTTCCTGTCCAGTGGCCACCGGTCCTGTGTAGCAGGTTAATATTACAAAACATTCTCTCTAAATATTGTGATTTTTGCTGCAGTGTTACTTCCATCTTCCCAATTAGGGGTCAGAAAACTCAGAAGGGAAGACTGATTTTTCAGGCAAGCATGTTTACTAGAGAGCTCTTGCTCTCAAGGCAGCAGAAGAAGCGTGTTTGCTTCTGTTCCTAACTAGTGGTGGCTGTGCTATTTACTCTATAAAAGCCCCTTTGTGCTTGGGCATTATGCTTAGCTGCCTAGCCTTAGAATCTGGCTCCTGGAATGTCTTGAAGAGTCTGTTACTTGTCTAATATGATTTAATGAATTTCTTTCCACTCAATCTGATCAGAGTAATATCAATTCATTCCCACAAAGAACAATGATTAATACAGTTATTGATATCTAGAGTGGTTTGGGGACAAGGGGGTGGGTGTGTAGAACCTTTAAAGAAATAATGCAATGTGAAAAAAGAACTTGAGAATAAGACACCATCTAAATGTTCCTTTGTGGCAATTTGGAATGGAAAAATCTATTGAAAACGAACTTTGGAAGACCAATTGGCTCCAGCCATTGGATAAGAATAGAAACAAGGGTTGCAGAGGGGTCAGGGGGATGGAATAATTGTAATGACACAGAAGAACTTAAAGGAAAGGAAATCAGTAAGATAAAAGTGTCAGTTTTCACCTTAAAATATAACCAATCAATTACAAAATGACTACACTGAAGAAATCTCTTAACTTTTAAAACCAAACATATGACAAAATGTTTTATATTGTTACAAAGTATCTGTCTAGTTAAAATTAAGGCAGCCCTGAGGGTTTCGTGATAAAGAATTGTGCTTCCAACCCAAAGGTACGTGGGAAATCCACCAGCTGGTTCCTCCTTGCGTAATTTAGTGCCTCTGAAAACCCGCTGGCGGGTCATCTACAAGTCAGTTTTGACTTCTTGGTCCTCAGCAACAGCAACAGGATGGAAAGGAAGGAAGCTCCGGGAGCGTAAACCATAGGGAGTTATGGTGCTGGCCCCAAAGTGGGAACTTTGGAGGTTTGAATCCCCCAAGCAGCTCTGAAGGAAAGAGATTGACAGTTTCCTCCTGCACAGCTCTGAAAACTCACTAGAGGGTCAACTATAAATAGATTCCGACTTTATGACAATGAATTGAGTTAAAGTTCAGGAGTTCCAGGAGCATAATGGGTTTAGTGTTGCCTATAGAATGATTAGTGCTTCAAACGTACCAGGACCTGCTCCACTGGAGAAAGAAGAGGCAGCATCTCCTGTTAGGATTTAAGCCCCAGAAAAAAAAGGAGTTGTAGTGGTCTGAGCGGCCCAGGTTTGGCATTGTTTCACTGTGAGCTAAGCTTGGCAGCTAGAGGACTGCTCACCTTGCCCCAGATCTGTACAGTAAGTACTCACACATAGTAATAAAAATCTAGTGGAAATCTCTGCAGATTGATCAACATACCACACTTCTAAACTATAACAGCACTCTCTCCTGTTTTTGTAGATTTCATCTCATACGTTGTTTGTAATAAGAGAAAACCATTGTGCTATATAGTTGTCTTTTTTCTCTTCACAAAATTTGAATTAAAATAATTGATCAATTCTGTTTCATTTTTATGAATGGCTATTTTCCTTGGCATTTACATGAAACATTTGTAGTAAATAAAGAGATTACTTGCAATGATTTCAATATACTTTAAAATCTGCCAAATTGTAGATATTTCTTAAAGAATCAATTTTGTAGAATAAGGTGTTGCTAGGTAGAGAAGTGTGATTGAAAATAAAATTATCTCCTTTTACAACTGGAGGAGCTGTTGTCACCATTAAAGGACTGAAAGATCCTGGGACATGAAGTGGTTTCTATTAATCCTCACTTACTTCATTCTTTTAGTCAGTGCATCAGACAGGTGAACCTTGAAAACCAATAAGAAAGCATTAAAATTTAGGAAGGTGTGGTGACTTAGTGACAAAGAATTGTGCTGCCAACACAAAGGTACATTGTTCAAACACACCAGCTGCTCTGTGGGACAGAGATGACCAGTTTCCTTCTGTGCCATTCATTGTCTCTGAAAACCCATTGGAGAGTCAGCTATGGATCAGTTCTGACTGGATCTTAACCATACTCCACAATAAGTTGTTACTCAAACTATAGCTGCTTTTTAAGATGTGGCCTCTTTACAGGGGCAAGCAAAGCAGTTTCCCTGTGGTAGACAACTTTTGCTAAAGCAAATAATTTTTCCTTCATCCTAATGACTAGAAAATACAAGCAGTATCTCATTTTTAACAAATTAACTATTTTTTTTAGTTTATTTTTTCTTTCTACGCCCACTGCTGTCTTGTTTAGGTCTGACAGTAAAGAAACTTATAAAGGTAATGAATATATTAAAAATATCACAATAAAATTATAATTATATTCTGAGAATAAAGAACCCAATGACCTAAAAAGCTTGGACTTAAGGTTGATGCAATAACTCTGAAGATTTTGGATGATCCCATTTTGGAAAGAGCTGGAGAAGTATACTAACTATCCCATGGACTTCCAAAAGAACAAGCAAATATGTCTTGGAGAAAGTGCAACCAGGGCACTCCGTTGAGGCCAGGATGGTGAAACTTCATTTCACATAATTTGGGCATGTTGTTAAGACGAAGTCAGTCACTGAAAGATTTCATGCTTGAAAAGGTGACGGGAAGTGAAAGAGACGAAGATCAACGAGGTACATGACACAGTTAGTGTAGCAATAGGCTTAAGAATATCACAAATTTTAAAAAAAAAGAATATCACAAATAGTGAGGCTGATACAGGGGAGGGCAAGGTTCAGATCTATTGTTCACAGGGATACTATAAGCTGTGGCCAACCTGAAGGCACCTAACAACAAAACATTTTGGGAAGATTATAAATTACAATGTGTGATAGAAACATGTTGATATTTTTAGCTGTGGAAAATGTTCCCACACACAAAAATTCACACTTCATGTGAATATTTTTATGTCTGGAAAATATCAGTACACATATTTGGGAAAACCTTACAAATTGATGTTAAAATTCCTGGGATAAATATATAGGACATCTTCATGTGTAGTCCTTAAGTGCGACTTTTTAAAATAAACTTTAAGTTTGATGATGTGTCATATTATCACTTCTATTTTCTCAAGGAACAGGCAGAGAATTCATACCCCCAGACTCACTTTTAATTCAGTTGTAGGACTGTGATTTATATTCTACTGAACAGCTGCAACCAGGTGAGATTTGAAATTGGGAATGAACAAGGTGTGGAAATATGCAATGGAGAAGACATACCCTTCGCAAACTTGGTTGTGGAGGCCTCTGTCTTCAGGAAAGATCTCTGGTTGTTCAGTCTAAGTAGCAAAGATGTCAAGTGGTGAAGGTAGTTGAATTTTTACTAGCAAAGTCCTTGTGTTCTCCTTTGGCATTGTGTCTATCTCCACAGAATCGCAGGCTAACTCTTCAGTGATATTGAAGAGAAGTCTGTCAACCTTCTTTTAATAGATTCCTTTCCCTCTTCAACTAGCCAGAGCACATTCTGTTGTTTATAGTGAGGAATCCTGACCAGCATATGTCTCCATCTGTTCCATCTTCTCCTTATGGAAATCTTATTACTGGCATATATGGCCTCCTATCTCTGTCATCTGTGTCTTTTAAGAATACGGTTACTATTCCCACTTTTGCACTCTATTCCAGCTTTATATTTGATCAAATATTCCAGAAAGTTAACTTGGTTTATGGTTTTCTTTTTTTTTAAATTCTGATATTAATATTAAAAATTCTGAAATCATGATTTTCATTCCAAAGCCCTTTGTGGCCTCTAATCATAGCTCCTTATGTAAACTTAAATGATTATGTATTATTCTCTTGCTCCCTTTAGTTTGCATCTCCTGGAGCCATCTGTCCTTGGTATTTAGTTACATTTCCCTGCTGAAACTCCCATGTCAGCTTCTGTGGAGTGTGATTGTTCTCTGCCTGCTAATCTCAGTACATGAAAAATCCTTCAGCTTCATGATCCATTGGCTGTTAGCCTCTCTTTGAAGTAGTGGATAATAATGTAAATTTTTCTTTAAAAGTGTTTATAAACTATCCAAAATGCAAATTCACTGTCATCTACTTGGTTTTGACTCAAGACAACATTCTATGAAAGAGTTGAAATACCAAGACCAGAACTGCCTATATAGTTTCCAAAACTATACATCTTTAGATAAGTAGTTGCCTCTTCTTTCTCCCTTACAGCAGCTGGTTAAGTTTGAACTGCCAACCTTTTAGTTAACAGCTCAGTATTTTAATCACTGCATCATCAGAGATCCTTGTTGCCAAATTACATTGTGGAGGGAAAATATTATTCTCAGATGCATATTCCAAGGTGATCTAACAGTATTAGTGAACTTGAGTATCATGACTCAGACAGCATCTTATAACATCACATAAAAGAAGACAAGAACAGTTTCTTAGCTAGATGAAATCATTAAAGGTCACCAAGTTCTTCCAAACCATCATCTCGTTTACCTAGAACTGTAAGTCTGAGATTTAGTCAATGGAAATAGAAACAAATAGCATTTCCCTTAGATGATTCAAAGCACACATTTCTTCAGTAGTTTTCAAGTTCTTTTTTTTTTTTTTTTTTTTAGTTTCCAAGTTCTTTTATATGCTATACATTGTTCCTCAATCTACAAAGTTCATTATAATTCTGGATGTCATTTTTCTTTGACAGATACATTATTTGATTGATTGACGAAAACATTGATAAGTTTTCTTCTTTTCATCCAGAAGTAAAAGAATGAAATAACATATTGTACAACTAATTTGAAACACTTTGCTTACACAGAGCTGATGTGTTAACTTATAAGAATTTGTTTAATATTATCCTTATTCATGGATACTCATAATTCTAATAAAAAGGCAATCCTCTTTGATCAATTTTGTTAAATTTTTCCTTTATGAAGTAATACTCTTTATGCCTACTCTATACTTCACTGAGAGACTTAAATGTGAAATATTCAGTTACACATTCAGTTATTTCAGATTAAAATCATGTCTAATATAAGTACTGGGTGACCTTTGTAATAAAATAAGAAAAAGTAGACAGTTCAGTTGGGGGGGGGGGTGGGGAAGAAGAGAGAGAGAGAGAGAAATCCAAACAAAATTTGTCTAAATAGTACAAGTCTTCAAAGAAGTTACAAGAAAAATTTAAAGGTATTTTAAGTAACTTTAAAGAAAAACACAACTAATCAAAATGGGTGGAATATAAAGTACTGTATGGAGAGAAATCCCTAACATTACACATGTACATAGGAAAGGAAGAAAACTCTGAAATTATTTATCTTAGGTTTGTACTTTAAGACTAAAGAGAGAAACATAATATAAAGTCTAATGACATGTGATAAAAGTAACAAAACAAAAGCTGATATGTTGAAAAGATTAAAAAAAATTTTAGCCAGACCTACAAAAATAAACAAGCAAACATAAAGGACACAAATTACCAACATCATAAATGAAAGAGGCATCAACATTTTTTACTCCATGTACATTAAAATATAATAAAGGAATCCCCTAAGCAACTATATAACTGTAAAGTTGATAACTGAGAGGAAAGAAGTCTTGAAAGGTATAAATAACCAAACTTAAACAAGGAGAATTAGATTATTTGCTTTGCCCTGCATCTCATGCTTTACTGGAATAGAGAGTAATGTGTTGAATTGATAACTCAAAGATAGAGAATTCAAATCTGTAAGCAGGTCCTAGGGAGAAAAACGGGCAGTCGCCTCCCACTAAGATGTATAGTCTTGGGAAGCTGAAGGAAGGTTGCTGTGAGTTGGAATTGACTCACCAGCAGTGGGTTTGGTTTGAACATGTCTATTAGAAGGAGCTCTTGTGGCCCAATAGTTAAAATTTCAGCTGCTAACTGAGAGACTGGTGGTTCAAATCCACCAAAAATCTTCATGAAAAGCTGCTCCCATAAAATTCACTACCAAGAAAGTCCAATAGGAATGTTCTACTCTGTCACATGTGGTCACTATGAATTGCAATCAACTGGATCATGCTAAACAACAATATATCCATGTGTTAAAATAAATTAGTAACTGATTTACAATCATTACCAAGAAGAACAATTTCAGGCCACATAATTTCACTAATGACTTGTCTCGAGCATCTAAGGAAGAAGTAATGCCACTCTCCACTATCTCTTTCAGAAAATAGAAGCAAAGAAAGCATTCCTCAACTAATTCCTGGAGGCTAGAATTACCCGGCCTCTAATCTAGATAATGTTGGTGGTGTTGGTGGTGGTGTTATGTGCCATCAAGTTAGAACTAACTCATAGCTGATCTGGTAGTGAGTTTTTCAGGGGGAGTAAATCACACAGAAGGATATTGTCTACCTTTCTTCCACAAAGCAGCTAGCAGATTCCAAATGGGTTAATCTTTTGGATTAGCAGATAAAAACATTTTAAAAGTGAACATTACAGATCAATATCTCACATGAACACAGAAACAAAAATAATCAGCAAAATATTAGCAAATTCCATGCAACAATGCATAACAATAATTATACAGGATGATCAAATGGGATTCATTCCAGGTAAAAAGTCTAGCCAGCATTAAAAAAAATCATTACATATAATCTACAATTTTAATATGCTGAAGAAGATACTGCAACCAGATCTCAATCAGATGCTCAAATATGTCAGAGATTATGAGGATGGCACAAGCTAGGACAGGCTTCAGATCTGTTATTCATAGAGTGGCTATGAGTCATACTATCTACTCACACCAATGAGACAACAGCACCTACCAAGAACAACAACAAAGAAGACATGTATGATCATATCAGTAGATGCAAAAGGGAAAAAAAGCATTTCAAAATTCAACACCCATTTGTGAATTTAAAAACTACCAAAATTCTCAATGAAGTTGGAACAGCAGTAAAAGTCTTCAACTTAACCAAGAATATCTGCAAAAATACCCCAGTTAGTGACAATCTTAATGATAGTGGTGGTGGTGATGGTTGGATATTGTAGAGTCAGAATCAATCTATAGCAGACACTCTGAAGGGTTTTCAGAGGCAGTTAATGACAAAGGATATGATTGCTCATCCTTCTCCTGAGGAGCAGCTGCTGGATTCGAACCATGTGCCTTTGTGATTGCAGTGAAGCTTCTTGTCACTAGACCACCAGAGCTTCCCAAATTTGGAACAAAACAAGGATGGCTTCCCTCTTCATTAGTATTTAGTATTGTGCTCCAAGCTACAGCTTAGGAAAAGACAAGTAAATGTATCTTTGTTGCAAACAATGTGATTGCCCACATAGAAAATTTCATGGAAAAAGAAACAAACCAATGGCCTGAAAACTGAACGAATAAGCAAGGTCATAGCATACAATATTAATATTAATAACCAAGATGTGCCTAATACAGGCCATGGTCTTCTCAATTACTTGTTATGCTTCAGAGAGTTGGACCATGACTAAGGATGACAGAAGAAGAATCGATGACTTCGAGTTGTGGTGCTGGAGAAGAGTCTTGAACATACCATTGACTGCCAAGAAAACAAATTGTCTTGGAGAGGGAGAAATCAAGTATCTCCTTGGAGGCTAGGATTTTGAAGCTCCTTCTCACTTACTTTGGGCATGTGGGAGAAACCGGTAGTTGGAAAAAGACATCATGGTTGGAAGGATGGATGGACAGCACAGGAGGGGAAGACCCTGGATGAGATGAATTAATATAGTGACTGGGGCAATGAGTGTTGGTTTGTCAGAATTAGTGAGACTGGCTTAGGACAGGGCAGGGGACTAAATGGCACATAACAACAACATGTTATATTGGTTGATTTTTATTTAAACCTCTTGTTTAGAATCAACAAGACTTTGGGAAGGGCCTTTGTATTTAAAAGTCAGTTGTTATTATGTTTTGGAGGAACATTCTTGTAAGTGGTACAGCACTCTCCTGTCAATATATTGTACTGAGGTAAGCTGGGGTTGCTATGATGCTGAACTTTGTGCCATTTGGGTGTCAAATGCCATAACTGTTACCCATGGTGGACAGTGTTTAGTAGAGCTCCCAGTTTAAGACAGGTTTAGAAGCAAGAGTGGCATCCACTTCCTAAACAAGATGCCTCTGGAAACTCTATGAACTTTGATAAATGATTATAGTTATAGAAAGGCTTCAGGCCTTTTGTTCATAGAGTCAATATGAGTTGTACACCACTCGATGGCAACAACAACAATAATAACAACAACAAATATGCCAATTGCTTTCTATATATCTGCAACAAATAATTATAATTTAAAATTTAAAGAAATCAATAACCTCTAAAAGAGCAACCAAAACAGGAAATATTTAGGTATAAACAAAAGAATGAAAAACCCACTGACATCCAGACAATTCTGATTTATGGTGTCCTCCTTTGCCCTTGCCTTGATCATCCAATTGGATTTAAAGTTATAAATCTTTATGAGAGAAGACTGCCTATCTTTGTCTCTCTAGTAGTTTGATTCAAATAGCAAAGCTTTGGATTACAAGCTCAATACTCAATGCACTATGTTTTCAAAGTTAAAATATAATAACTAAATAGTGATGCAGAAAATTGAAAGTCCAATCAAAGAAATCAACTATGCCCAAAAGACCTAACATAATTAAGATGTCAGTTCTTCCTAACCTGAGCCATGGTTGTAATGAAATTTTAGCTAAAAGTACAGTAAGTTTGTTGCCATGGATCAGAATCAACTTGATTGCAACCAGCAACAGATATCAACATTTTAAAGTCTAGAATGACAGCTGTTATTATCTGCAAAATCAGAACAAGTCACAGCTGACTCTCCAGAGGGTATTCAGAGGCTATAAACGGCACAGCAAAAGATTGTCTATTTTTTTTGCACAGAGCACCTGATGGATTCCAACTGTGTGTCTTGTTTTGGCAATGCAGCTCCTCAAAACTAGGCCACAAGAGCTCCCTAAATAGAGAAAGAGGGACCCCTTGTGGCCTCATCTACAGGGAATTGCACGCTAACACAAAGGCAGAGTCGCTCCAACAATTTAGATCTACTTTCTAAGAGTAAAATGGATAAATTCTTCCATATCGTTTATAGACTTAGAAACCCACTGGAGGGATGAGAAATGAGCAGACTCCAACTCCGTGGCAATGTTGTTTGTTGTTACTGTTAGATGCTATGAAGTCACCTACAACTCCTAACAACACTAGGAACAACAGATCTGAACCTATAAACCTCACCATTCTCACTTCCCCTGAAGTGATTAAGCCCTGTTGTTACAGCCACTGTGTCAACTAATCCACTCTGGCTCTCCATCTTTCACAGCATGATGTCCTTTTCCAAAGAATGAACTTTCCTATCAATAAGGCCCCAGAATGTGAGATGAAATTTCACCATTCTTTTCTCTAAGGAGCACCCTAGTTGTATTTCCTGCCACACAGACTTGTTTGGCCTTTTGGCAGTCCATGAGATATTCAATACTCTTCTCCAACACCACAAGTGAAAGGCATTGATTATACTTCTGCCATCCTTACTCCTTGTCCAAGTTTTAGATACACAAGAAGTAATTGAAAATGCTATGGCCTCATCAGGCATAACTTAGTCTTTAAAACTGACACCTTTGCTCTTTAGCACTTTGGAGAGGTCCTTGATAGATTTTTCCATTGCAATGCATCTTTTGATTTCTTGACTGATGTTACTCTAGGTGTTGATTGTGGACCCAAATAAAATAAAATCATTGACAATTTCCATCTTCTATCTATCACGATGTTGTCTATTGGTCCTGTTTTTCTTTATTGTCATGTGTACAGTCAGTATAAACACACAGCTGACCTTCCAGTGGGGTTTCAGAGGCTGTGAATCATACAGGAGGAGACTGCTCATCTATATCCTACAGAACAACTAGTAGATTTGAACTGGCTGCCTTTGGATTGGCAGCACAACTCCTTGCTACCAAGCCACCAGGGCTCCGTTGGTCTAGTGATGAGAACTTTTATTTCCTTGATGCTGAAAGGTAATAATATTGAAGGTTTCCATCTTTGTTCTTCTTCAGTAAGTGCTTCAAGACCTCTTAACTTTTAGCAAGCAAGGTTGTGTCATCTGCATAACATAGGTTGGTGATGATTCTTCCTCCAATTCTGATGCTACTTTCTTCTTTAGACAGATACAACTCTCACATCTTTCACAAAATTAGCCCAAAATGGATCATA
The DNA here is from genome assembly GCF_000299155.1 of Elephantulus edwardii. Lineage (NCBI taxonomy): Eukaryota > Metazoa > Chordata > Mammalia > Macroscelidea > Macroscelididae > Elephantulus > Elephantulus edwardii. The sequence goes on from NW_006399751.1 coordinate 35,567,679, forward strand.
GGTTTAAAGAATTTATATCAAGAATTTTTATCAAGAATTTATAAGGAAATCTAGGTGATCTTGAATTCAGTAGTAAACTTTTAATTACAAATATAAAAGTAATCCAAAAAAAAAATATAAAAGAAAGTAATCCATAATAAAGGAAAAAAAATGGTACGCTATTAAAACTTAAAACTTCTGTTCTGTGAAATAAAGGCATTGTTAGCAAAGTCAAAAATCAAGCCAAGAACTGTGGGAGAAATATTTAAAAAAAACCCTACACACACACACACAAGCAAAAAAAAAAAAATATATATATATATCTGATTAGTATCCTTTACCATTCCATAACCTAATGGCTTCTAGTCAATTCTAACTTGTACTGGCCATATAGAATAGAGTAGAATTGTCCTACAGGGCTCACAAGATTGCAAATCTTTACAGAAAGAAATTGTATTATCTTTCTCCCAAGGAGACACTGATAAACTTAAGTGCCAACATTTCAGTTACAGCCCAACACGTAGTACACTGTGGCATCATGACTCTTCACTTAATATTAAAGTGAATCTAGAGGAAAGCTGGTACATTCATATAACATAGTATTACACAGCACTGAAAACAATGAAGAACTTGTGAAAGGCTACATAACATAGGTGAATCTAGAGAACATTGTATTGGGAAAAAACACCCTACCTCAGTCACCAAAGGACAAATAACATATAAGACTATATTGTTATCATTAAAGGAGGGTTATGGGAGAGGGGCATTGACGGAAAGAGCAGGAAATGAATGGCTAGATAATGAACAGTGCATTGGAATCCATGAAGGGAAGGTCTAGCTGAAATGAATGGATGGTCAGACATGTGCGTTGCAATTAACAGTCTGTAAAAGACCATGCATTGTGGATTGAATGGGGGCAAAATCCATGTGAATGAGTGAATGAAAAACCAATTCTTTGTTAACTTTCATTCAAATCACAATAAAAATTAAAAAAGGAACAAAACCCCCTCAAACTCATGTTCATTGACACGAAATCTGAACCAACTCGTACTTGACCTTTCTCTGAGTTTCTGAGGCTATACATAGCATGAGAAGAGAATTCCCATCCTTCTTACTTACAGCTGCTGGTGGGAAACCTCCATAGGCTTTGGGTTAGCAGTGCAATTCCCTGCTGACTGTACTGCCAGTACTTCCTCATGTAACATAAGATTAGTACAAGACAACAATGAGATATCACTTAACTGAATGAATAAATGAATAAATAAATACATACATAAGTCCCAAACCAAACCACCCTCAAGTTCACTGCTATTGAGCTAAATCTCAACTTCTCGTGACTCTAGAGGCCAAGGGAGAACTATCTCATAGGAGAAATCTTTCACAGAAGACAACTGCATCCTTCCCCTATAAACCAGCTGGCAAGTATGACACAGTAACTTGGTTATTAGCCAAGCACTTAACTACTGTGTCAACTGAGTTCCTGAAATAGTACTATATACATATTTTTAAAAATCAGATTAATTTACCAATTCAGACTCATAGTGACCCATGGTCTTCCAGAATAGAAATGTACTTACTTGACAGGGTTTGAGAGCAATACTTGGTTTTTTGGAAGTTGTTACCAGATCTTTTCCCCTCATATATTTTGGACATATTTCTAGAAGGTGCTATTCCTTAGAGAAGACATGATGTTGGGGAAAGTGGAGGGTAGGTAAAGGAGAGGAAGACCCTCAACCAGGTGGATTGACACGGTGACTGCTGCAGCAGGCTCTTGTGTGTCAGGAGTGTGAGGAGGCACAGGTTAGAATAGCGTTCAGATCTTTTGTTCATAGGATCATTAGGAGTCATGCTCAACCTGATGGCATCTAACAACAACAACAGTGCTAAACTGTTTGTACCACTCAGGACTCTTCAGAATACCTAACACTTCTTAAAACCGCCTGACAAAAAACAAGGAAAGTCTGAAGAAAATGATTCAGCCAAGAAGACATTATATCACTGAAAGTATGCAGCACCTTGAATGTGATCAGAAAAAGAACATTAAGTAAAAATGAAGGCCATCTATAGAAAGCATGGGTATTAGTTAATAAGGCATCAGTATTGGTTCATTAATTGCAACAAAAGGACTATATTAATGGAAGTTGTTAAATAATGGGTGAAAGTGGCTGTGGAATATAGGAAGCTATATTATCTTTATAATTTTGTGGAAATATAAAATTGTTCTGAAAAATAAATTTTATTGTAAGTTTTTTAAAAGACAAATCTATCTGCACTATGCCAAGTCTATAATTGAGCATCTTAAAAAGACATCTATAAAATCAGAAAACTATTTCATATCAGAAAAAAAATGTAGCTTCTCCCTTTTGCTAAATTATCAATCTCTTTTCTTACAAGCATCCTTGAATTTGAAAGATCACAATAGGCATTTGTTCCTATAGCATTTAGGAAAGCTTCTGTTAATTCCAGGTAAATATTATCAGCTTACAGGTTTACAGGTGACACTTTATCAGGTGTAGAAATAGTTATTCATATTATAAATGTTTGTTATGTCTGAAAATCAGTCCACAGGGAAACTAAGATAAGTGGAAGTGGCCTCACGCCAACTTCATTCAAAACATCTTGGATTAATTTTCAATTAATTATATCTCTGTGTTAAGTAGGAAAAGAATTTTAATTAATTTTAGACTTCAGTTCAATCCAGTTATCACTTAGTCAATTTGCACTCAAAGCGGTACCATGTTTTTCTGAGTAGAACTGTGATCCAGAGTTTTCAATGACTGAAAAATTTTAGATGTAAGTATTATTCAGTGTTATTGTTACTATTTGGTGCTGTCAAATCAGCTAGGACTCACAGTGACCCTATGAATAATGAATCATTGTTCACGTAATCCTTGCCCTAATCTGTGCTATCCTCAATATCTCTGATATTCTTGAACCCATTGTGACAGCCACTGTTTCAAACCATCTCTATGACCCTCCATCTATTCAAGGATGATTCCCCTTTCCAAGGACTAGTTCCTTATAACAATAGGCCCAAAAGAGGTGTGATAAAGTTTTACCATTCCTGCCAATAAGAATCATCCTGGTTGTGCTTTCTCCAAGATATGCTGGTTCTCTTAGCAGTCCATGCAATATTCCATGCTCTTTTCCAACACCATAACTCAACTGCAACAATTTTTCTTCTGCCATATTTATTTATGGTTGAATATTAGGGTTGATTAAAATTGAAATGTGAATGATATAGAATGAAAATTAAAATTGACAGGTGAATGACACAGAAAAGGAACAAGTTAGGAGAAGAGTGAAGAATTACTAGTGTCTGTACAACAATAAACACAAGCATATCTGCACTCTTGAGGATGGAGCGTGACAGAACAGGGTTCAGAACAGTTATTTATGAGGTCACTATACATCTTACCCAACATGATGTCACCTAACAACGACAACTGCGCATCCATGAGAGTTCAATCGTAGATATACAAACATTTTGATTAATGCAATCCAGAAGGGGCTAATGTCTGGAAAAAGACATCCTCTAAGTCAAGTTGTTCTTGTTGCTGTTGTTGTGGTTTGCCATCAAATCAGAACCAACCCATAGCTGAGACTGCAGTGGGTTTTCAGAGGCAGTTAATCACACCGGAGGAGATAGCCCATCCTTTTCCAGAGGAACAGCTGGTAGATTCGAATTGTGTGCCTTTTGGATTGCAGCACAGCTTTTTACTACTAAGCTATTAGAATTTAGTAAAATAGAAGTTACTGACAATTAGAAACACCCTTAGTGAGATAGATTAACACAGTGGTGGCTTAAACACAATAGTTTGAGCACAATTAAGATTATAAGCATGGTGCAATATTAGGTAATGTTTGGTTCTGTTGTATAGCAGATCACAATGAGTCAAAATTGACTTGATGGCACCTAACAACAATAACATTGTAATCCAATGGGATTTAGTATTATACGAGGAGGATACAGTGCTCATGAAATTGCTGGAAGCCTATGCAGGGCGTCTGAGAACAAGCCTTAAAAAAAATCACTGCAGAATTGTCTCACCGAGGAAACTGCTATCTCAGCTATAAGCAGGAAGTTGGAGATTCAAGGAGACACCACCTTAGCTCTGCTCCAGGGTTTAGGAAGCTGCTGCAGCTCCTGATCCAGGCCCTACACCAAGAAATGGAAACTGACTGCCTGACTCCTACCAGGCCCCCCTTTCCCCACACTTTTCTGCATTCACACCTCTCATGAGTGAATCTGATTGATTGAACTTAAATTACCACTGGAACTCCTGCTCCCAAAGAAACCCAAGAAATGTGCTTTCAAGCTTTTCAGTCTCTGCCACACAGAAATCACAATTAAAGAGAGTGGAATTGATAACTGAGTCAGTCAATCTAGTGTGTTCACCTCATGTGACAATAGATAATTGTAATGTGAATAATGCATATACAGAGTTATTATCAAAATGCTTCCTAATGGTGGTATATTTCTTTCCTAGTATTTAACAATTACCTATTCATATACATTATTGTAGCCAACTTAAATCTTAAGTTTCAAAATGAGATTCAAATTAGTGTAATTCTGTAGGTAATCTGTCCTGCTAAAATGTGTTCATGCCCTAGGGTCTATAACCAAAATAGCTTTTAATTTTTTTTTCTCTAAATTTCATATAATTGATCTTTTGATTCCTTGAAGTGTGCACATGCTCACACATACAGACTTGCATGAACACATTTACAAGCGCGCTGCACTCAGTGTTCCCCAAGCCAAGGAAATCCTCTGCTAAGACATACATTGTTGTTGTTGTAGGCTTTCAAGTTGATATCAAGCAGAGAGATGCTCTATGACACACTAGAACTATCTCATACAGTTTACTAGGTTGGATATAAGAGTAAATTGCCAGGGTTTTTTTCCTAAGATAAGCTGATGAGCTCAAACTTACTGTTAGTAGCTGAGTGTTTAACCATTATACTACAGGGCTTCTTGTACACACATAGTAACATAATCATTATGAAGACATCTGGAGATTTGTCTAACCTTACAACCTTAGTATTTGTATTTCTAAATTAAAATGTTTCTTCCTTGGAATAAAATATTAACCTAGTGTGGGAAATTAATCCTATGATCAAATATTCCTATAAAATAGCTTCCTATTTGTTCCCCTGCTTCCCATAATAGACTTCCTTAAATTCAAATGCAAATTTGTTGTCATTGAATCAGTGCCAACTCATAGCTGACCTCCATCGGTTTTCAGTGCTGTAAATCTCACAAGAGAAGGCTGCTCATCTTTCTGCCTGGAGAAGACTCACTGGTAGATTTGAATTGCCAGAGTGGCAGGGAGTTTGAGTTAGCAGTGTATTACCTACAGACTAAACCACCAGAGTTGATAGATTTCTTAGACACCAAGATAGTTTTGTTTTCCATATATAAGAATAAATAACCAAAGAAAGAATTTTTCCTTTACTTTTTAAAAAGAGGAGCTAACTGGGGGGGGGGGGGGGAGGGGAGGCAGGGAGAAAAGTGCAACAAAGAATGAATGGAAATCCAACATCTCCAGAAATTTGCTTGATCCAGGAGAGAGAAAGGGAGAGAAAGACAGAGGAGAGGCACGGAGAAAAAGGGAGAGGGAGAAGGAAAGGGGGGGAGAG
>NW_006399751.1:35573397-35580468 GCF_000299155.1 Elephantulus edwardii
AAATCTTTGTAAATGTTCATTAAAATTAATAAAATAAAAATAAAAAAGAATAAATATTGAAATTACCATACTAATTTACGATAAACTGAAGTTAATCCTAAGAAAATATAAAAGGAATTTTAAAAATGTAAAAAAAATGTAATGATACTTTGTACAGAGTTACCTTATGTTAGTGAGTTGAGGAAAAAACTTTCTATTAAAGTATACAAGAATAAAATTATTAGAGTCAAGCCAAAAGGATCAGTCACCAGATGTATTAGGTAACACAATTGCTATGGTCAGAGAAATTACTATTGAGTGAGGTATGAATGATGCCTTAACCAGTTACTAGAGGAGGTTCTGGTGGAACTCTGTTAGCTGTGCAACACTCCCATATGACCCCTGTCATCATTGGTGCATATAGACAAGTGAGATGCAAGAAATGTCATTTCAAAATGCCTCTTTATTACTGATAGCATCAATGAAAACACCTATGATTCAAATAAATTTTACCCCTATTTGTTTTCACTCATGCTTTAAATTCTTTCTAAATAATACATTCACAAATACAAACTACAACACAAGGAAGTTCTTTATCTGTCTGGAAATAACAATAAAGAAGAGAGCTGAGCACAATATAAAATCTGAAATAATGTGCTCTTCTCAGTCTATAAAATTCTCCAGATAAATTTTTGAAATGAAGTACTCATCATCATTCAAAAAAGAGTGCCAGGAAACAGTGGTTTAAGAGGACCCTAAATTTCACATGCTTACCCTTGAATTGCTACTATATCAAGAAAGGAATTTTCCACATTGAATTTACTAGCATATATCACTTTATTCATGAAACATCTATTCTCCTGTAAAACACACTTCATTTTATCTTCACTTTTGTACACCATAATTGAAGAAAGAAGTTCTTCATGCATGTCTCCCAAATATATTAAAAAGAAAGGAAGAATTTCAACCATCAGATTTTCACTAACATGGAAAACTTATACTAAATTTTTATGAGCTGAAATCAGCAAATGGCATGAGAATAGGCATTATAAAAAGAAATTCCTTTTCAAATCAGACGTTATGCATTGTTTTCCTTACACATGAATTTTTTTTAAAAAACAATATTTGTAAGAGCTAGTTTACATAGCTATACTGTGTGTGTGTGTGTGTGTGTGTGTGTGTGTGTGTGTGGTGTTTATTTTCAATATGACTTATTAGCTGTAGTTTGACCACCAGCTCTGGTGAGCTCTGGTGGCCTAATGGTGAGAAACTGCTCTGCAATCCCAAAGGTGTACAGATCACATTTATCAGCTGCTCTGCAGGAGAAGGATGGACCGTCTCCTCCTGTGTGATTAACTACCTCTGAAAACCCAGTAGAGGGCCAGCTATGGCTCAGTTCTGACCCCACAGTACACAACAACAACAAAGCCATAGTTTAACTTTGCTATATAGATGAGTAGAAATATGCAAAGAGAACCTATTAGCCTATCTACAAGGAGATTGGCTATCTATCAATCCACAAAAGGATTGGCTAGTCTCACTTATCCACAAGGGGATTGGCTAGCCACTCTATTAAATTTAATAACCCAAAATCAAAAAGAGAGATTTCACTACCACCACCAGCATAGAAACCTCACCACAAGGAAAAGAGCATCTATGGCCAAACTAGAGACCTGGCATGAGATGGGAGCTTCAGACTGCTACACCATGGGAATGCTTTTGCCCAAGTTTGTTGGACAACTGGAAGATGGAGACCATAAATTCCAGGACTGAGAACTTTGTAACACTGGCTAACACTGAGAAGGAAAGGAATTAGTATTGGCAGGACTGTGAACTTTATAACACTGGTCTAAAGCCATGCCACTCAAGGCTGAGGTGCCTAATAAACCCATTTCAGGAGTCATTCTGACTGTATTCTGCTACTAACTTGGATTATAACCATTTGGTTACCCTAACATGGATCTTATGGTCTGCAAAGCAGTAAGATTGGTGTTGAAAAGAGTCTAAAGATGTATGGGAACATGAGGGACATATCTGACCTCAAGAGAATTGGTTTTGTGTTATTGATATTGTTGGTGTGCGCAGTTCCCCTTTGTGAAGTTGATTAAGTTGAGATATGGTCATCCCCACATGACTCGTGTTTTTGTTTTTGTGTTTTTTGTTGGTTTTTTAAAAATTTCTTTTATTTCATCATTTTTTGTGTGCACCGTCAAAACAGATCTGACTGGTACAGGAGGAGATTGTTCCTCCTTCTCCAGCAGAGCATCTGGTGGATTTGAACCGTGCACCTCTAAGACTGTAGTTACAGGTTCTTGCCACTAGGCCACCAGAGCGCGCCAGACTCGTTTTTTTTTTTTACAAAATGTTTTTGTGTACATTACTTTGCTTTAGCTTTGCCTCCAAGTAATAAAGATAGAGGGGTTTTGTTGACATGTATAAACTCAATTTATTGTAAGGTAGTCTTGGCAAATTATACAAGATCTTAAGATGTTCATTTAAAACAGGAGAACTAGATTAAGTTGTTCCTTTTTACAAGGTTAAGGTGCTCTGACTAATTAAACAGATTAAATGTGGGACGGCTAACTAAACAGTAAGTAATGGGTTTGGGTTTAGTTGGGCCATGACAATGTTAGTTCAATGGATGGTCACAGTCAAAATTTTTAGACTTCAGGTTTTTACCTTTTTAAAAAGAGTTTTTAGAGGCAAGTTTGTCCAAGGCTCGAGCTTGGTGGATGTCCCTTGTCTAAGACAAGCTGCTGTAGTCAAAGTCTCAGCAAGTTCTCAGTCTTCAGAAAGAAGACTGAGGAGAAATATCTCTTTCCTTGTGCCGTCTCTCGGTAACTGTGCAGAAATGTATCATTATTTTGTGTTTTTTCAACTTGACTCCATAAGGATCTACAAAAGACATATTCTTTCCAGGGCTAGACATTAGCTGAATGACTCCATTTTTTTGTTCTCATGGCTATAGATTTTAAAAGGTTGTTCAGATCTATTTCTCAAGGCTAGTTTATAAAGCATGACTATGCTATGCTTTCTGTTATTACAAAGTGCTTGGTCAAAATGAAAAGTGATTTACAAACTTCATTTACTTCTAAGTTCATAAATATTTTCAACAACTTTCCAATGATTTACAGGTTTCTAATGATCCATTCTAATTATTTATTGGGAGCTCTAGTGGCTTCTTGTTGTGGTCAGGTGCTGGCAAATATGACACATAGCAACCCTGTCAACAACAGATCTGAACCTTTTCCTATTCTATGCCATCTCCACAATCTCTGATACACTCAAGGTCACTGTTGCAAACACTATGTCAATCTATCTGGTTGATGGTCTTAGTCTTCTCTTTCACCAACCCTCAACTTTTCCGAGTGTGATGTCCATTTCCAAGGAATAACCTCTCATAGTTACATGTTCGAAGTATGTGAGATGAAGCTTTATCGTATTTGGCCCCAAAGAACATTCTAGCTGCACCTTCTCCTAGACACTCTTGTTTTCACTTTTGGCAGTTCATGGGATATTCAGTACTCTTCTCCAATATCACAGCTCAAAGGGATCAATTCTTCTTCTGTCACCATTATTCATTGCCCAGCTCTCAAAAGCATAGCAAGTGATTGAAAAGACTATGACCAGAATCATGTACATCTTAATCTTAAAACTGACATCACTGTTCCTTAGTAATTTGGACAGATCCTGACAGCAGACTTGTCCAGTACAATATGTCTCCTCATTTCCTGATTGCTAATACCAAAGATATTGGTTGTAGATCTAAGTAAGATGAAGTCGCTGACAATTTCATTCTTTTCTTCATTTATCATAATGTTGCCTATCTGTCTAGTAGCAAGAAATTTTGTTTTCTTGATGTTGAAATGCAATAAAAGCTATATTCTTTGAGATTTCCAGGAAGCACATAAAGTTCTCCTTACTTTGAGTAAACAAGGTTGTGTTATCTGTATAATGAAGTTTATTGATAAGTCTCCCTCTAATCCTGATGCTGCATTCTTCTTCACAGAGTTCAACTTTTCAATCAGTTGGCTCAGCATACAGATTGATTACATATGGAGAGAGGTTACTATTCTGATGCACACCATTCTTAAGTTTAAACCATGTACTGTTTCCTCACTCTGTTTGCAAAACAGCCCCTTGGTCTAGGTATAGATTTTGTATGAGCACACAAAAAACAGTTTTGAGATTCCGATTCTTCCTAATTTTAATGTAATTAGTTATGATCCACACAGTCAAATGTTTTTGAACAGTCAATAAAACACAAGTAAACAGTAAACATTCTTCTGGCATTCTTTGTTTTCAGGCAGGATCCATCTGGCATTAGCAATAATACACCTGGTACTTTAACCTCTTCTAAATCTAAATCCAGTTTGAACTTTTGGCAATTCTCTATGCACTGTTATCATCGTTTTTTTAATGATCTCAAGCAATATTTTGCTTGTATGTGATATTAATTATGTAGTTCAATAATTTCCACATTCTCTTGAATCACCATTCTTGGAAATGAGAACGAACATAGATCTTTTCAAGTAAGTTGGCAAGGCAGTTGCCTTCCAAATTTCCTGGCATAGAGTAGTGAGAACATCCAAGGCTGTGTCTGTTAGCTGAAACATGTCACTTGTTATTCCATCAATTTTTTTGGCATTTTCCCCCCCAAAGTTTCCGATACAATTTGAACTTCTCCCTTCATTATCACTGGCTTTTTATTTTGCTTTTATTTTTGTTGGTTCACATACAAAATTTCATATACTTTGTGTTTCACTTATTTATATTCTGTTTTATGCAATTTTTTATTTTTATTGTGTGTCATATACTCATTCATAAACATATTTTACATAATTACTGTTGGTCTATGCTATTATTACCCTGTCTTTACTAGTTCCAGTTGAATCTTTCCTTCACACACACACAAACACACACTTTCACATACACTCACACAGTCCCCTATCTGCCCACTAAACACTGCACAGTCCCCCCATCTGCCCACTAAGCACTGCAATTATTAGTAATTTCCACACTTCCCCTTTCTTCCCCTTTTTTTTCCTTTCCCCTTTTGGACATTTATAAACATCTTGGTTTTATCCTTCTATTTCACAAAGAAATGATTTTATGCTATATTTTTCCTTATGAGTCTGTGTTAGTTCCCTCAGCACAACAATCTCTAGACTTTCCAATATTATATACTATTTTACACAGTCATTGTTTCTTCTTCTTTGTTGTTGTTAGGGGCCATTGAGTTGAGCACAATTCATAGAAACCCCATGAACAAAAGATTTTAATCCTCTCCTATCCTCTCAATCGCTAACACATTTAAGCCACAGTCACTGTGTCAATCCACCTGGTTGAGGGTCCTTTCCTTCTTAACCATCCCTTAATCTTTTCAAGCATGATATCCCTCTCCAAGGAATAGCCTTTCCTTCCAAAATGCCAAAAATACTTGAGACAAAACTTTATAACCTTTTCTTCCAAGGGGCATTCTGTCTGTACCTTCTCCAAGAGATATCTGTTTGTTCTTTTGGCAGTCTGTGGAATCTTCAGCACTATTCTCCAACACTACAGCTCAAAGGCTCAATTCTTATTCATTGTCTAGCTCTCAGATGCACAGTAAGTCATTGAAAAGACAATGACATGAATAAAACACACCTTGGAACTCAAATTGACATCATTGTTTCTCAATAATTTGGAGAATTCTTGAATGCGGTGCAACATGCACTTTCCCAGTGCAATATGTCTCTTGATCTCCTGACTGTTACTACCAAGTGTATTGATTGCAGATCCAAGTAAGATGAAGTTGTTGACAGTCTTAATATCTTCTCCATTTATTGTGATGTTGCCTATAGGTCCAGTGGTGAGAATTTTTGTTTCTTCATGTTGAGATGCAATTCACATTGAAGGCTGCAGCAAGTACTTCTTGTCCTCCTCACTTTCAGCATGCAAAGTTGTTACATAAAGCAATTGCTTATATATTAGTTCAAATTGAAGCTTAATGCAATGAAAACAAGTCCACAAGAACCAAAATATGAATTTGAATCTATCCTACATGAAGTTAAAACCTATCTTAATAGGTCTGATACATTGAACATCAATGATCAAAGACCAGATGAGTTTGGGATGACATTAATGATTTCATCCGTGAAGAAAGAAAAAGGTTACTAAAAAGACAAAGATGAAATAACCAAATTAGATGTCAGAAGAGATCCTGAAAATCTCACTAAAGTGCCAAAAAAAAAAAACAAAGAGATGCTGAAATAAAATAACCGAACAAGAGATTTTAAAAGGTAGCTTGTGAAGACAAAGCAAACTCCCATCAATGTGCAGAGACCTAGAGTTGGAGGATAAAAAGGGAAGAATTTGTGGAACATTTCTCAAGCTGAAAGAGTTGAAAAACAAATTGAAGCCTTGATTGCAATAATTAGGGATTCTACGAGTAAAATCTTGAATGATCTAGATCATATTCAAAAGAAGATAGAGTACAGAGTCACTGTACCAAAAATTATTGGCCTACATTAAAACATTTCAAGAGCCAGTGATAATGAAGGAAAAAGTTCAAGCTGTACTGAAGGCATTGGTAAAATTTAAGGCCCCAGGAATGGATGGAATACCAACTGATATTATTTAAATGACGTTTTAGATGTAGCCCAGGAAGCGTTCACCAGTCTACGCCAGGAAATTTGGAGTACAGCTGTCTGGCCAGCTGACAGGAAGAGATTCATGTTTGTTCCCATTGCCCAAAAATGTGATCCAATACAATGAAAAAAATTATCTAACATTATTATTATTATCACATGCAAGGAAAAGACTGCTGTAGGTGATTCTAAAATCACTAGAACAGTACATAAACAGTAAACTACCAGATGTTCAGGCTAGAGTTAGAAGAGGCAGTGGCATCAGGGATATTATTGTTGTTGTCAGATGTATCCTGGCTGAAAACAGAAAGTATCAGAATATTTCTTTATGCTTTATTGACTATGCAAAGGCATTTGACTGTGTGTACCATAACAAATTATGGTTATAATTGAGAATAGTGGGAATTCCAGAACACTTAATTGGACTCATGCAAAATCTATACCTAGACCAAGAGGCTACTGT
>NW_006399751.1:35581478-35596450 GCF_000299155.1 Elephantulus edwardii
AGTCTTTTTCTTCTAGAGGCCTGGTAATATTCTGTAAAATTTCATTACAAGACCCTTTGCTGAGATTTTATTGCCAAGTAGTTTTTTTCTTTTCACACTACTGGAAACTGTTTTTAAGCACTAAGGGACTTAATTTTAAAAGACCCTACTCATCATTTTTGCCCTCTTCTTGTGCATTTATAGGTATATTTGCAAGCCTTTGGTGACTTAGTGGCAAGAATCCGTGCTGCAGTACTAAAGGCATGTGGTTCAAGTCCACCAGCTGCTCTGTGAGAGAAGGCTAGGCAGTCCCTTCCCATGAGATTAACTGCCTCTGAAAATCCACTGCAGGGTCAGCTATGGGTCAGTTTTGACTTGATGGTACACAGCAACAACATTTATGCCATAGCTTAGGGTTTCTATGTTTGGTCCCATTTTTGTCTCTTCTGATCTTCCTGGTCTGGGGCTTTACCCATATGTCTCTGATCTACTTTGAGCTGATTTTTATGTTTTGTATGAGATGTGGATCCTATTTCAGTTTTCTGCTGGCAGATTTCCAGTTTTACCAATACCATTTGATGAAAAGGCTGAAATTTCCCATTTGATAGGTTTTGCTCCCTTGTCAAATAACAATTGACAATAGGTAGATGGGTTAATTTCTTGGTTCTCAATTCTATTCCATTGGTCTATGTGTCTGCCATTCTACCAATACAATGCTGCTTTGGTTATTAGAGCTGTGTAATAGGTCTTGAGATCAGGCAGTGCCTTGCTTCCAACTTAACTTTTTTATTTTTTTTAATAAGAGCTTTGCTTATTCAAAGTCACTCTCCTTTCCAAATAAACCTGCAAATTGCCTGTTCTCTTTTTGAAAAATTAGTTCGATATCTATATTGATAGTCCATTGAGCATAAGGATTGTTTTTGGCAGGACTGTCATTTTCATTATGTTGAATATTCCTATATATGAATAGAGAATATTTTTCTATTTAGTTAGGTATCTAATTTTTTCTTGTACTAATATTGTATAGTTTTGCTTATAAAGATGCTTTGTGTCTCTATTTAGGTTTATTCCCAAGTATTTCATCTGGTGATTGGCTGTTGTACCTGGTGTTGTCTTCTTAGTTTCCTTTTCCATGTTTTCTTTGTTGTTGTTGAGAAATTCCACTGATATTTACATTTGATCTTGACTCCTGTCACTTTAGTAAATTGGTCTGCTAGGTATAAGGGGGTTTTTGTTGCTGAATGACAATTTGGATGTCTCTTATTTCCTTATCTTGCCTAACTGCCCTAGTAAATATTTCAAATGCATTGCTGAATAGGAGTGTTGATAATAGGCATTCTTGTTTGGTCTCCATTCACAAGGTGAATTCCTTTAGTCTTTGTCCATTAAGAATGATGGTAGCTCCTGGATTTGTGTACACACTTTTCATCATGTTAGGTAAATTACTTTCTATTTCTATTTTGTGGAATGCTTTAATCAAGAAGTGTTATTGGGTTTTGTCAAAGGCCTTTATTGCATTAACTGATAGGATCACCTGGTTCTCCTTTGCTTTGTCAATGCGATGAATTACATTGAATGTCTTCTTATGTCTTCTCATGAACCATCCTTACATACCTGCTATGAATCTCACTTGGCCATGATGAATTATTTTTTCGATATCTCACTTGGCCATGATGAATTATTTTTTCGATATATAGTATAGAACAGTGTTCAGGTCATTTGTTCATAGGGTCTCTATGAGTTACACTTGACTTGACAGCACATAAACAACAAGAACAAACATTGTTAGATTCTGTTGCCCAGGATTTTGTTAAGGATTTTAGAAGCTATGTTAATCGGAGATATTGGTAAGCAGTTTTCTTTTTTGGTAATGTCTTTTACTTCTTCTGGCATTAGTATTATGCTTGTTTTGTGGAATTACTCTGGGAGTGTTCCTTCTTTTTTTGTTTTTTTAATAATTTCAGTATAATTGGTGATAGATCTCTGAATGTTTGGTAGAATTCAGCTGTGAAGCCATCTGAGTCAGAAATTTTTTGGGGGATGGACATTTTTTTATGGCCAGTTCAATTTTTTTTTTTTTTGTGATGAAAGAATAGTTCAAGTGTTCTACATCTGCCCGTGTCACTCTGAGTAGCCTGTGTGTTTAAAGTCATTTGTCCATTTCCTCTAGGTTTTCAAGTTTATTAGAGTATAACTTTTCATAATACTTCATTATTATCAGCTGGCTTTGTGGTGATGTCACCTCTATTATTCTTATTCAAGTTATTGATGTCTTTTTTTCTTTTCTTTTGTTAAGTTTGCCAATGATTTCTCTATTTTATTGACCCTTTTGAAGAATGAGCTCCTGGTCTTGCTGATTTTTCAATGTTTTTCTTCATTTTTATCCCATCTATTTCAGCCTTACTTCTTATCATTTCCTTTCTTCTAGAGGCTATGGGATTAGCTTGTTCTTTTTCTTCTATTTGAGTTCTACTGAGTTCTTCTAATTGAGGCATTGAGTTAAGTAGATAATCTAGCTAATTCATTCTTTTTTTTTATATTTATCTATTGTTATGAACTGCCCATTAAGAAGAGCCTTAGCTATATTCCAGATGTTTTAATACATCATATTTTCATTCAATTCAAGGAACTTTTTAATTTCACTTTTTATGTCTTCTATAACTCAATAGTGCTCAAGTAAAGTGCTATTTAGTTTCTATTTTGGTGGGTTTTTAATCCTATCTCCTCTTGTCATTTTCTACTTTTATAGCATTGTCATCTGAGAAGATATTTTGTTTTATTTCAATATTTTTAATTGTTGAGACTTGCTTTGTTTCCTCATATATGATAAATTAAAAAGAAATATTAGGTGCACTTGAGAAGAAACTTGAGGTTTCTTTAGATGCAGTACTGTGAATACGTCTACAAGTTCAAGTTAGCTAATTGCATTATTAGTTCTTCTGTATTTTTATTGACTTTCTTCAAATTGACCTTTTTTTGTTGAGAATAGTGTGTTAAAGTCCCCTACTACTATTGTGATGCTATTTCTTTCTTCAAAACTGTTTAGCATTGTTCTGTGTATTTTGTGAGTCTATTGTTTGGTAGCATAGCACTGATCCATGCATTGTTGTAACTCGTGGTTGTTGTGATGCTGCACACTGTGACACGGATGTGCCAAATTTGATAATGGTTACCCGTGGTGGACAGTGTCTGCTGGAGCTTCCCGATTAAAACAAGTCTGGAAGCAGGAGTGGCATCCACTTCCGAAGTGCCTTCACTCCAGAAACCCTATGAAAAGTGCCTCAGGCCTTTTTTTCATAGGGTGGCCATGAGTCCTCTACAACTCAATGGCACCTAACAACAACAACAAAATTGTTTAGTATATAGATGCTAATCAAAATATATCTTCTTGATTTATTGTGCCTTTAATCATTGTATAGTTGTTGCTATTGTTGTTATGTGCCATTGTGTCCTCTGTGACTCAGAGTGACGCTATGTACAACAGCTCTGAACCCTACTCTATCCTGAGCCAGTCTCACAGTTTCTGACACACCTAACCTCATTACCCCAATTACTGTGTCAACAATCCATTTTATCCAGAGTCTTCCTCTCCTGTGCTGTCTCTCTGCCTTTCCAAACCTAATAGCCTTCTCCAGGGCATTATGGATTGGTCCCCCCTGGCCACTTGCCCAAAGGATATGAGACAAAGCTTCAAAATTCTTGCTTCCAAGAAGCAGCTTGGTTTCACTCTCTCCAAGACAGTACTGTTTGTTCTCTTGGCAGTGCATGGTAGGTTTAAGACTCATCTCCAGCACCACGATTTAAAAGCATCAATTATGTCATTCTTATTCATTGTCCAGCTCTCTGATACCTAACAAATAATTTCAAATACCATCACCTTAATTAGGCACATCTTAGCGTCTAGACTAACATCCTTGCTCCTTAGCACTTTAGAGAGGTCCCTGACAGAAGATTTTCCTAATGCAATCCATCTTTTGATTTCTAGACAGCTGATGCCAAGAATATTGATTGTGGAACCAAAAAATCTGAAATTGTGAAAAATCTCAATCTCCTCTTCATCTATTATAGTATTGTTAATTGGCCTAGTGGTGAGAGTCTTTGTCTTCTTGATGTTGAGCTTCAATCTATACTGAATTCTACAGTCCTTGACCTTCTACAGCAAACACTTTACATCCTCCACAGTTTCATCAAGCAAGGTTGTGTCATAACACAGATTGTTGATAAGTCTTCCTTCAATCATGATGCCACATTCTTCCTCAGAAAGTCTAGCCTCTCAGATTGTCTGTTCTGCATACAGATTGAAAGGGTATGAAGAAAGGAAGCATCCCTGATGCACTCTACCCTGATTTTGAACCATACAGGGTTTCCTTGCTCTGTTCCAAAGACTGTTACCTGGTCCAAGTATAGGTTCACATGAGTACCATTATGGTTCTGAGATTCCCATTCTTCTCAGAGTTAGCCACAAGCTGTTGTGATCCACACAGTTAAATGCCTTTGCACAGTCAATAAAACACAAATAGAAACTCCTCTGATACTCTTTGTTTTTAGTCATGATCCATATCATATAGCCAATAATGTCTCTAGTACCATGGCCTGTTCCAAAGCTGGTCTGTATTCCTGGTAGTTTTCTGTGAATGTACTGTTCCAGTCACTTTTGGATAATCTTCAGCAGGATTTTGCTAGTGTGTGATATTAGTTAATATTGTTTGATAATTTCCACACTCTCTTGGGTCACCTTTTTTTGGCATAGGAATAAACATGGATCCTCCAGATTCTTGGCACAATTTGATGAGTAAATCTAGGGCAGCATCTGTTTGTTGAAATATGCCAATATGAAATATGAAATATTCTTACAATTCATGGGTCCTTGTTTTTGCCAATTTCCCTAGAGACACTTGACCTTCCTCCTTCATCACCATTACCTTTTCATGAAATTCTCCTGTGTCATCTAATTCTTTTTGGTACAGTGACTCTGTGTACTCCTTCCATCTTCTTTTAATGCTTCCTGGGTCATTCAATATTCTGCCCATAGCATCCTTTAGAATTGCAACACAAGGCTTCAGTCTTTACCTTTTATGATGGTTTTCTTCCTGAAATCCATTTCATCAGAGATGGAATTAGTACTGTGACTCTAACTTTCTTATAGATAGCATTTACTTGGTATAGTGTTTTTTTCCTACCCTTTGATTTTGAGTCTATCTTTTTTCTCATTTCTTAGATGTGCCTCTTATAAGCAATATACTTGATAGGCTTTGTTGGTTTTTATCCATTCTGCTACTTTTATTTTTCTTTTGGGGTCTAGTCTGTTTGAAGTTTGCTGAATTTCATGAATGTGGGTTTCTTTGTTTCTCATGACAGTTGGGAATTTTTCTTCTAGGACCTTTTCCACAATTTTCTTAATGCTTTTCCCCATGCATTCTGCTCTGGAATTCTAATCACACATATGTTGTTCTATTTGATGTTATCCCACATGAATCTAATGTTTCCTTCATTTTCCATCTGTCTTCCCTCTGTTGTTTTGTTTTTCTTTTCTGTTTCCCACTCCCCCCTTCTTCTGCAGCTGGTCAAGAGGGATTCATTCCTACCTGTCTCCTCTCCTGAGGCTGATTGATGTGCACTCTGAAACCTTCTACAAAAGAGTATGGCTCTAAGAAAGCAGGAGTGCAGGGAGAAGGCAGAATAGAGGCAGTAGAGGAGTGCAGGGTGGAGCAGCATGGGCTGGTACAGCCTGGAGATAGAGTTAGAGTTCACATACGTGGTTCCTTGATGCACCAAACTGACATACAGCGTGCTGTTGTTGTATAGCAGCAACAAATAAATAATAATGTTCTCTCAGCATTTGTTTTTCTTTTAGACACCATTTTGACATATCGTGCTAACAAACTAAAATGTAATCTTATTTTCTTCTATATATTGATCAGTTAACTGACTGTAATTTTAAAATAGATAAGTAGTAGAAGTTTAATATAATATGACATCCTTTTTGCCAAGGTAAAAATAAAAAGAAATTAACATCTATTGAGTGCCTAGCATATAACTAGCAGGATGATTGATGTATTTACATGTATTATTTTAATGTTCCCCAAAACTCTCTGAAGTATAAAAAAATTTATGCAGAAGAAATGACAGAAGCTAGAGTTTAAATATTGCATGAGAAATTCTGTTACTGATAAATGATAGACCTGTTATTTTGACCCAATTCTGTTATTCTCCAAAGCCATGCTTCTTTCACAGCTTTAAACATTTGCTTCTGCAAGATTTACTATTATAAAAATTAAACAGAGCAAGCATTCTTTTCTATTCCTGCAGCAGGGTCCAGAAAACAGGTGCCTTGGGTACAAAGCTGCCCTGCAGTTTGTCTCTGAACAGCTTTCCATGCTGACCATAGCCGTGTCTTATTTGTCCTGTGGTCTCAGATATGTAATAACAGTGTGCCCTATATCTAGAAAGGTAATCCAACTTGGTGGAATGAGAAGATTGTCCTTAAATTAGGGTATTTCATTTTAGAAGCTACCTTCTTTAATTTTTCCATGCTGTAGAGTAAAATACAGCATTAAAAAGGGAAATTGAAAGAATTTGTTCCTTTTGTTCAGGTTTGTGGTTTTTTTTAATGTGGCAAAAGTACATAAAAACATTTGTCAATTCAACATTTTCACATGCACAATTCAGTTGCATAACCATCACCACTATTCATTCCCAAATTATTCTAGTGCCCCAAGCCATGAATCCCTGTCTTCCTCTCCCTCCAACCTGTTGATGCTGTTTTTCCAGTCAATTCCAACTCAATGGACAATTTCATGTGTTCAGAACAGAGCTTTGCTCCATCGGGCTTTTAACTATGATCATTCAGACGCAGAGCAATGTGTCTATTCTAGGAAACTCTATCAATGGAATCATACAGTGTTTATCCATTTACTGTAGTTCAGGTGAAAGTTTAAAGAACAAATTAGCTTTCCATTCAATAAATGAAACACGTTTTGCTTCATAACAATAGTTGAAATCGCTCAATGCACTGTCACTCCTCTTACTTCCTCCCTGGGTTCCCTGTTTGCATTAGTCCTTTCATCTTCCTTCCTGTCTTCTGAGCTTTGTTTTTAGACAATTGTTGTCTTTTTGGTTCTTTGTGTTGATCCTTCAGAAGCATGGATTAAGCATTGTGCTACAACAAAAAGATCAACAGTTCAAATCTGCAAGGAACTTTGTTTGTGGGAGGAAGATGAGGCTGTCTGCTTTCTTCAAGATGCACAGACTTAGAAGTCCAAAGGGGCAGCTCTCCTTTGTGCTAGGAAGTTGTTATGAGTTGGAATCAGCCTTATGGCAGTAGGTTTCTTTTAGCTTGGCTCATTATTCTGAGGAATACACTCTTTGTATTACTCTTTATGTCTTAGGCTCGTTGTTTGGTTGCAAGGTGATCCCTGAAAGTAGGTCCAGGTCAAAATTTGAAGGGTTTCTAAATGCTACAGTCATGGGCTTCTAGTCACTCTTTTTTTCAAATGAGTTACTCATTCAGCTAAATATTTTCAAAGTCCATTTATCTTATAGCACTTAAGAGGACTTCATTTCATTTTTATGGCTGAATAATATTCTTCATACACAGACACAGAGAAATTATCCATTCATCTGTTTATGGACATTTAGGTGTTTCCACCTTTTGGTCATTGTGAATAATGCTGCAGTGATCATTGTGTACAAATTCCAGCAACCAATATTTTGGAGCATATACCTACGGGTGGAATTGCTTCTTTATATGGTAGTTCTTTAATGAACAAAACATTAATTACTAAATGCCAGATAATATGTAGAATGGCATCAGGGGAAGCATGATATATGAAAAAAGCAAAAGTTCATTTTAAAAACAGTAAAGAAAGGAAAAACCAAAATGGATAACAGAATTGAAGAAAAAAATGTAAACTTCAACTTAAAATACTGAAGGACTTCATAGGCAAAGTAGATAATGATCAAGAAGCATGAAAGAAGACAAGAGGAACACAGAGAGGCACTGGACTGAGAAGAATCAGTTCCATGCTCAACCATTTAAGGAAAGAGCATGTGATCAACAACAAATGTTACTGAAGAAAGAAGCTACAGTGAAGGCAGTGAAGAAAATTAACAAAACAAAAAACAGCCAAGGCTCCAGGAATTGACTTAATATCAATTGAGATGTTTCAACAAATGGACATAGTGCTAGACATAATCATTTGTGTTTGCAAAGAAATCTCAAAGACAGTTACCTGGCCAACTGAGTGGAAGTGATCCCTAACTGTGGCCATTCCGAAGAAAGGTGATCTCACATGTGATAACCATAAAACAAGATTATTACTATCACACACAGGTAATATCTTGCTGAGGATAATTTAAAAATGACTGGAGCACTTCAGCAGAGAATTGATGGAAAATCATAGTGGATTCAGAAGGGAAAGCTGAATAAAGGATTACTGATGTCACATAGATCTTCTCTGAAAGTAGAGACCAGAAGATTAAAAAGATTACCATAAGATGTTTACCTGAGTGCTACTGACTATGAAAAATCATTCAAGTATGTAGATAACTCTATAAATAATGGAATTCAAGAACACTTAATTGAACTCATTTGGAACCTGTGCATTGACCAACAGGAAGTTGTTCAAACAAAAGAGGGGATGCTGTAAGGCTTAATTAAAATCAAGAAATACGCATGTCAGAGTTGTATCCCTTCAGTATATCTATTTAAATTATATGCTAAGTGAATAATCGAATAAACTGGATTATAGGAAGAAAAGATCCAATCAGCATGTTATCAATGTAATGGATCACGTGACAATTTGTGGGAGAGAAAAGCTATGAGGATCCCTGCAGACTAAATTACAACATACTGCTGAAGACTTGCATACCCTGAGGTAGGATCATGGATATATACGGCTACAATTTCTAAGTGAAGGGAAACGGTTTCTGATGTTCCCCCTAAATTAAAAGCTAATACACTAGCAGTTCCATCGGTGAAAGGTGGGCAATCACCTCCTCTGATAAGATTTACAGCATCAGAAACTTGAAGGAAACTCAGAAACTCGTTATGAGTTGGAACTGATTTGATGGAACTGCATTTGCGATAGTTTTTTGGTGGGTTCTTTTGTTTGTTTTTTGCTTTATGTTGTTATTTGTTGTTGTGTACCATAAAGTCAGAACCATCTCATAGCTGACCATCCAGTAGGTTTGTTGTTGTTGTTGTTAAGTACCATCGAATCGTAAGCGACTCATAGAGACCCTATGTACGAAAGTTCCTCAACACTTGGCGTGCGTGACTTTCATTCTTTCTCCAGGTTCATAGGGTTTTCCGAGGCCAGCTATTTACAGAAGTAGATACCTCTCCTGCTTCCAAAATAGGTTTTTAGAGGCAATTAATCACGTGAGAGGAGATTGTCCATTCTTTTCTTACAGAGCATCCAGTGGATTCGGCTTTTATTTGGTGAGAATTCTATTCAAATATTTTGCCCATTTTTTGATTGAGTTGTATTTTTGTTGTAATGTTGTAGGAGCTCTTTATACATTCTGTATATTAATTCTATATATTGATGAAAGTCTTTTACCTTGTTCAATTATTGGTGAGAGCGCCTCAGGGAAAGCATACCATCAGCTCAAATACAAGAGCAGATTCCTGAGACACACTACAGCTGAATCATGCTGGTTGAGAACACTTTTCAGGGCAGGCTCTGTCTTGAAGGGAAAGGTGAGCAGTGCCCTTTCATGGGTGCCATAGTCGTTGACTCAGCTTCTTAAGCTTTCTAGCTATGCAGCAAAGTTAGCTTTTGCTTCAGCTTCCCTGTTGTGATGATAATCTTCCCAGCTGGCCCAATCTTGTTAGCAGGTCGATGGATTGGGATCCCTCCCTCTGCTTGGCTGTGGGCCTAAAGTGGCAGGCCCACTCTACTGTGGGTCCCTTAAAAAGAAGCCCTAAGTCTCAGCAGCAGCCTTTGCTGGGGTGTCTTCTATTGGGGCGGCCTCCATTGGGATGGCCTGGATTCTGCTCGGGCACCAGACAGGGTGAATTCCACTTGGGGGTCCAGGCAGCCTGGGTTCCACCTACTCAGGGAGTCATCAGAGTGAATCCCGCTCAGGGGTCTGGGCGGTGTCGGTTCTTCTTGCAAGGGGGTTTCAGGGGGTGAATGGTACTAAGGGTTCTATGGGGCATGGATTCCAGCTGTCCAGAGCTGTCTCCTGATTGTCATTGAAACAGATGAGGGAAAGAACTGTTTAAAAGAGATATATGATTGGGTTATTGTCATGACAGGAGTACAGAATGAACGCTGTACAGTGAAGTGGACTTGGGGGGAGAGATTGTATAACAATGAAAGAGTTTTTCTTTCACTTTTCAAGAAGAGTGAATTTGGGGGAGGGGGTAGCAGGGAGAAAAGTGCAACAATAAATGACTGGAAACCCTAAATCTCTGTAAACTTTCATGAAAAAAAAAACACCCACTTGCAAAACAAAACAAAAACCCTGAAACAATTGGACCTCTTCGGAAGAATTCTGCTTTATAAAAAACCAGGAAATACCCATAATTTTGATGTATAGATGTAAGTAGCCGTGAATCTTGCAGAAGATGGTAGCATTGGCATTCAGTCTCATAACGTGAGTGCTTCCTGCCATCTTCACTTCCAGGAACCCTGGGACCTGGGGGGCCCACAGGAGCAGAGACAGGAGCTGCGGCATGGAGCACCAGGGCCCTTGTGCCATGCTTGCAGGGTTGCTGGATGGGCTGCATTGTATCATGTGTAAGCTGAAAAAAACCTACAGGAGGCATTTTGGGGGTCGCTCACCTGTTACAGGGCAGTACTCATGGGACTGAGGAGAGGAGCAAGAATTTGTTCTTGAAAACAATGTATTCGAATATTGTAAATAAACTAGTAGAAAATTTTAAAGGGGGGGTACTCAGTTCTGGTGGTGTAGTGATGAGAACTTGCATTGCCAACTCAGAGACATTCAGTTCGAATCCACCTGCTACTTCACGGGAGAAATATGGACAATCTTCTCTCGTGTAATTTACTGCCTCTGAAAATCTGCTAGAGGGTCAGTTATGGGTTGGTTCTGACTCAACAGTACACAGCAGCACAACAAACACATATCCATAAGCATACAATGTCCTAAAATTCTTCCAAATGAATTTTAAGCCCACAGTTTCCATTATAACACCATTTTTATGAATATATTCATAAGTGCTACATAAGCACTCTGGGATATTCTGCTAAAGCTAGTTAGAAAGGCCAAAGCTTCATTGAGAAATGAATCTCAGGGGAAGTCTGGCTCAAAGATTTGTTCACATCTGTCTCCACTGGCCTTTGTAAAGCAAATAAAAGAAAGGCAGATGAAGCTAAGTTCCCCTGTGGATTAATGGAAAATTAAGTTGTTCTCTTTAATCCTCCCTGGCATAATTATCCAGATAATGTAAAAAATATTTGATATGGGCCCACTTTTTGTTCTGCTGATGTTGTACTTTAACATAGATAACCTCTTTAAGTACCAATAAGACAAGAACAACAGGTTATTCCAAAATACCCCTTTGTTGATGCCAAAAAATTTGTTCTGCAGAAATAGTTTAAATTTTATTGTGCTTTTAGTGAAAGGTTTTTGAGCATATCCATTTTTCAGGCAATCATTTACACAGATTTTAGGCATTAATTAATGCATATTACAATAGCCTCTTCCCACTTTTTATCTATGATTCTTTTTTTTTTTTTCTATCTATGATTCTTGTCTCCACTTATCCTTCTATCTCTTCCTGTCTTCAGAGAATATGCAAGGGCAAATGCTGCCCTTCTGATCTTGCACAATTTATTGTTCTAAAGGCTGAGTATTGTTCTGTGTTGCCTAAAGCTAAATCCCATCTCATTGCCAGCACATGGGAAACAACTCGCAACTGATCTTCCAGCACATTTTCCATGGCTGTATTTCACACTGGAGGATGCTGCCCATTTTTCTCCTGGATTGCTGCTGATTGGATTTGAACTAGCAGTGAGGCATTGCAGCACCTGAGGGCTGCACCACCAGAGCCCATTGCTGGTGTTATAGATTACCATATAAGTCTGTCTATCATTTGACTGAAAGTTGTACCACAGGAGGGAGCTTAGTTGCAGGATAAAACATGACTAAGGACCATAATCTCAGCTATTCCATCAGTCTCTCTTAGACTAGTAACTCAAGCGTTTTTATGATTTTTAATTATGTTATACATTTTTTTTCCTATACTCTTCTACTCTAATTTTTTAGAAGAGTGGTTGCCATGAATCATCCATTTATTTCAGAACAGAATATTGGTGGTTGAAGTTTTGTGATTCACTAGCCTTTGGAATAATGTCCTCTCTATGCGTATTTTATTCAGTTTTCCTTGTTCTATATAGGGAGAGACTAAGAATTGCACTTTAGATAGTCACTAGTTCTTAAGACCCCAGGCACTACTTATTAAAGTGTAGAGATCTTTGGTTTAGGGAACTAGATTATGTCAATTGATCTTGATACTCCTCAAGCCTGTGGTCCTAGAGACCTAGGACTAGCAACTCATTTCCCACGAGTGCCTGTTTATAATAAAAAAGTTTACATAACTTTCAGAATTTTTTTTTTAATCTAGATTATCCTACAGGAAAATGGTCCCAAACTCAGAACGCCACAAGCAACTCAACATTCTGTTCCAGGAAAATCACATCATATCACAGCTTATTATGTTGTTCCTGAAAATTACCACTCAAGTCACAAGAGTCAGATATAATCCTAGAAGTCCATTGATGCTGGTCCAATATTTCTCATGTAGTTGGAAAGAAATTGCACTGATAACACAAAGGCCACACATTTCAAGGAGTTCAAATCTACCATTTGCTTCTTGAAAGAGAGAGATGACCAATCTCCTTCTCTGTGATTTAAAGCATCAGAAAACCCCCTGGAAAGTCAGCAATGAGTTAGTTCTAATTCAACAGCAATAAGATTCTTACTTTTCTTAGTAGGAATAGTAGAAAATGAAGTGAAGACACGATCCATGGAAGATATTTAAATGTCTTGGTATGTGAAGGGGTCTTTGGACAAATCAGATTTAAGTGGGGCAAGTACTCTAGTGGTTTCTAATATTAGAAGGATAATGGTTTGAAGAATATTCCAAATTTCAACTTTCCCTTAGATAATTGCTACAGATTCTCTCAGCAGAGCTGCTTATCCATCTAAATTCTAGGTGCTTAAATCACAAGAATTTGTTATTTAAAATCCCAAGAGACTTAGAGACTCTATCAGGAGGAAAAAATATGAAAGTATCATACAGAGAGTCAGGTGTGGTTACCATTTATCACTCTCATCCTAACAATGCCCATCAGTTTTTTAGAAACTAAAATTATGGCAGATACTCAGCAGAGTTCGTAAGATTAGAGAAGCTGATCTCTGGAAAGAAGAGGGAAAAGGTTATCTTTTTAGTAAGCTATTGGCACATGGCTATGGGAACATTTGGAACTTAAAGGAATGAAACAACACATGTTTCAAAGATCTCTAAGAAATTCTATAAAGTCTGTTTAAAACCAACAAAGTCCATCATTCAAGCACGTTAGAGATGATGTAGATGGCACAGGATAGGACACGATACAGATACTATTCATAGAGTCGCTATAAGTCTTAGTCTACATCACTACATCTAACAATCACCAACAAAATGGAAAGACAAATGTATAATATGAACAGGCAACTTCTCCTGGCAACACATTCCTGGGAAGCAATACTCAAAAATACTAAATAATATATACTTTTGGAAAGTAAAGCAGCAGAGTTATAGATGTAGAGATAAATTTTACTTTTAATTTTACAATATTTGTTTTTTATTTTCAACATTTAAAACCAGTTTATTTTTACCAGCACAACGCCTTCAAAGAAAAGCAAAACACAGAAGTGTAGAAAGATGAATGCAAATCAGAATTACAGAGAAGAGGTAGGGAACGTGTGATTACTTGATGGGTATTGAAAATCATATTATAGAACAAAATGTCTATGAATAAGTGGTTGAATGAAAAGTTAATTTGCTTGGTGAACTTTCACACAAATCACAATTAAAAAATTAGAAATTTAAAAAACCAAGAAAGCATGTGAAGGATATTACACATCATTGATAGCAAAGGCTAATAAGCGATTCTTATGAGAATTTTTTTACAAGTCATAATAAAGCAAACGATGGCACTGTAGTTAAGTTCTCCTCAAAATTTAGTATTCTAAGCAAACAAATCAATAATAATACTTTCATATTTTATTAACTCATAAATCTTTCCAGAAGGAAAGGTTAACTTACTATCTTTGATTTGCACAGCCAAACTACTCAGAAATTTTGATTAAAAAATATTTAAAAATACAAAGGCATAACTTTAGCTGAAGACATTATGTATAAAAAATAATAAATTTAAAAATTTACTAACCTCTAGGAGGAAATTTATTTTACTAAAATGCATGGATGAACTGACTGAAAAATGATGACTCTACAGAACTGTGTTGTTTGACAGGTAACCACAAGTTACATCAGGCTATTGAGAACTTGAAATTTATCTATTCCAAATGGAAATGCTCTGTAACTGTAAAATGCATGCCAGATTTCAAAGATTCTGTACAAAAATAAGAATGTAAAATATCTCATGAATAACTTTTTATATTGTTCACATGGTATTTCTATATATGAGGCTTTAGAAAACATTTTAAAATTAATTACATTTTCTTTGCACACATATTTTTTAATATGGATGTCATGCTTGGGAGGGTGGAGGGACAGTGCAAGAGCGGAAGACCCTGGATGAGATGGATTGACTCAGTGACTGGGGTAATGGGAGTAGGTGTGTCTGAGACGATGAGGTTGGCTCAGGACAGAGCAGGGTTAAGAGCTGTTGCACACAGGATCACCATGAGTTGCAAGTGATTCAATGACACTTAACAACGAAAACAATGACAAACAGAAAGATTTAAAAGAAACATATTGCTAGTATATTTCTCTGTTTTTCATAAAGTTTCAA
>NW_006399751.1:35598082-35627937 GCF_000299155.1 Elephantulus edwardii
AAATTCTTCTGTGTCTGCCAATTCCTTTCGATTCAATGACTCAGTATATTCTTTCCATCTTCTTTTGATACTTCCTGGATTGTTTAATACTCTGCCTAAAGCATCCTTGATAATGGCAACTCAAGGTTTGAGTTTGTTCTTCAGTCCCTTGAGTTTAAGAAATGCTGAGCGAATTTGACCCTTTTGGTTTTCTGACTCCAGCTCCTTGCACATTTCATTGTAATATTTTACTTTGTCATCTCACACTGCCTTTTGAAATCTTCTGTTCAGCTCTTTAGTATCTTGAAGTCTTTCTTGTGCTTTGGCTTCTCTGCACTCGAGTACCATCTTCAGAGTTTCTTCTGACATCCATTTTGGTCTTTTCTTCCTCTTCTGTCTTTGTAGTGAACGTTTGTTGTTGCTGCTGTTGTTGTTATGTGCTGTCAAGTCACTTGAGATTCATAGCGACCCTATGTACAAGAGCCTAAACTCTGATTGTGATTATAGTGGAATATATTTTTTGAAAGAGTTAGACTTGTTTCTGCTTCCATACCTCTACCATCTATCAGTAACTTTCTTCTGCATCCACCTATGAAACAGCATATTCTAGTACTGCAATGGAATAATGTGGCCAGTTGTAAATTGCAATCTGGGTGTTCCTTATTGATAGAAAAAGATAGATACAGGAAAAAAATCTGGAAGTTCTTAATAGACTGGAAAAAAATCTGTGAGTTCTTAATATTTCTTTAAGGACTAAAATCTTCTAGCACAGCATTTAGGAATAAAGTCATCTGTTCATATTCAAAATGAGAGGTAAGAAATAAAGGAAGTATTTCCATTTGACAAGAAAGGAATAAATGAAAGCTTTATAAAAAAATTCACTAGGGCCTCTGTCAATCAACTTTTACTCCAATATATATTCTGACACACAGAGAGACAGAAAAGGAGATAAAAGTAAGTTAACACCCTTTGCCCAATGGCATATTGAGCTTAGCTAGATCTTTCTTAATTAAATCATCATATGAAACTATTTCATAGCATAAAAGAAAAAAAATTAGTCTGCTTAAAATTCAGAGATAAAACTGGCCTGTGAAAATATAAGAAAATGTGATTCCATCTGGTTTCATAGAATCTATAAGACAAGATATGACTGACAAGAAAGGGGGGGGAACCCCCAAACAACAACCACACCACTGACTAAACTAAAAATAGCATGTATAAAAAGTTAATACAGATAATAAATAATAAAGTCAAGATCTATATTGATGACAATAGAATCGATCGTAAAATCAATAGGAAAAATTAAAAAGAACATCAACTTTCAAATGTTGGTCACCAAGTCAACTGAAGCGGAATCACATGAATAACTTTTCAGATATTATATACTATAATAAATATACAGATTTTATACTTTTGCAAAGTCTCAATCAGTTGACACAAAAGAAACTGGTAACATGAATTGTAAAATATTTGTTCAGGTGATTGTGAAATGGAAATATTTGATATGGTAACCGTAAGAGCTGTATATCACTGAAAGGGAAGGATGAAGACAAAAAGGAAAATGACAAATATAGAAAGCAGTGAATCAAGATGAAAATTAGTACTCATCTATTTGAGAAACAAAGAAAGAATAAAGTAGAACATTTTTCAGGATCAAAACCAAAAAGAGATAGTGTATTTTTATACAAACACTGTGCTTCTTATGTAGGTTTTCTGTTTTCACTCTTTAAACAACTATATTGCCCTTCTACTTTGAGGTACAGTAATATGTTTATTTTTTAAAAAAATGGCATAGTATGCTTGAAAAATATAGGGAAAGTGAGGCTAAAAGAAGTATAACACATGTGCTATTTGCATTGAAAATATGATAATAAATAGCTAGCTTGAGACTGGAATGGATTATAGAATTCTGTGAGAAATGCAAAGAGATATATTCCCAGAATATTTTGATCCAAGTTTTGATTATCAAGGAGAAAGAAAATAAATTTTATAAATTTCTTTGCAAGAAAATAAAAAGTGATCTTGAGGCTCATTTCAAAAAATCAGAAATCAAGTTGCTTCTACTCTAAAATTGGCATCTAGCTTGCAGTTGTGATCAGGGATTTTGAAAAACAGGTTTTAATCTAAGAAATATACAATTAGTGAATATTTTGCTTATGTGCAAAAAGAGTAAAAAAATGCATTTAGCAAGGGCACTAAATATGGTTCAATTAAAACTTGTTTTTAAATGAAAACATGCTCAATGATTTAGTACAACACATTGAGCTTAAGAAAAACCACATAATTACTACGTCAGAAAGCTAGCAAAAGAAAACTAGCAACACTAAATATTGAAGCATATGAAAACTATGATAATTAAAAACATATTATGCTTTAACAAGGAAAAATAGATTACGTTCTTAGAATGAAAAGCAGAAGCAAACCAAAGTATACATATAAATATATGTGATGTGTTCAAACACAAGCCCCACCCTACTAAGCTTATATAAGCTTATACAAACTCATGGGACCTCAGTGCCAGGTGCCTTTATCCTTTGGAAAAGCTTGGTCACTGGAACATAGTTTCCAGCTCCTCACCAGTCTCTACAGCACTAGCCTGTATCATCCACAGTCACCCTCTAGCTGGGCCACAAGTGACAGTCTACAGGATCCTGGCCCATCACTCAGCAGTTTCTCCAAAACCAGCCCACACACCATAGATACCTTTGAGTCAACAGTAACTCATAGTAACACTATGCAATCTTTACCTGTAAAAAGTTGTCCTTCCTACAAGACAGATGTGTTCTTTAGGCAGCCCATGGCATATTCAATATTCATGATTCAAAGACATCAATTCTTCTTTGGTCTTTCTCATTCATTGTCCAATTTTTAGATGTATAGGAATGGTACTGCATACAGTCACATGAGTCATTCCTGTGTCTCTGGGAGACCTTCTAGCAAATCTAAACCCAAGACCCATAGAAGAATTGGGGAACTGAACCACAGATGGAGCTGTTCGTGTTAGAAATTATGGACACACATTTGGAACTAAATTGACCTGAAACTTCTCTAATCCTGTTCAATTGTGTTCTTGTCACTTGATGGTGTACCATCAAGTCACAACTGACACATAGCCAACCCACCGGTGGGCTTTCAGAGGCAGTTAACTGCACTGGAGGAGACTGCCCATCCTCTTCCCATGGAGCAACTGGTGGGATTCGAACTGTGTGCCTTTGGGATTGCAGAGCAGTTCCTTGCTGCTAGGGTAGCCAGAGCTTCCCATAAAAGAACAAATTATGAAAGCAGACAGTAATGAATGAGTGAGCTATTATTTGACAGCAATCAGTTACAAGAGTTAAAAAACTGAAAGCCCTTCAAAAAGGTAAACACAAAATATATGATGCAAATATTGTAGTCTAATCAGGTAATTAATTCCAAATGAGTTACATCTCAATATCAAGAAAACAAAACCCCTCACCAATGAGCCATGATAAACGAGGAAAAGATTAAGCTGCCAATAATTTCATTTTACTTGAAACTACAATCAGTACCCATGGTATCAGCACTAAAGACATCAAAAGATATGTTGCATTGGAAAAACAAGCTGTCAAAGGCCTCTCTAAACTACTAGAGAGCAAGAATGTCAGTTTAAACACTAACGTGCACCTGAGCCAAGTCTCTGATCTGTTCAATTTCTTCCTATGCATCTAAAAAATTGGACAATGAATAAGAAGGACCAAAGAAGAATTGATGTCTTTGAATCACCGTATTAGCGAAGGCTATTGAATATCCCATAGGCTGCCAAAGGAATACATCTGTCTTGTAGGAAGGACAACTCTTTAGAGGTAAAGATTGCATAGGGTTACTATGAGTTACTATGGACTCAATGGTACCTAAGATATATGTTAATATACATAGTTGTTATTGTTAGATGGCATCAAGCCAAGTATGACTCATAGCAACCCTATAAACAACAGATCTCAACCCTGTCCTGTCCTGTGCCAATCTCACAATCTCTCTGATATACTCGTGTCCATCACTGCAATCACTGTCAATCCACCTGCTTGAGTCTTCCATTCCTTATCCACCCTCCTACCTTTCTAAGCATAAAGTCTTTCTCCAAGGAATAGCCCTTTGTAGTAACATGCCCAAAGTACGCAAGACAAAGCTTTACCACCCTTGCCTCCAAGGAGCACTCTGGCTTCACCTTCTTTGGCAGTCAATTTTTTTCCCTTCTGTCATCTTTATCCATTGATTAAAAAGACAATAGTCTTAATTAATCTCATCTTAGTCCTCAAACAAACATCATTGCTCTTCAGTAACTTTGAGAGGTCTCTAACTGCAGATTTTCTTAGAGCAATATATCTCCTAATCTCCTGACTTCTGGTGCTAAGTGTATGGATTGTGGATACAAGTAAGATGAAGTGGTTAACAGTTCCAATCATTTCTCCATCTATCATGATGGAGATAGTTGTCTATTAGTCCACCAGTGAAAATTTTTGTTTTCCTAATATTGAGATGCAATTATTAAAGCCTGCAGTCTTTGGTCTTTACAGGAAGTTTTTCAAGTCCTCCTCACTTTCAGCAAGGAAGATTGTGTCATATGCATACTGAAGGTTATTGATGATGTCTATTCTTCAGGGAGTACAACGTCTCAAATAATTTGCTCAGCATGTATAGTAAATAGGTATGGAGAAAGGATTGAACTCTGACTTACACCCTAAATTTAAATAACATGATGTTTCCTTGCTTATTGGACTAGGTATAGGTTTCATATGAGTACAATTAAGTGTCCTGGGATCCAAATTCTTCTCAATGTTAGTCATAATTTGTTATGACCCACACAATCAAATGCCTTTGCATTATCAATAAAACACAAATATAAATGTTATCATTGTTGCTTTTATGTGACATCAAGTCAACTATGACTCAGCAACCATATAGACAATAGCTCTGAATCCTTCCCTATCCTGAGCCAACTTTGTCTCTGATAGACCTAAACTCATTGCCACAATCACTGTGTCAATCCATCTCATCCATGGTCTTCCTTTACAGCGCTGACCCTCCACCATTACCAAGATAACGTCCTTCCTCTTGGCAGCACATGCAAAGTATGTGAGACAGAGTTTCAACATCTTTGCCTCCAAGAAGCAACCTGGTTTTACCTTCTCCAGAATAGACCTATTTTTCCTCTGAGCAATCCATGGTGTGTTCAACACTTTTCTCCAGTACCACAACTCAAAGACATCAATTCTTCTGACATTGTCCTTAGTCCGTGTCCAATTCTAAGATGCATAGCAAATTACTGAGAAGACCACAGCCTTTAGTCTCCAGATTGACATCGTTACTCTTTAGTACTCTGGAGAGGTCCTGGACTGTAGACATTCCTAAAGCCACTCCCCTTCTGATTTCCTGACTGCTGGTGCTAAGAGTTTTGATTGTGAATCCGAACAAAATGAAAATATTAACAACCCTAATCTTTTCTCCATCTATCATGTTGCTGCCAATTAACCCACTGGTGAAAATCTTTGTTTTCTTGATTTTGAGATGCAATCCATATTAGAGACTATGTATAAGAAGAGTTGATGCTTTTGAATTGTGATGTTGATGAATAATATGGAGTATAACATAGACTGCAAAACAGAACAAATAAACCTCTTATGCAAGAAGTGTAGCCAGAATTCTCCTTAGAAACATATCATTTCACACACTTTTGGCTTATTATTAAGGAAGGTCAGTCACTGGAGAAAGACTCTGCTTGGTAAAGTAAAAGGTTAATAAAAAATATTCTCAGTGAGATGGAATTACATAGTAGCTTCAACACTGGCTTTAAGAAGAGCAGATTGTAAAGGAAGCCTGAGATCAGGCAATCTTTCATTTTGTTACCACAGAGCTGATTTTCTGACACCTAAGAACTGGCTTGAGAGTGACAGAAAGGAGGCAGAGTCATTGATTGGGTAACACTGAGGTTTATGAGAACGAAATATCTGGCTCTAGATACTTGTGATGATCATCTAACATAGTGGATGCAATTGATCTAACAGAATTGTGGGTGTGGAAAATGCTGAACTTGCAAATTTTATGTTACTAATTTGACAACCATTAACAAAAAAAGCCCCCAGTTTGTTAGTTTAGTATGATGAAGAACACTAGAAAGCACAATGAAGTGAAGCAACTTCTCCGAAGTCACACAGTTAATTTGAGATGGAGCTTGAGATGAGGTTTCTTGTTTACCTCCTGGAGCTTGGTAACAGCATTATGGGGAATTAATCACACTTGAGGCTCAGAGCCGAACAAGGAAAAATATAGAAGCCCTCATTGATACAAGTTCTGTTGAAGTTAACTCCTGCAGTAACTAGGGCTCTTTTTATTTTGTTGTTAACAAAGACCAAGGGGTTCTGTGTCAATAATTTCTGCTGAAGGAATTAAACTTCCGAATTTGCCATTTGATGCTCTTGTGAATGACAAAAAGCCCAAGAAGGATAGCCTGGGGAGCCAGCCATGTGTTAGGAGGAAGATAATAGTTACAATAAGGTGGCCTGTGTGGAATGAGAAAGAGACTGGAAGTGTGAGA
This sequence comes from Elephantulus edwardii, assembly GCF_000299155.1. Classification (NCBI taxonomy): domain Eukaryota; kingdom Metazoa; phylum Chordata; class Mammalia; order Macroscelidea; family Macroscelididae; genus Elephantulus; species Elephantulus edwardii. The sequence continues at coordinate 35,604,615 of NW_006399751.1, forward strand.
AAATATTAGCATAAATATCTCACCAAAACAACCTGCGATCTCACTTTCCCTTTTCTGTTGCATAAACACTATTAATATTGCTGTGAAATTATGACTATGTTGCAGGAAAGCAATGATCCTGTTTCTTGGCTAAGTCAATCATTTTATAGGAAGCTCTGATGAAACTGCTTAAAGTTCTATTTCCCAAACATGCCAGATCATTATTTTTTTTAAAGAGATGATTCTGAGGTTCTGTCAGCTCTTGTCTCTGACTTTTAGCTTTCTCTTGCATAGTAATCATCTAAGGATGGATGGTGGTTGCTGTTGTTATGTGCTATGCATCAAGTCAACTGTGACTCATAGCAACACTATGTACAATTGCTGAGGAATCTGTCCTATTCTGAGTCCATCTCACTGTCCCTATTACCTCAGTCTCTGTGTCAATCCATTTCATCCAGGGTCTTTCTCTCCTGCGTTGTCTCTCCACTCCTCCAAGCTATATCAATTGGATGGTTTTGGGAGTGTAGGAGAACAGGAAACAAAGGTATAGATAACAGGTGGAATAGGTGCAAGGAAGGACAATATGAAAGAAATGGATAATTAGACATTATATATATGACAATTAACAATCTGGAAGAGGATATGCATTACAAAGTGAACTGGTGGAGTGGGAGGAATGAAAATGTGTATAAATAAATGAATGAACACTATTCTCTTCGAAAACTTTCACTGAAGTCACCATTTAAAAAAATGTATTTTGGAGCCCCTGGAAAAACTACTGAAGAAAATGACAAGAAATAAAAAGTGATAAAAATATAAAAAAAAATAAATAGTGATCCAGTTATTTTTAAGTACAGATCAACAGACTACCAGTTGTTGTTGTTGTTGTTGTTATTGTGAACTGGAGAGTCAGAACCGACCAGAGCTGACCCTCTGGTGAGTGTTCAGAGGCAGTTAACCACGTGGGAGGAGATTGCTCATCCTTCTCCCGTGGAGCAGCTAGTGGCCTTGAACTGTATGCCTTTGAGATTGTAGCTAGCTTCTTGCCATTAGGCTAGCAGAGCTCCTGTCACCAGTAGACTGGTAGAAAACACAGTATAAATCACTGCCTGCTTGAAGTATGCATAATAATGATAGAAACAGCTAATATATAGATGCATAAATATTCTATACTATCATTTAATAAATTGTTGTTGTTAGGTTTTATTGAGTCAACTCCAACTCCGAGCACCCCTATGAATGACGGGTCTATAGCCTGCCCTATCTGGTACCATCCTTATCATCTCTGCCACACTTGAGTTCACTGTTACAGGCATGGTATCAGTTTATTTTGTTGAGGGCCTTCTTTTCCTTTGCTGACCCTCCACCTTTCCAAGCATCATATTTTTTCCCAAGGACAGGTGCCTTCTATCAACATGTCCAAAACATGTGAGACAAAGTTTCACCATTCTTCCCTCCATGGAGTACCCAGGCTGGACCTTCTCAAACATGTATTTGTTTGTTCTCTTGACAGTCCGTGAGATATTTGTACTCTTCTCTAGCACTACAACTCAAAAATATCCATTCTCCTATCTTCTTTATTCACTTATTTATTCACTCTTCAAAGGGCTGATAGTATGTGTGGTTGGGGCCAGTCTGGACCATTGTCACCAGAAGAAACCAGCAGAGGCAGCCAAGGTCTATTTGGTATCTGTTTGCTTGCTTGTTTTTATTATTTACTATTACGATGCTATCGTAGCCTAGTGTTGAGAAACTATGCTGCAATACCAAAGGCACACGATTCAATTCCACTAGCTGCTCTGTGGGAGAACAATGGGCAGTCTCCTCTCATGCAATCAACTGTCTCCGAAAGCCCACTGGTGGGTCAGCTATGAGTTGGTTCTGAAGGAATGGCACACAGCAACAACAACAACATTAGGGTTATAGCATTTTGTTTATTATAGCCAGTTTGTTATACTGGGGAGGGACTGGCTTGTGTGATGCTGCTCATTTTATAGTTTGTGTATGTGCAAAGTACTGAAGAGCAACGATGTCAGTCTGGTGACTAAGGTGCCTGATCCAGGCCATAATCTTTGCAATTACTTGCTATACATCAGAAAACTGAACTATGTCTAGGGAAAAGGAGAATTAATGTCTTTGAGCCGTGGTGATGGAGAAAAGTACTGAATATACCATGGACTGCTAAGAGAACAAACAGGTTCATTCTAGAGAGGGTGAAACTAGGCTGCTCCTTGGAGACAAAGATTCTGAAGCTTCGTCTGACATACTTTGGACATGTTGCAAAGTGGGATCAGTCCTTGGAGAAGGATGTCATGCTTGGGAAGGTGGAGGAACAACACAGAAAGGAAGACCTTTGATCAGATGGATTGATTCAGTGACTGGAATAATGGGGGTAGGTGTGTCAGAGACAGTAAGATTGGCAAGGCATAGAGCAAGGTTTAGGGCTGTTGTACATTGGGTCACTATGAGTAGCAGACGACTCGACGGCACAAAACAACAACAAGTGTGTGTGTGTGTGTGTGTGTTTGGTTTTTCATGGTTTGCTCTTATGAGAATAGTACTTATCTATTAATTGCTATAATGTGGTAACTTGTTGGCTTCTGGGATACTGAAGGCTCTGCTGCCAATACTTCAACACCACCGAGTCACTCACAATAACAGTTTCAGTGGAGTTTCCAGTTTAAGATAGTCTAGGAGGAATGATTGGTTATCCACTCCTGAAACAACTTGTCTTTGAAAACCCTAAAAACAATAGAGGAAATCTGTCAGACATAATAATAGAGCCCTTAGTGTGGAAGACTCTCAAAATGAGGAAAAACAGCTATACACATCCATTAATAATTGGAATACAGAATGTACAAAATATTGATCTAGGGAAATTAGAAGTTATCAAAAATTAAAATGAAACATAAAGATTGACATTCTAGGCATTAGCAAGATGAGATGGACTTTGAATCAGGCAATCATATGGTCTACTCTGCCGAGAATGAAAAATCGAGGGACAATAATGGTGCATTCATAGGCAATAAGTTTTAGGAGGAATATAATGTAGAAGAGAAAGTTATTAATGTTTATATTGGACAGTTAAGAATGGAATTTTGAGAATATTTGAACTGAAATTTAAGATGGATTTCATTCTTGGCAAGACGCCACTAAAAATTTTAAACAGGAGATTATATGATTTAATTTTGAAAGAATATCTCCAGATTTTGAACTGAGAATGGGCAGTGAGCAAGCAAAAGACAAATTAAGAAGTTATTACCAAGAGGGAGGACAGTGGCTTGGACAAGACTGACCCCAGTGGAAGTGAGAGGAAGTAGCTGGACAGAGAATATATCATGAAGTAAGTCTGCACATGGTGGAGTGTGAGTTGTGAAGAAAGGCAACTAGAATTTTTCTAATAAATTCTTTTAACAAATCAGTGGCAAATTCATTTACCAAGAAGAAGAAATCTGCATGAGAAGCTGATTGGGAAACATAACCAACATTCTGATTTTGACATGTGTATTGATATCTAAGGGAGCTCTGCTGGCTTAGAGGAGAGAAATTGTGCACCAGCCCAAAGGCAGGTGGTTCAAATACACTAGCCACTCAGTGGAAGAAAGATGGGTGATCTCCTCCCATGTGATTTCAGCCTCTGAAAACCCACTGGAGGGTCAGCTATGGGTCAGTTCCAACTCAATAGCACCTAACAACAACAACAACAACATTGATAGCTAAAAGAAGATGTCTGAAAAGATGCTTTGAAATGCAAGTTTAAAGAGGGAAGATGTGAAGACCAGAGATACATGGTATTTAAATGTAAATTGAAATTTTAGATAAATCTGGAGTAGGTACCTAGGAAGAGAGGTATAGAGAGAAGAGGCCACACCTAATGCTTTTGTATTGGAGGCAATCACAGCATTTTGAGTTGATATGTTCTTTTCTTTTTTCACTCTGTCCCCTCGTTCAATCAGTCCAGTCAACCTATACTTGAAGAAGGGTTTTGTAGAACTTTTAGTGCTAAAATCAGGAAAGTCACAAGACAAATTAGCAAGAAATGGTCACTTTAAACTCCTAATTTATTTCTCAACCTTCCTTTATAGGCTATCTGACCAAGGAGGTTGTCCTCTACGGGGTATTGTCCAGGCTCCCCTCCCTTCTGTCTCTCCAATTCTGCTTTGTGCTGTGCTGTCAAGTCAGAACTGACTCATAGCTGGCTTTCCAGTGGGTTTTTCAGAGACTATAAATCACATAGGAGGAGATCACCCATCTTTTTTTCATGGAAAAACCGGTGGATTCAAACCACCTGCCTTTGAACTCTTTACTGGGAGGCCACAGGAGCTCCTTGTTGTTTTTGTTGTTATTGGGTGCTGTCAGGTGGAGAACTCAGCAACACCGTGAGCAACAGATCTGAACCGTACCCTATCCTGTGTCGTTTTCATGATCTCCGCTCGAACCCATTGCTGCAGTTCCTATTGATCCTCCTGGTTGAGGGTCTTCTTTTTTGCCATCTCTTAATTGTTCCAATTGATACTGACCCTCTGCATAAAAAAAGAAAGAAACATTGCCCGATTCTATGCCATCTCACAATTGCTTCTGTTCCTGAGCCCATTGTTGCAGCCATCAAGTCAGTCCGAGTCATTGAAGACCTTTCTTTTTTTGACTAGCCCTCTATTTTACCCTAATATGATGTCATTCTCCTGATAACATTTCCTAAGTTTGTGGGATGAAGTCTTGCCAACCTGGCTCCCAAGAGCCTTCTAGCTGTATCTTTTCTGAGATAAATTTGTTCTTTTGAAAATCCATAGTCTATTCTTTGCCAACACTGTGGTCCAAAGGCATCGATTCTACTTAAGTCTTTCTTCTTCACTGTACAATTTTCACATGTATATGAGGTGAATGGAAATACCCTGGCTTGGGTCAGAAACACCCTGAGCTTCAAAGCGACATCTTTAATCTTTAGTATTACATAAGAACTTTGCAGCAGATTACTCTACTGCAATGTCATTTGATTGCTTAGTCATTGCTTCCATTAGCATTGAGATTTTTTTGGATCTATGTTGCTGGGTTTAAGTAAATAGGAGGAATCAACAGATTAATAAATGAAAGGACATAAAAGGCATGCATATTTATTTATTCCCATTCCTTCTTCAGCTCTCCAGAGAGATGACAGTCATCACTCCTATGAATCAACTTCTTTCTCACAGTTCTAAGCTCTTCCTCTAAGTTCCACCATCAGCATCCCTTCCTATTTCGTCCTAAGGATGATAGCAATGTCCCGTGAATGACTAAACTTCAAGTATTTCCCTGTCCTTTACTACTCCCCTACTCCCTTTAGCCCTGTGCAGACTTCTCTACATTATCTCCATGTTGTAAACCTGGGAGGCCTGACTGAAATAAATGCTGAGAGAGTAGGTGGATCCACTAAAGGCAGATATGGTCAAAGAAGTCAGAGTTCAAGGCACCGAGAACCCAAGATGGCTATGGGTGGTCAATGTTGATGATCTTTAATATGGGTAACAAGTTCCATTAAGTGGACAAGAATGAAAGGAGCTGTGCTGCTAACCGAAAGTCTGCATTTGTAGGTGGTTTGACCCCATCAGCAGCTCCATGAGAGAAAGATGGACAGTCTCCTCCGATGTGCTTTACGGCCTTAAGAAACCTGTAATGCAGGGCCCAACTGCATTTCCCTCTGTTTCAACTGAGTCAGTTCCAATTCTATAGCAGTTAATGATAAGAAGTGCTATTGGCTATTGGTAATCAGATAGTAAGGATGCTAGCAGTTCTCTCAGTATTCTGAATGGTTTCCAAGCATCAAAATTTGTCCCATGCCCCCATCAATCTTGAAATGTGTCATTGAACATGCATATAAAATGGGCCATGGAGGTGTAGAGAGGGCAATTAAAGAAGAAAAGTATTTTTCTTTGAGCCTCAAACTAATTAAGAGGTACTTTTTGAGATGATAGATAAATAGATGATAGATAGATAGATAGATAGATAGATAGATAGATAGATAGATAGATAGATAGATATACTCTTGTTGTTGTTGTTTTATGTGCCATTGAGTTGCCCGCAACCCACAACTTGTAGCTACCATATGTACAGCAGCTCTGAACCCTGCCCTGTCCTGAGCCAGTCTCACTAATTCTGACACACCAACCCTCATTGCCCAGCTACTGTATCAACTGTATCATTCCATTTCATTATACACACACACACACACACACATATGTATAGATAATATTTTCTGTAAATGCAAGCACCATTTAAACCAAAGGGAGATTATATGGATTTATTTGAAAATGTATCAAAGTAGTTTGTTATTTTGTACAATTATGTTACTGACAGCATGGTATTTAGTTTCCATTATAACACAGTCATATCAGACTATAATTCTATATTTATTGCAAGCATATTATTATGCTTATGCCTTCTAGTACAATTGTGCTTGAGTAGTCACATATTAAAGTATATATTAGTATATTATGCATTATTTTTCTCATAGTACAGCTAGGTAATTATGTTGATTTTTCATATTGTGTGTATTAGTAGATGGTATTTTCTATGCAATTAATTTCAAGGTAGTAAAGAAAATGCTACATAAAACTTGTCAAAGAGAAGATATTGAGAATATCTGATATTGTTGAGACTGATAATCATTGAAATCAATGAAGAAGATAATTTGCTGGTAAAAAAAATCTTGAATAAATGATTCAGTGATTCTGAAACCTTGCTATTTATATATATATTAGCATTATCTGGAAAATATCATAAATTCTAATGTCCAGGCTCACCAAATAAGAATATCTAGATGTGGGACATAGATAGCAGTAGTTTTCAAATTTCTTAGATGTAGCCAAGTTTAAGAGCCACTAAACTAAGAGAAGGAGCTCTGGTGGTCTATTGGTCAGAAGTTGTACCATCAACCCAAAAGCATGCTGCCTGAACTCACCAGCTGCTCCACAGGAAAAATGATGGGAAATCTGCTCCATGCAGTCCACAGCCTCTGAAAACCCTCTGGAGGCTCAGCTATGAGTTGATTCTAACTCATCGATATATAACATAACAAAGAGAAAATTATAAAGATAATTAAAGTCAGTCGTGTCTAATGTCATACCATTTAAAAAACCATGACTTTCTTGTTGTTCAGAACCCTGCTCTATCCCAAGCCAATCGCACTGTCTCTCATTTTTCCAGTCACTGTTTGGATAGTGGAAAAGAAAAATTAGCCCCAAATGAATGATGGGATATCATAAGAACTCTCACTTAGGTCTGATTGAAAGGAAAATAGCAACTACACTTGAAGAGACCTTCAAAGAAACCAGGACCCACAGGGAGAACAATCTTCATTAGAATGTTGTTATTGTTGGTGTTTTTGTTGTGTACCATCAAGTCAGAACTGACCCCTAACTAATCATTTAGTGAATTTTCAGAGGTAGTAAATTTCACAGTAGGAAATTGCCCATCTCTCTACCATGGGGCAGCTACTGGATCCAGACCATCTATCTGTTCACTCTCAGTGCAATTCCTTACCACTAAACCACTTGTTGTTGTTGTTGTTGTTAGGTGTCATCGAGTAGAGTACGACTTATAGTGACCCTATGAACAAAAGATCTGAACCCTGTTCTGTTCTGCACCATCCTCACACTCACTGACACACAAGAGCCATTGTAGCAGTCACCATGTCAATCCACCTGGTTGAGGGTCTGCTTTTCCTTTGCTGAGCCTCCACCCTTCTCAGCATCATGTCCTTCTCCAATGAAATGCCCCTCCTAGCAACATGCCCAAAGTATGTGAAGCAAGGCCTCATCTTTCTTGCCTCCAAAGAACACTCTGGCTGTATCCTCTCCAAAACATAATATCTGTTTATTCTCTTGGCTATCCATGGATTGTTCAGTGCTCTTCTCCAACACCACAGCTCAAGGGTGTCTATTCTTTTTCTGTAATCTTTCTTCCTTGTCCAGTTCTTAGATGCATAGCAAGTAATTTGAAAGACCATGGCCTGAATCAAACACACCTTAGTTCTCAAACTGATATCATTACTCTTCAATAATTTGGAAAGATCTCTAACTGCAGATTTTCTCAGTGTAATGTGTCTCCTTATTTTCTGACTCCTGGTACCAATGGTGTTAATAGTAGATCCACGTAAAGTGAAGCTGTTCATAGTTTCAATCTCTTCTCCTTCCATCATGACGTTGCCTATTATTCCAATGATAAGAATCTTTGTTTTCTTAATATTGAGATACAAACCATACTGAAGGCTGCATTCTTCAAACTTCTGCAACAAGTGCTGATATTATTGCTGATCTCAGATGGATGGATCCTGGCTGAAAGAAAGGAATAGCAGAAGAGTGTCTATTTGTGCTTTACTGCCTATGTAAAGGCATGTGTGGATCATGACAAGTTGTGACTGACATTGAGAAGAATGGGAATCCCTGAGCACTTGATTGTGCTCATGCAGCACCTATACCAGTAGGCTGTTGTTTGAACCGAGCAGGGGAGCACTGCACAGTTTGAAATTGAGAAGAGAGTGCACCTGGGTTGCTTTCTCTCTCCATACCTATTCAATCTGTATGCTGAGCAAATTATCCAAGAAGCTGGACTCTTAAAGAAGAATCAAGCATCAGGATTGGAGGGAGACTCATCAATAGTCCATGTTATGCAGATGATACAACCATGCATGTAAAAAGCGAGGAGGACTAAGCCACTAGAGCCTCTCAAAAGTTGTTAGATGAGTTCAGATTGCTTTTTCACTCAGTTTTGAACTTATAGTGACCCCATGTGACAAGAAGCTCTCCAGGCTGTAGTCTTTATGGCAGTAGATCGCCTTTAAGGTCTCACTCCAATGGAATTGTGGAACAGATTGTACCACCAGTTCTGAACTATTACATCACTAGAAGAGTATACTAAAAGTACATTTAAGAGTAAGGTTGAAAGGACAGGCTAAATTTCTTAGTCATAATTTTTGTTGTTGTTATGTGCTGTCTAGTTGCTTGTAACTCATAATGACCCTAGCTACAACAGCTCTGAACTTTGCCCTATTCTGAGCCAATTTCATTGTCTCTGACACATCTACCTCCATTACCCGAGTCACTGAGGCAATCCTTCTCATCCAGGGTCTTCCTTTCTTTATGCTGTCCCTCCACCCTTCCAAGCACGATGTCCTTTACAACAGTTACAATGGAAGGGCCTATGTGGATATGACAATCCATATCAAAAGAGTCATATGACAAGATATTAAGAGACTATGTAAAAAATTCATAAGTGACCTTGGAGAAAAAGTGTCAAGTATGATGGGTTCCATTCTGTCACTTAGGGAATGATGAAAAGTCAATTCTAATTATAACCAACAAACAGCCGACACTGCCAGTGCTCTGCCAAGATTCTCTGCTACCCCTTCTACTACGGCTGTGTGCCCTCGCCCCTGTTCTGGCTTCTTTGAATTTTTATTTAAAACAGCTGGTGCCTGCACCTGTCCTAGGAAGATTGTCTTTGTGCTACTGAAGTCACAAGGCAGAACTGGAAAGGCCTAGGAGTTTACATTCTCACTATGATGACCTTAGCCTGACTGGTGGGGACCTTGGATACTAGCTCTCCTGCTTCCATTCAGGAAAATTGCAGGGCTTAATTTAGATCCCAGAATTTTCCTGAGGGATCATATTGAAAGACTACTGACTCACAATTTGCATAAATTCACCCTTCTGCTTGACCTCTTCCCTTCTTTGACATGCTTTCCCCCTTTTCTTATAACTTTCTTCTTATGAATACTTCTTTAATAAATTCTGACTCTCAGATCTTATTTCCTGACCATCCTAGAAGCCTCCTTTTGGTGGACAGGCAAAAGTATGTGTTAGCAAAAGAGGACCTCTAAGGTCAACACCATTGATTCAAGTGAGGTGCATTTTTCTATGGTCTCAAAGAATTATGTAGATGATCATTTTTTATAGTGAGATCACAAAATAAGGTTAGTCAAGAGGGGGAAATTCTCAGTAACACCTTCCAACAACATAAGCTTTCAGAAAAATGTTTTCTATATCATCATTCATCACGCAATATAATCAAATGATGTTATTTTTAGGAAAGTACCAATGTAGAAGTTGTTTCATCTGTCATCAAGCAGGAACTGACACATGGCTGACCCTCCACTGGGTTTTCAGACGCTGTAAATCTCATGGGAGAAGATTGCCTGGCTTTCTCCTGAGGACTCACTTGAGGATCCAAACTAGTGGCTTAGAAGCACCACCCTCTGCCCACCATTCCACCTGAGCTCCAGTGCAGGGGTAGCAAACATATTTGATTTTCCTCTGGTCTGGTTTCACTTAGAGAAATATTTCAGGATCTCTAACAGGTTGTTTTTGTTGTTGTTGTTGTTAGGTGCTGTCGAGTCAAGTTCAACTCATAGCTACCCTATTAACAGCGGGTCTGAATGCCCTCCTATCTTTGCCATCTTCACATTTGCATCTCTCCTAACAACATACAAGTATGTGGGGCAAAACTTTATCATTCTTGCCTCCAAAGAGCAATCCGGCTGCACCTTCTCCAAGACATTTTGTTTGTTCTCTTGACTGTCCATGGAATGTTCAGTGCTCTTCTCCACCACCACAACTCAAAGACATCAATTCTTCTCCTGCCATCTTTATTCATTACCTAGTTCTCAGATGCATAACCATAACAAGTGATAGTAAAAAGCATGGCCTGAGTCAGACACACCTTAGTCCTCAAACTGACATCACTACTCCTCAATAATTTGGAGAGGTACTTAACTGCAGATTTTCCCAGTGCAATATGTCTCCTAATTCCCTGAGTGCTGGAACCATGTTTGTTAATTGTGGATCCAAGTAAGATGAAATTGGTGACAGTTTCAATTTCTTCTCCATCCATCATGATGTTGCCCATCAATCTAGCAGTAAGGATCTGTTTTCTTGACATTAAGATACAATCCATATTGAAGAGTGACTTCCTCGATTTTCTGCTACAAATGCTTCAAGTTCTCCTCTTTTTCAGCACGCAAGTTTGTATCATCTGCATAACTCAGGTTATTGATGAAACTCTCTCTAATCCCGATGCCACATTCCTCTTCATAAAGTCCAGCTTTTCAAATAATCTGCTCAGCATACAGGTTGAATACATATGGAGAGAGAACAACTCTGACACACCCCTTGTTCATTGTAAACCATGCAGTGTTCCCCTACTCTGTTCCCACAACAGCCTCCTGGTCCAGGTATAGATTTCACAAGAGTACAATTAAGTACTCTGGGTCTCCCATTCTATCTAACAGGTGATAGTCCTAAAATTTTGTTTTGAATTATTAAAGTTGGATAAGCATTGGTCATTTTTGTTGTTGTTGTTGTTGTTAGGTGTCATTGACTTGTCAATGGTTCATAGAGGCCTTATGAGCAACAGATCTGAACCTTACCCTATCCTGCCACCCCCATGCTCTCTGATATGTTCAAGCCTACTGTTACTCTCACTAGAACAATCTATCTCGTTAGAGGTCTTACTTTCTGGCTCTGATCCTCCACCTTTGTAAGCATGAAGTCTTTTTCTGAGTGGCTGCACATCCTGAAAACATGCCCAAAGTATGTGAGACAAAGTTTCTCCATGCTTGCCTCTAGCATCCTAATTGCACTTCTCCTCGACAGACTTCCTTGTTCTTTTGGAATTCCAGTACTCTTCTCCAACACCACGACTCAAAGGCATCGATTCGTCCCCTGTCCTCCTTAGTCACTGTCTGACTTTCAGAAACACAGGGAGTAAATTAAAATATCATAGCTTGTAAAAAAAGCATCTTAGTCTTTAAACTGACACTGTTGTTCTTTTTCAGTTTGAAGAGCATTGACAGCAGATTTCCCTGATGCAACATGTCTTTTGATTCCTTGGCTGCTGTTGTCATGGATAATGGTTGAGCATCCTTGAGTTCAAAGCCACTTTTACTCATTAGTGTTCAGAACTAAATTTGAGTTGCTGGTAAAGTGACAAGCAACATATTTGAAGTATCAGGCAACTGAGTAAATGTGATGAAGTGTCAGCTGCAAGAACGATTGTGTCTCCTTGACTTGAGTAGTCCGTCAGGGGGCACAGTTTTGTGCTCAACTACATTTCAGCAGTTTGAATTCATCCTCAGTGGTACCACAAAGAAGGTATCAAAAATTTATGTCCATCAAAGAGAAAAGTCAAAAGCCTCAAAGGATCACTCTGTAAAACAGGACTCACACATTGGAATTGTCTCAACAGCGATAAATTTAATCCTATTTACCTATCTTTTCCTCCTTGATATCTAATGTTTTGGATGAACAATTCAAATAAGTATTGCTTTAAAATGTTGCACCTTGTAATTTAAATCCTAAATCCCAGTATCCTTCTAAGGACAAAGACTTTCTCAAGCACTGCCTCATATTAGCAAATATATGCGTTTTATTCCCTTAAGATTTTACTTTTGTCAGAAACATGCTTTAAATCTCAAAGATTAGGGAACAGAAGGAAATTATTTACAGAGCAAAGGGGTACAAATGATTATCAAGAAGTTAATTTTAGAAAATAACTCAAAGAAATAAAAATGATTAGTGGTAGTCTAGAATTTTTTTTTAAATAACAGAGTCTTTCAGTCTTAATACTGACATCTGTAGCATGTTTGATCTGAAGATGTGCTTGAAAAATAGGTGAAATAATTCACATTCTTTTCATTTCCTCACTTAGAGTAGTAAAGCTAAGTAAGTAGATAAGTGTACCGTGTGAGATTTAAAAGGCTTAGGCTCTCTAGAGACCTTTCTTCAAACCATAGCCTACAGGGGACCACAACAGTGAGGAAATAGTGAGTGGATATCTCTCTGTGAAGACGTGGGGTAGGAAAATCCTTATCTCAAGGGGTCTATTTTCTCATGAAAGTGCACCCCAGAGTCCTCTATGGGACACTTAAAGGACAAGAAAGTTGCTATAGAAGAAAATCAACATTTGGAAATCAGCGACAAAGCCTCAGTCACATGAAGGAGTAAAAATGTTTCCTTGAAAAGAACCACAATTTTGTCACTGCTTTCTAAAAGGCACTTCAATAAGCAGAACTTTTTTCTCCATCCTCTCTCTATCCTCCACCATCACGGGATTTGAAGGAGAGAAAAGAGAGGGAGATCAAGCTACTTTCCTTTCAAGCTCAAAATAGTTTTGAAATTCCAGATATGAATTGAAGTTTGTAAGTCTGAAGAATTTTCAATAAACATAAAATGTGCTTCTCAAAGGGGATTACAATGCCATGCACTTTCAACTTTATATGATCTTGTCAATCCACCATAATACATCACCTGGTATCTATTATTGATGACAACAAAACAAACCAAAAAACAAGTGCTGTCCTTCCACAGCTGACAGAGCCTTGGTGGCATGTACGTTGCATTTGAACTGTTAACTGAAAGTTCACTTGTTTCAATCTACCAACCTCTCCACACGTGGTGGGGGAGAGTGCATCAGCTCCTATAAAGATTTACAGACTCAGTAATCAGATTGAGGGTCAACCCCTGAGCAGGAATCATAATTCAGCAATACTGTCTAGATTTGAATTTTTTTACTTTTCTGAGTGGAGATCATTCAATGAAATCCCTACATTTATTTGTACAAGTGACAGACCTCTATGGATAATCTGTATGGCCACATATAGACTTTTAATCCACTTAAGCATTTATTAAAGTGAAGTGTTGTGTAGTATAAAAAAATATACTGACTTAAGTTTCACCCTTGACTCTGTCACACACAAACTGCATAATTCAGTGCAAATTTCTTGCTTCCTTCTTTTCTTTTTTAAAATATTTTCAAGTTATACTGTGCAAAAATTTTAAATGGGGTTGAAAATACTTGCCAAACACAAGAAAATTAACGTTTCTACCCTACTTATATCCTCAATTTGTAGTCTAAATTTAAATGCCATTCTTTTAAAACAATGCACATGCATACTTTGGGCATATTGTTAAAAGAAACTATTCCCTGGAGAGGAACACTATGCTTGAAAAAGGGAAGGAAAAATAAAGAGGAAGACTCTCAAAAAGATTGACACAGTAGGCTCGACTGTGTCAGAGAGGATGGGGATGGCTCAGGCTCAGACAAAGTTCAAATCTGTTTGAACTGTTTGAGTTGCTATGAGTCATACTTGACTCCACAGCACATAACAACAACAGCAACTTTCAGACAAAAGACACTTTCAGATCATTTCCCTCTAAAACTTATTTTTGCATCTTTGAATGACACTTAGCCTGTGGGCAACTATTGTACTATACCTCGTGTGTGTGTGTGTGTGTGTGTGTGTATGAGAAAGTACAGCCCCAATTCACCTTAACTTGTTAACTCTGGGCCTCAACAGCCATTACAGAGCAGGTATAGCAACATGACTGAATTGTGTGTCTTCCCTGTGTGCATATTTGTCTTCCTTCATTGTTATTTGAGTTAGTCCTTTTAATTTTTTTTTTTAAGACAACACTGTGTTTGCATTTGGCCTACTTCCGCTATAATAAATTTTTGTTCTATCCCATGACAGGTTTTCTTAGCCAGCCATATAAATGTCCTGTGTCTTATCACATTTGCTATTTAAATATTTGACTTTTTCTTCTGACTTTCTCAAGTGTTATCTTCCTTTGAGTTTTTTTGGTGAAAATTTTACCCTGACCCTCAAAGGCTCTAATTTGCATATCCCTAGTAACCAATTTATAGTTAGTTATGGTAATAGCCATTGACAGTGTCTAGAGTCTTTAAAATAGTTCCCTGTAGTAAATCATATCTATAAACATTTTACAAGAAGGGTAAGTCAACACATTTAAAAGGGCTGCCTTAGAAAGGGCCTGTGTAATTTATGGAGTAGAATAGAAATACTGCTATGGGAAGCATTTTTCTCATCCTACTAAAACTGTAACGTGTCCTCAATGTTCAATGACTAACTTTTGTTCAGGGAAACGATAGAGGTGAAATAAATAAAAGTCCAGAAAGTCTTTTAGAATCTTGAATGTATTTCTTTTTCTCTTTTTAAATGAATAAAAAAATAATTATCTAGAATACATCTCCTGAAATTCCCTTTTAAGTTCCTCTGACCTTGGCACAAGTTACATTAGTTAAATCAATCTCTGTATCTTAGTAAGATGAATATGACAAACACCTTCAGTAAAATAAGGATTATAATAGTAGCCTCTTTCATAAGGTTGTTGCAAGGATATTAAAAGAGTTTATACCTACATAGAGATTAGGATAATCTCTGACTTTCAGCAGGCACTAACTCAAAATTTTTATTCTTTCCATCACCTTATCTGTACTTTCTTTATCTCTTACATTCCTCATCAAGTTAATAGGATAAAGAAAGACAGAGGTCCAAAACTGAAGAAGGGAGATCAGTCTTATGCTTGAATTTTTCTTCTCAGGATCTGTCCTTTTTGTTTACTATGAGGTCAGTAAAAGCTTCAAGCCTCCCATTACAGTCCACTGCTTCACCGATAGCTGTTTGTTTCTCACCTATCTCTTGCTACCATCTAACCTGCCAGTGTATCTCTTAAACCTTATTTTCCACAAAGGCAAGTGAAACATGCTAGTTTCACTTTCAATTTATTATCACTGACACAGAGAACAAGCAGACAAATTTAAAAGAGTCAGAGATAAAAGAAAGCAAGCTGTGGATATTCAAGGATAATGTTGTTGCTCTTGCTATGTACTGGTGAGTTAGAACACACTCATAGCTGAGCCTCCACCAGCTTTCAGAGTCAGTCATTCTCAGTCTTTCACACGAGAGGATATTGCCCATCTTTCTCTCACAGAGTAACTGGTAAACTCAAAACCCTTGCCTTTGGGTTGACAGTGAAACCCTTTATCACCAAGCCACCAGAACTAGGATAATATCAGTTGAAATAGGCAGTTCTGGTGGCATTGACAGTCTTGTTTGTTTCCTAGGCAGTGCATGGAATTTCAATACTCTTCTGTGATACCACAAGTCAAGGGCAACTATTCTTCTGTCATCCTTATTCATTATCCAACTTGTGTGTGTGTGTGTGTGTGTGTGTGTGTACACATACACTTATATATAATATGTATGCGTGTGCATATACACACAGAGAGACAAATAGGAAGTCATTGAAAAGGCCATGGATTGGATAAGGTGCACCTTCCTTTGTCTTTAAACTGATGTCTCTACTCTGTAGTACTTTGGAGGGATCCTTGATAACAAATTTTCCTAATGCAGTACATCTTTTGATTTCTTGGTTGCTGCTACCATGGACATTAAATGTGGATCAAAGTAAAATTAAATTGTTGACAACTTTAGTCTTTTCTACATCTATCATGATATTATCTATTGGTCCAGTGGTAAGAATTTTTGTTTTCTTGATGTAGAGACATAATCCATATGGAAGGTTGCAGTCTTTGATTGTCCACAGTTAAGTGTTTTAACTCTCATTAATTTTCTGCAATCAAGGTCATGTCATCTGCATAATGCTGATGGTTGACGAGTCTTCCTCCAGTCCTGATGCTGCATTCTTCTTCATATATTCCCTCTTAATCAGAATTTGTAGTCTGAAATTGATATAACATGCAATAAAGATGCATTGATAATAATTGGTAACTGGAATGAAAAGATGGAAATAAGTAGAGATTGGTAGTTGGAAAATATAGACTTAATGACAGTAATGAGACTAAATGTTGAAAGACAGGATTTTGTACAATCAATAATTTCTTAATTAAAAATATCTCATTTTAATAAATAAAACTATAAACTGTAGCCATATACATGAACCTAATCTGATGGACTACAAAGGAATCAGACTGAATACATCTGTGGAAGGAGTTGATGAAGGAGTTGAATATCAACAATCAAAACAAGGCCAAAGGCCTGGCTTTGGAATAGACTGAGTACTCATGTGTGAGTTTAAATTGTAACTAAAGAAAATTAAAACAAGTTTGACAGAACCAAAATACATTCTTGAGTCTATCTATCTCAAGAATAGATCTGAGGCACTGAACACTAATGATCAAAGGCCAGACTAGTTACTTGAAAAACATCATTCATAAAGAAAGCAAAAGGGTATTTCAAAGAAAGAAAAGACCAAAATGGATATCTATCAACAGAGAACCTGAAACTTGCACTAGAATGTAGAGAGGCCAAAACAAAAGGAATAAATACTGAAGTAAGTGAGATGAACATAAAACATCAAAAGGTGACTTGAAAGGCAAAGAAACTATCAAGACAAAATGTGTAAAGAGAGTTACAAAACTGAAAGGGAAGAACTTGATCAACATTTCTCAAGCTGAAAGAACTAAAGAATAAATTCAAACTCAGTCAAAATACTGAAAGATTTATGAACAAAATAATTAATGACCAAGGAAGCATCAAAAGAAGATGTAAGGAGAACTCAAAGAAGTGATGGACACTGAAAACTTTTCAGGAAGTAGTAGATGATCAAGAATCAAGTAAAGTTAAGGAAGAAGTTCAAGCTACACTGATGTAATTTACAAAAATTAATAATAATAATAATAATAATAATAATAATAATAATAATAATAATATCTCAGTAATTGATGGACTACCAATTATTGTGTTTCAACAAACAGATGCAGCCCTGGACATGCTTACTATTCTATGCCAAGAAATTTGCAAGACTGCTACCCAGCCAGCCAACTATAGAAGAGATCTATATTTGTCTCAATTTTTTTTAAGTAATCTAACAGAGTTCACAAATTATCAAACACTGTTATTAATATCAGAGAGCACTGGTGGCCTAATAACAAGAAGCTGTGCTGCAATCCCAAAGGCAGGTGGTTCAAGCCCACCAGCTGCTCCACAGGAGAAGGATGGGCAATTTCCTTCTGTGAGATTAACTGCCTCTGAGAGCCCACTGGAGGGTCAGCTATGGGTCAATTCCAATTCCATAATTAATTGAACATAATTAACAACATAATTATTAATATCACATATGAATAAAATCTTGAAGATTATTTAAAAATGTCTTAAGAATAATACATAGTCAGGGAACTTCCAGAAATTCAGGCTAGATTCAAAGAGGTCATGATAGAGGGAATATCATTGCTGATGTCAGCTGGATCTTGACTGAAAGAAGAGATTCACTTGTTTTATTGACTGTGCAAAGCATTTGACTGTCAGTTATAAAAAATTATAGATAACATTGAGAAGAATGAGAATCTCAGACTACTTAATTTTGCTCGTGTGAAATACATAAACCAAGAGACTATTTATTATTCAAGCAGAACAAAGGAATATGGCATGGTTTAAAATGAGGAAAGGTGTGAGTCAAGTTTGTATCCTTTTTCCATACCTCTTCAATCTGTATGCTGAGCAAATAATGCAAGAAAACTATCATAGACAATATTAAGTAAAGTTCCTCAGGGTAAAAACTGAGAAATATAATCAGTTCCCATTAATTTGCCATGAAATTCAATTTTTGCATCAGAATCTCTAATAAAAAACTATTTCACACTCAAATAAAATTTTACTAAATGTCTGGTCTGAGCAACGTGTGTTGTTGTGTACTGTCGAGTAGGAATTGACCCATAGCTGACCGTAGCGGGTTTCCAGAGGCAGTTAATTCCACAGAAGGAGATTGCCCATCCTTCTCCTGTGGAGCAGCAGGTGGCCTCGAGCCACATGCCTCCAGGCTTGCTGTGCAGCTCCTTGCCACTAGGCCACCAGAGCTCTCTGGGCAAGGCATAATGGATTGTATATTACACCAAACATAAAATAGGAATGCAGAACCTAAAATCATGGAGTTGATGTACATATACAGACCTACCACCTTATTAAAAGGTAAATTTTCAAAATAAGAAAGCAGAAAGTGAAAAAGATAGAGGTGGCCACTTCACTAGTCCATGTTCACTGTCAGAACTTGCCTTGTCTGTTGTTGCAATATCTAGTAGTAGTTGTATAACTTCTACCATTCCTTCTTGCCGTCCCTTTCTCAAATTGTGGCCAAAATGACCTTAAAAATGTAAATGAAATCATAGTTCTCCCTTGTCTACAACATTTCAAAGGTCTTTTCTTTTCCTCTAGAATCAAAACCTACAAGGCTCTTTGGAGTCTGACAGTGCCTGTCTCCACAACCTCAGCTGTTCACTTCACTGCACGCATGTGCTGCCCACAAGCTTCATCAAGCACGTTTCCTTCGTAACATTTTGCTGTATATATTCTGCTTCTTAACATTCTCCCTCCACCCTATTGGATTCAAAATAGCCAACAGCCATATCCTCCTTTTCCCAAACACCAGAAGAGATTCTCAATGGGGTGACTATGCCACTCTAATTTGATATGCACACATAAAGTTGGACATGTGCTACAAGTGTTCCCAGGGAAAGAGTGAGGTAGTAAGGGAGGAAAACTTGGAGGATTAACTTAACCTTCTAGCATTTGAAGACTGACCAAGATTTATTCTTTTAAGTGGAGCATATTAAGGACAAGAATCACAGACTGCAGGAAGAGCAAGGTGAAGAATGAATGAACGGGGGGGGGGGGAATAAACAAATAGCCAGAGTGAAAGGAGCAAAATAGTGTAAGTGGCAGGGATGGATCCTACAAAGTCTTATAGATAAGGCTAAAAATGTTGTATTTTATTCTCTACATCCTAGAGGGCATAGTCTAAGGGTCACACTCTATGATGTGGTGAATTTGTGCTTGTAACTTCATAGAAAAAGCATCCTGCCTTGAGTAACCAGAAGAAAGCTTCTTGGAGTGTATAGGTCCTAAGGATAATCATGAAAGATTGATAGGATGAATGGATCCAGAGAACGGTGAGAAGCTTCCAGAGAAGCCAATAAAGAACACATAGTCCAAAGAGTAAGAATGACCACGCTTTTCATAACAGAGAGTAGATAAATTCCCATGAAGGAAGAACTCATGATCTCTCATCCCTGTGGAATAATTCTTTTCCCAAAATTTCTATATTCTGAACTCATATAGTCTGATTATAGTTTTTAAAGAACCAAGGTTTTTTCTCTTGCCAATGGCATGTATAATTAAATATTTTAAGACTAGATGAGGTTTAATATCTTTTTCATAGTTTCACTGCAGGATAATTCCTCCCATTATTGTCCAACTGCTGAAATTCCTTCATATTTAAAGTTCCCTTGTTAATCTAAACTAATTTTCAAGACTGTCGTTAGATGTTTTTCTCAGTTATATGTATGCCTTATGAAACATACATAAAATTAAAGGGGAAAAAATTCTGATTCCTTGTTCACTCCTTTTGAGAAAGTAAATTATTTCTACTTTTATTATTTTGTAAGAAAAAAAAGGAAAAACACTATGCTAAGGCTTCAATTCTATAAAAACCTTCTTTTTTATATCTTACCATAGTGTTACAAAGAGTCAGAGCTGGATTCAAAGCATTTTGGTTTTAAAATCATAAAATCAGCAAGATCTGTGCTGTCACCCCAAGCTCTGGTTTTGGTAACCACTTCTGTATTTCCATAGACCTGCCTTATTTAACCTATGGTCCTCATTCTGCTGTCCCACTTTCTCCTAGCATCATCTGCTCTTTCCCTATGAAACTCAGATTCAGGGATGGAATTATTATCTAGACTTTAAACTGGATTATAGTTACAAGCAGTTTGAATTTTTACTTTTTCTCCAATCAGGAGTAGATAGATCTTGTCTCAATTTCAGTCTAAAGCCCTCATGATCTGGTGGAGATGACACTTGGAATGCCATTGAGAAATCTTGCTTCTCATCTCTGAAATCAATCACGTAATTTGTCTTCATGTAACATGTATGAATTTTAAACTTTCTCATAGCACACAGCTTGCAGATGTCACAGTAACCACCATGCCAAATACTTATTATGTGCCAGGTAATCTTCTCTTCTTATACTTTTAAAGATTAATTTGAAATACTTGTCAAGCTTTTGTCCTAAATTACTTCGTTGTGGGAAATAGTTCCATGGAGGATGCAAATGGCTTTGGGGGGTGGGGGGATGCTAACTACAAGTCACTTGATAATGGGCATATGATTACATATAACAAGGCCAGGGGTTCTGAACTGAAAATGCATAGACAAAATGACATCAGCAGGACCCCTGAGTGCTTTCTACAGATGTCAGAGATACTGTCCCTCCTGGATACAAGACGGTGATAACAATTCTGGATGTCATGTGTGGACAAAGCTGTATCTAGCCTAGAAGAGAATCAAGTTTCTTTTTACTGAGAAGGATAAACCTTTTTTAAGCACTGACTTTTTTTTTCAGGTCTGAACATGCATAAATCAATAACTTGTAAAATGAATACAATTAGAATTATTTCATGGATCTCGTATGATTTATTTCCCAAGGCTACACTGCACATTCTCTTCCTGAGTGCAGATAAATATGTTGATGTTGTTGAGGATTATCATGTCACAACCAACTCATAGCTGACCCTCCAGCAAGATTTCAGAGGCAGCTCATCGCATGGGAGGAGGTTGCTCATCTTTCTCTTGCAGAGCACCTGGTGGATTCAAACGGCATGCCTTCGATTTTACATGAGTAAGGCCAAGTGCTGATTGTGGAACAGACGACCAACTACTCATATGCAAGTTCAAGCTGAAGTTGAGGAAAATTAAATCAAGTCCACAGGACTAAGATTTGCCTTAAGTCTGTCCCACTCGAATTTTAAATTCATCTCAGGAACAGGTTTGAGGCCTTGAGCACCAATGAGCGTAGACCAAATGAGTTCTGGGAGGACATCAAGAAAATTGTCCATGAAGAACGCAAAAGATCATTACAAAGGCCGAAGAAGAAGAAAAGACCAAGATGGATGTCAGATGAGACTCTGAGTATTGCATTAGAGTGCTGCTAAAGGAAGAAATCAAGAAATCAAAGAGCTGAACAGAAAATTTCAAAAGGCAGCTTGGGACAACAAAGCAAGATACTATAATGAAATGTGCAGAGAGCTGGAGTCAGAAAACCAAAAGGGCAGAACTCTCTCAGCGTTTCTTAAGCTAAAGGAGTTGAAAAGCAAACTCATACCATGGGTGGCAATACTTAAGGATACTTTGGGTAGAAGGTTAAATGATCCAGAAAGCATTAAAAGAAGATGGAAGAAGTACCACAGATCACTGTATCAGAAGGAATTGGCTGACATACAAGAATTTAGTGAAATAACATATGAGCAAAAGCCTGTGGTGGTGAAGGAGGAAGTTTAAGTTGTTTTAAAGGAACTGGCAAAAAAATAAGGCTCCAGGAGTTGACAGCATACCAATAGACATATTTCAACAAACAGACACTGCCCTGGATGTGCTCACTAAGTTGGGCCAAGAAATCTTGAGGACAGCCAGCCAACTGACTGGAAAAGATTGATATTTGTTCCCATTCTAAAGAAAGGAGACCAAACAGAGGGCAGAACATATCGAACAATATCATTAAATATCACATTCAAGCAAGATTCTGCTGAAAATTATCCAAAAATGATTGGAGCAATAGGTCAACAGAGAACTGCCAGATGTGCTGTCTGGATTTAGAAGAGGTCGTGGTACTAGGGATATTATAGCTAATGTTAGATGGATCATAGCAGAAAGCGGAGAATACTAGAAAAATATCTATCTGTGCTTCATTGACAATGCAGAGGCTTTTTACTGTGTGGATCACAATGAGCTGTGAATGACTCTAAGAAGAAGAAGAATCCCAGAACATTTGATTATGCTAATGCAAAAACTATACTTGGAACAAGAGGCAGTTGTCAGAACAGAGCAAGGAGACACTGTTGTTGTTGTTGTTGTGTGCCGTCGAGTCGCTTGCGACTCATAGTGACCCTAAATACAACAGCCCTGAACTCTACTCTGTCCTGTGCCAATCCCACTGTCTCTGACACTCCAATCCCAATTACCCCAGTCACTCAATCAATCCATGTAATAGAGGGCCTTACCCTCCTAATTCTGTCCCTCCACCTTACCAAACATGTCCTTCTCCAAAGACTGGTCTCTCCTTACATGTCCAAAATATGTTAGACGGAGATTCAGAATCCTTGCCTCCAAGGAGCCACCTATTTTAACCCTTTCCAGGATGAATCTGTTTGTTTTCCTAGCAGACCATGGTACCCTCAATACTCTACTCCAGCACCACAGCTCAAAGGCATCAACTCTCCTTCTGTCCTCCTTGGTCATTGTCCAACTCTCTGATGCATAACAAGTGATTGCAAAGACCATGCCCTGTATCAGACGCACCTTAGTCTCCAGAGAGACATCAATGCTTTCCAGTACTTTGGAGAGGTCCCTAAGCGTAGACTTTCCCATGGCAATACACCTTTTAATTTCCTGGCTGCTGGCGCCAAGACTGTTGACTGCGGAGCCAAGCAAACTAAAACTGTGAACAATCTCAATCTCCTCACCATCCATCCTGATGCTGCCAATTGGTCCAGTGGTGAGAATCTT
>NW_006399751.1:35630791-35632735 GCF_000299155.1 Elephantulus edwardii
GCGAGATTGGCACAGGATCGAACACTGTTTAGGGCTCTTGTACATAGGGGTCGCTATAAGTCTCAAGTGACTCGATGGCACATAACAACAACAACAACAAACAAGCGGATATAAATACTAATAGAAAATGGAGGGATTCATGAAAGAAAAACTAAGCAAGGCAAAAAGGGAAAGAAAGAATGGGAAGTGATAGAAGCCATTTAAAGAAAAGGGAGATGTGGTGGCCTAACCCTTAGGGAGTTTCCCTGTTACCCCAAATGTCATAACTCTCTGGCAGTTCAAATCCACCAGTAGCTCCACAGGAGAAAGAGGAGCAATCTTCTCCAGCGAGCTTCACAGCCTCAGAAACCCAGTGGAGGGTTAGCTATGAGTCTGCTCTGACTTGACAACAATGAGTTTAAGGGTTTTAGTCTGAAATTTTAAAAGGTATGCAAATGATATAAGGAAATCAACAATGGCCTGGTTTATCATCTCTTAAGAAGACAATGGTCATCAAAACCGAAGAGAAAGTTGTGCTGAGAGGATCTCCCCTTGAAATAAGTACTGATCAGCTAACCTAGGTCAATCCCAGAACAAAGAAAATAGGACAATAAATACTCCGATCAAACCCATCTTCTACTGACGTTCTTCATTCGTCAAACCCCTTAGTGACAATCAGTCCGTACAGAAAATGCTCTTGTAGAAAAAAAGCAGGCTAAGGTGGTGGGAGAAACTCAATTTCTAGGAGCAAGGGGGAGCTATTGAATAAAATCACTATAACTACTGATTAAAGTCATTATTGCTGTCACTGCAAATTAATAAAAAAATCACCATCCTACACTTGTATTTTCAAATGAGAAAATATGGTGATTGTTGCTGTTGCTGTCAAGCTGAGTATAACACATAGCAAACCGAGGAACAATAGATCTGAACCCTGTCGTAGCCTGTGCCATCCTCTCTATCACAAACATACTTTAGCCCATTGCTCCAGTCCCTGTGTCAATCAATCCCATTGAGGATTTTCCTTTTATTCACTGACCCTCTACATTTCCAAGCACGATGTCACTTTCTATGGGGTAGCCCCTTCTAACAATTTGACCAAAGTACATGAGAGGAAGTTTCACCATCCTTGCCTCTAAGGAGCACTATGGTTGCACCTTCTCCAAGACATAATTGTGGCAGCCCATGGGATATTCAGTACTCTTTTCCAATACCACAACTTAAAAACATCAATTCTTCTCTGTCATCCTTATTCACTGTCCAGCTCTCAGACGCATGACAAATGATTGAAAAGAACATGTTTTAAATCAGGTGCACATTAGTCTTTAAGCTGACATCATTACTCCTTTTATCTCTTGTTTGACTTAGTGGTAAGGCATTGTGCTGCCAACCAAAAGGAAGATGGTTAAAATATACTTAGTTGATTCCAAACTGACATTACACAATAACATGGAAATAAAAATTAAGCTTTTAATTAACATAGAGAATTATTCACTTTTCCATCCTCTTCCCCTGAAAGTATACCTGTAATACTGTTTTGTTTCTTATTAGTAATGGATTTTTTTAAAAGTTGATTAGCTAGCAACAAGATAACATTTATTGAAAACAGTTATGTCCATCTTGTTGTACCGTGGAGTCAGAACTGGCTCACAGCTGACTTGCTGGTGGGTTTTCAGAAGCACAGGAGATGATTGAACATCTTCCTCCCACAGAGCAGCCGAACTGTGTGCTCTGGGATTGAAGCACAGCTTCTGACATAGGCTAAAAAAGGAAAACCTGGAATGTGCTTTGTACATGTTAACAGAAGATTTTAGTGGGATGAGATCACAAGAGATAGGTGCATAGGTAAGGAATGGTTTAAGTTGTTCTAGATAGTTTAAATCATGAAAAAACAGTATTCAAAACCCTTGTTTTTGTGCACCATCAAATCAGAATTGACTCATAGTTGATCCTCCAGCAGATTTT
>NW_006399751.1:35633983-35636052 GCF_000299155.1 Elephantulus edwardii
CAATCGGTTAGCGCGCGGTACTTATTTTTTATAATGATTTTTAATGTAACATATATATATTTTACAGCATATTCTTTCCATTTAATTTTTCCTCCCTGCCCACCCCTCCCTCCACCTCATCCGTTTTTTCCCTTTGAAGAAAAAATATTCTGTCATTGTTTTACGGTTCCCCCCAGTCTATTGTCCACTTTAATATGCATTTCTTTTTCTGTAATCTTGTCTTGAAAATAATACCTAATCATATATTTCTTTTAAACAGTTCTCTCCCTTATCTGTTTCAACGCAGTATACATTATTTTTTCCCTCTTTTCCTAGGTTCCCCCCAAACCCGATATCAGTCCCATTCTAGAACAGTTTTCAGAGGCTTTGAATCACATTGGAGGAGATTGGCCATCTTTCTCCCACGGAGCAGCTGGTAGATTCAAACTGTCTGCCTTTGGCATGGCAGTGCAACTCCTTACCCACATACACAGAAAAATAATCCTCTCTGATTTTCTTCCAAACTTCTTTACTAGATATTATAGTATTGTTGTTATTGTTGTTGTTAAGTGCTGTTGAGTCTTAGATGACTCATAATGACCCTATGAACGAAAGACCTGAACACTTGTATAACTTTCTTCATTTCTCCAAGTTCATAGGTTTTCCAGAGGCAAGCTACTTACCGAAGTGGATGCCACTCCTGCTTCCAAGCTCGTTTTAATTGGGAACTCCACCAAACACTGTCCATCACGGGTAACCATTATCGCATTTAATACATTAGTGTCACAATGTTCAGCATCACAGCAACCACGAGTTACCTCTGTACAGCAAATAGACAGACCAGTGCTATACAAATTAGACGAATGTTTGACCAAAAACATAGTATTTGTAGTAGTCTTTAAATATTCAGACTAGTTCATGTTATCTAGAACCCAATTCTCTTGGCACCAGAAGAGAGGTAAAATTTCATAGAAATAAAAAGAACTATAAGACAAAAAACCTTGGTCCCTTACTTTAATTTATATCCCCTGGACACTTCTTTCTGTCTTTTGCTACTCTGATCATAGGAAAATAAATGTCAAATGACATGCCTCTTTCTGAAGTCTATCAGTTATTGTACTTGGCTTTCAATCATCCTCATTTTGTCTTGCTCGTGGCTGAGCTAGCAGAGTGCATTTCAATGTGCTGTTAATATTGAGGTACATGTACCGTGCTTAATCAATTGACTCTATTTTAAAACATGACGGTTTCAGGTAAAAGATACAGAGGATGAGTAAAATAGTCATGCAGGCCCTATTATATGGTACTAATTGATTTTTAGTACTTCTTCTAAGCCAACGAGATTTAAATGGGTTAATTTTGGATAGCTGTTAGCAATATTTAATCTTTTCATGCCTGGAATTAATACTTTTATCTACAGCTAAAATTAAGAAATCTCTTTGAAATATTTCATATCAAATAGAATAGATTAAAAAAAATTAAGATGGACTTTGTTTTAAATAGTTAATTCCCTAATAGTAACTGACTATTCATGCTAATAGGAAGACAGAATAATTGGTCTGCCAAATGTAAGATGCATGTGAATAGATAATTTTATCAGCTGTGTTCACTACCGTGGTCTCAGTCAGGGCTCAGAATAGTGCCCCTGCACATCATAGCTGTTCAATTAAGACATGCTAACTTATGAAAATAATAGTTAAAACCCCAAATTAAGACCATCAGACAATCTAAATATCTAAAAAAATTTTGCGAGTGAAAGTTGACAGAGTAAATTGGTTTTCCACTCAAAATTCAAAAACATTTTGTTTCGTGACATTGATTACAACCCCACAATGCATCTGAGCCCTTTCCACTTGCAGCCTGAGTTTGACATTTGCACCCATTCTTCTCTATTATCCCTTTCTTATTCTGACCTTTATCTCTCACAAATCCTACCCTTTTGATTTAATGTGGTTGACTGCTCTAAGAATGTGTTTCTCCCTAATATTATTATTCCTCTTAAAGACTTTTGTGAATGCCAAGATTGCAGCTAACTTCTTCTAGGAAATAAATGCTATGATAATTAAAATGTTGTTGTTGTTGTTGTTGTT
>NW_006399751.1:35639027-35645178 GCF_000299155.1 Elephantulus edwardii
TAGTCTGTCTTAATGTGAATGTTCAGATTTAGAGAAATACCAGACAGACCAGCAAGTTTAAAATACTTGATCTTTTCTAGTTTGAGTTGAATGTGTGTGTCATTTATAGTATTTATCAAATGAGCAAAGTATCTCACTGTCACCTCAGTTCACCATGTCAAATAGCCCAGATTCACCAACAAATAAGCACATCTTAGTGCATAATGCTTTATTTACAAACAGAAGAGAAAGAGTAAGATTAGCTTCAACCACAGCATCATACCCCATGATAGTAGGTTCCATACAACCACCACACCATTGGTTTTCTGCACATACTCATCTTAGCTGCAGATGAGGTACTCCCATTCCCTTCTAATCCAGAAACAGATATAGTAGGAATGTTGGTCAGGTACTGCACAAAACACACTTACACAGAAAAAAAGAAAGTTCAGAACAGGAGGCAGCTTTTTGTGTAAGAAGAAACTGGGAGCTCTTTCCAGGCAGCGCGGAGCCATGGGCATCTCCCGGGACAACTGGCACAAGCGCCGCAAGACCGGGGGCAAGAGAAAGCCCTACCACAAGAAGCGGAAGTATGAGCTGGGACGCCCGGCTGCCAACACTAAGATTGGCCCCCGACGTATACACACAGTTCGTGTGAGAGGAGGCAACAAGAAGTACCGTGCCCTAAGAATGGATGTGGGGAACTTCTCCTGGGACTCTGAATGTTGTACTCACAAAACAAGGATAACTGATGTTGTCTACAACGCCTCCAATAATGAACTGGTCCGAACCAAGACCCTCGTGAAGAGCTGCATCGTGCTCATTGACAGTACACCATACCGCCAGTGGTATGAGTCCCCCTATGCGCTACCCCTGGGTCGCAAGAAGGGGGCTAAGCTGACTCCTGAGGAGGAAGAGATTTTAAACAAAAAGCGATCAAAGAGAACTC
Source organism: Elephantulus edwardii (assembly GCF_000299155.1). Classification (NCBI taxonomy): domain Eukaryota; kingdom Metazoa; phylum Chordata; class Mammalia; order Macroscelidea; family Macroscelididae; genus Elephantulus; species Elephantulus edwardii. Next base: position 35,639,956 of record NW_006399751.1, read on the forward strand.
AGAAAAAATACGATGAAAGGAAAAAGAATGCAAAAATCAGCAGTCTTCTAGAGGAGCAGTTCCAACAAGGCAAGCTTCTTGCATGTATTGCTTCCCGGCCAGGCCAGTGTGGCCGTGCAGATGGTTATGTGCTAGAGGGCAAGGAGCTGGAATTCTACCTGAGGAAAATCAAGGCACGGAAAGGCAAATGAATCTCCCTCCCATTTTAGCACATGTATTAATAAAGGTGAATAGAATAAAAAAAAAATTAAAAAAAGAAGAAACTGGGAAATATTGGCTGTCATGAAGGCAATTCTGATTCATACCAACGCTATAGGACAGAGAACAACTTCCCCCGAACATTCCTCCTGAGAGTAGGGCACTGCATCTTTTCCCCAAAGAGTTGCTGGTGGGTTCAAGCCACCAATTTTAGCAACCTAATGCTTAATGTCCAGCATCACTAGGGTTTCTAACTGCAGAATAAACCATGAACACCACCACCAAAACCCCACTGCCATTCAGTCGAGTAGGTTCTTGTTCATGGCTGCCCTCCATGAGGCTTGTGAGGCTGTACATATTTGCCCATCATTCTCTCTTCCATACAGAGGCTGGCAAATCTGAATTGCTAACTTTTTATGTAATAGCCTAGCATGTAGCAAATTACACCACCAGGGCTCCTCAACTAATATATGCTGTTATTGTTGTTGTTAAGTGCCATAAAATTGACTATATAAAACTCATAGTAACCCTATAAATAATAGAACTGAACCTTGCTCTAGTCTGCACCCATCCTGCATTGTTTCTTGGTACCAGCAGGTTGACTCCAACTCATAGTCAATCTATGGACTGCAGAACAAAATCCTGCCCAACCCTGTGCCATGCTCACAACCACAGTTGTCCTTAAGCTTACTGTTACAATCACTGTGTCAATCTATTTCTTAGAGGGTCTTCTTTCTCTATGACCTTCTACATGTCCCAGAATAAGGAGCGATCTAGATGCACTTCTCCCAAGATAGTATTATTATTATTATAATTACTCGATGGCACATAACAATAATATTATTATTATTATTATTATTATTATTATTATTATTTTGGCAGGCCATGGCATTTAAATAGTCTTCAATTTTCTACAATTTAAAAGTATCAATTCATCCTTAATCTTCCTTTCACATGCATATAAAGCATTGAAACTTGCTTGTATCAGGTGTATCCTAGTCTTTAAAGTTACTTTCTTGCTCTTTCACACTTGAAAGAAGTCCCTAGTAGTTTTTCCCAATACACTATGTCATTTGATTTCTTGACTGTTGCTTTCATGGATGTTGTTTACGGATCCAAGTAAAATTAAATTCCAGCAACTTGAAGCTTTTCTCCATTTATCATGATGCTGCTTATTGATTCAGATCACCTATCTTTGTTCAAAGTTCAATCTTTCAAGCACCAAATTATACCTAGAATTTGTATCATCTAAGCCTCGTATCTTAATGTTGAAACCCAAAGTTGAGGATTAAGGCTGATTGGATTCAACAATGTCCATTGACTTGAGACCACGATGTGAATGTCTACTAGATTCTTTTCCTCTGTTTAGTAGTTTATATGTTATTTCATTTATATCTGAGCTTTAGTTCTTATCTCTGTAAGTTATATTTAATTATCCTGACTTTGGAGATGTAGATATGATGTCATATCTATAAGAATTAGATAGGATGTTTTTAAGAGACTTGCCCCCACCATTACTAGTACCTGTTGTCATCAAGTGGATTATGAGTCATGGTAACTAGACAGGACAACAAAGAACTAACTACCCGTAAGATTTCCAAGTACATAAATCCTTACAAAAACAAATTGCCTCCCTTGTCTCCCATAGAGCAACTGCTGGATTTGGGCTATGACATTAAGTTTAACAGCCAAGTTAACCATTAATCTACCAGTGCTCCTTTGAAACTTGCCTAGTATATAATAAATTCTTACTTTTTTGAGTGTGTAGATCAGTTAACAAAACCACAATCAAATGTAGAGTTGAACTATTATCCTATGAGATAGACATGTGTAGATTAATGGTTGAAATATCAATACAAAAAACACTTGTTGCTATGCTCCCTCTCTCTGCCTATCACCATTTTCCTCTTTTCCTGAGTGGAGGCAAAAAGGTAAGTCACTTTCCAGACCCTGGTGTAAATTCTCCATTTCACTTTGGCAATCCAAAGATATGTGTCTATTAAATCTTCAGGATTCATTATCAGAGAAGACTAACTACTGGGGATGACTGATCAAAGCAACATGAGAGGTCAGACTGTCATTAAAATAAGAACATTCTTGTTTCCTTTATTTACAGTTCATTTTCAGGGCTCCCAGAGAGGAGGGGGAAAGTAAAGAATAGAACATCGCCCGTTGCCCTAATTAGTTTTTACCTACTCCTGATTATTAGCTATATTTGTTTATTAAATTTTCCTAGGGTTTTTCTTCCCTTAACATCACAGACATTTCCCTTTATTGCTTACTTTTTTGCCCCCAAATTACAGGTGAGCATGAGGCATCCTTGGGGACCCATCCTCCCTGCTCTACTTGTACTGAAGGGCATTTTTAATTGCTTAAGCCTTTCCATTTTTTTCCCTGAGAATTATTACACACCCGAGTGGAACATCATCTTAAAATGAATGTAATATCTAAGCCGGTGCTCCTCTGAGCTCCCCATCTCCCTGAAGGCTTCCATCTAAAAGAGGGCAAACCACCATGGACAAGGGAAAGAGAAAGGAAAAGAGAAGGTGAAGAAGAAGGAAGAATAAAATTAACATAAGCACTCATTTTATTGTTCTGGGGAATTATTCATTCCTTATAAACAAAAGATAAAGCAATGTCTTAACGTGATGGTTATAAAATGGGAAAGAGAAGGCATAACATATTAAGAGTGATCAGGGGATAATTTAAGATTAATATTTGATTGTGAACTAAACAAGCAAAAAAGCCAGAGTTGGTTGAGGTAATATAAAGAAAAGGGAGGTTTAGAGTTGATTGAAAACAGTTTTGAAAACAATTTCATCTTTCAGAATCTGCAGAATATTTCAAACGCAGAGTCATCTGGAAGGTTTTCAAATCTTGTGATGCTCAAGCTGCACTGTACCTCAAGGGTGGTGAGAATCTCTGAGAATGAACTGGGCATTTATATATTTTTAAGCTTATGCAACATCTATACTTAACCAAGAGGCAATCGTCAGAACAGAGGAAGGAGACACTGCATGGTTCAAAATCGGGAAGGGTGTCCACCAGGGATGTATTCTGTCTCCATACCTTTTCAATCCATATGCAGAAGAGATCATCCAGGATGATGGGCTGTATGAGGAGAAATGTGGTATCAGCTTTGGTGGAAGAGTCATCAAAAATCTGTTATGCAGATGACACAACCCTGCTTGCTGAAACTGAGGAGGACCTGAAGCACTTGCAAGGACTGCAGCCTTCAATATGGATTGAAGCTCAACATCAAGAAAACAAAGATTCTCACCACTGGTCCAATTGGCAGCATCATTATGAATGATGAAGAGATTGAGATTGTTAACAGTTTTGGTTTGCTTGGCTCTACAATCAACACTCTTGGTACCAGCAGCCAGGAAATCAAGAGATGAATTGCATTAGGAAAGTCAGCTGTCAGGGATCTTTCCAGAGTACTTAAGAGCAACAACAGTAGTCTGGAAACTAAGGTGTGCCTAATCTAGGCCATAGTCTTCACAACTGCTTGCTATGTGTCAGAGAGCTGGACAGGGACTAGGGAAGATAAAAAAAGAATTGATGCCTTTGAGTTGTGGTGACGGAGAAGAGTATTGAATACACCAAGTACTTCTAGAAGAACAGGTTTGTCCTGGAGAGGGTGAAATGAGGCTGCTCCTTGGAGGCAAGGATTCTGAAGCTTTGTCTGACATATTTTGAACATATTACAAGGAGGGACCAGTCCTTGGAGAGGGACATCATGTTTGGGAGTGTGGAGGGACAGTGAAAGAGAGGAAGATCCTTGATGAGATGACTAGGGTAATGGGGTATGTGTGTCAGAGACAATAATATTGGCACAGGACGGAGCAGGGTTTAGAGCTCTTGTACACAGGATCGCTATGAGTCTCAAGCAACTCAATAGCACATAACAACAACAAGCTTCCAGTGATTCTAGAGAGCAGCCGAGGCCAAGTACCTTTGGACTAAAGGGGTAGATTCAGTGGCTCATTCCACACAACAACTTTGAGAGGTATTAAAAGCTTCAGGAGTTAAGTCATTGTTTATTCAAGTTGTTTTTATGAGCTTGCGTCAATTTATAATGACCTCTTATAAGATATCTGTTGTAAATGTATACAGAGTCAATTCTAATACATAAAATAAAATTACAGGACAGAGCAGAGCTACCCTAAAGGGTCTCCTAAGATAAAATAATTTTGAGTTTAAGTGTTCTGAAGCCTACTAAAAAGTTGGGGGGGAGGGGACGCTGCAGCAGTCTGCCTTTGCAAAGATAGCACATCTATAAACCCTGAGGGGCAGTTCTGCTCTTTCCTATAAGAATGTTATGAGTCAGAATTGACTGGATAGCAACAGGTTTATTTCTTATTATTGAAATCTTCACGGTTTCAAAATCACCAGGTCTTTTTTCCATAGAGTAACTGGTGGGTTTGAAGTTTCAATCCTGCTATTAATAGTCAAAAACTTAATCATTGTGCTATTCAGACTCCTTTGACTTCATGTATATCAAAATAGAACATATCCCAGTCCTTTAACAGCTTTCTGACTGTTGGTATATTTGTATTGTTTACAGAAACTAATAAAATGAACACATTTCCTACATGAATTCACTGATTGACTTTCTTAACCATCCTGTTGATTGCCACTAGAACACCAAGAATGCTGTGCTTAAGATTTGTGTATACTGCACCAGAGACGGAGTTCCGCCGCCAGAGACAGAGTTCCGCCGGGGCCGGGAAGAGACCCAGGAAGAGCAATAGTCAGCCATCCACCGCGGAACTCCAGAGGAGTGAAGACTACCCGCCACTGTGCGACCCTCCTGCAGCCCGCACCTGTGTGACCCCTGACCAGCAGTGCCCAAGCCCTGCCCCCACCTCTTGATGGTAGTGTCCAAACCCTGCACTCCTTACCCCCCTAGTCCTTTGCTTCCACGCACCTCAGCCTCCACCACAGCCCTGTGACCTCAGGGCACCACCAGGGATCCAGCCATCACCTGGAGCTATCAACTGAGCTGTTGTGGAACTAACC
>NW_006399751.1:35652461-35653773 GCF_000299155.1 Elephantulus edwardii
AAAAAAAAAAGAATTAAATTACAGCTCTGACTGAGTCTCCTGAGCGGCTGATTCATGCACTAGAGGTCACTGGGCCTCTGTTGGAAATCTAGATCTTTGGAGCAGCTGTTATCAGAGCCTCTCTTCCTTCCAACAGCCCAAGGAAACACTTGTCACCACAAGCAGCTGTCTCAAAGCATGAATGAATTAATCACTACCAGAGACCACAAACAGCTGCTGAAATCAGCTGCCTGAGATGAAGGAGAGTAAGAGGTATTTCTGTAGATCCCCACTCTGTGGGGACCCCTATTATCACTTCCAGTGTAATGTGAGTGGCTAAGAACACAGAAGAATGCAAGCTTGTGAAACAATTACAAACAAATATCTGCAAATGAAGTTACCAATTAAAAAGTACACACTTTGACAAGAAGCTATTAATAACTTTCTGTTTGCATAGAAACTTAAATATCTGAAATTCAAAATATATTGCTTTATTTTTTTAAAAAACCTGGGCATTAGCGAGCTTTCTTCTTTGTGTTTCTCAGGTATTATAAAAATGAACTAAGGCTTCTTTTTTAAACAAAACAATTACTCTAAATTCATTAATTATTATTTCATTCCAAACAGTAGTAGTTTACGTATTTCAAAAATGCCTTTTAGTGAACTGTAAAATAGACCTAAGAGCATTAAATTCTGGAGATTAAGAAATATATACGTCTCTGGCATATAGTGAATGTTACCTATTTGGAAATAACCTTCAAAATTCATAATATGTCAAAATTCTATACCTATACTTCACTTGATTTTTATCTTTTACCCTCACAATAATGTCTTGACTTTGCTTTCTTGTTCTTTTCTATTTCTAAAACAAATCAGTTGTGGCCTTATTTTATTACACTTTTAGCTCATTATTTTTTTAGTTCAAGATACACTTGTTGTTGTTGTTGTTGTTGTTGTTGTTTTTATGTGCCATCAAGTTGCTTGCAACTCATAGGGACCCTATGTACAACAGCCCTAAATTCTACTCTATACTGTGCCATTCACACTGTCTCTGATACACCCATCCCAATTACCCCAATTACCCTAATCACTGAATCAATCCACCTCATAGGGGGCCTTTCCCTCCTGTGCCTGCCCTTCACCCTCCCAAGCACGATGTCCTTCTCCAAGGACCGTAGGTTATCACATATATCTGTAGTAAAAAGATAAATGAAAGATCATTTTGAAGAAAACTCAATGATTTCACACAGTGCTGTGGCCTATAGAATTAAAACCATACCAATTTAATCTATTCAATCTTGGGCTTCAGGTGCATAGGTAAAATGATAAAAAA
>NW_006399751.1:35655388-35677548 GCF_000299155.1 Elephantulus edwardii
CCAGTCAGTGGCCTCCCTTTTTACCCTGTAGGAGAAGTTTTTGGATGTGCATAGGGATTTGAGTCTTAGAAGATCCCATTCATCTATGTTGTCTTAACTCTCTGGTGCAGTGAATTACTTCAGATGACCCATCTAGCTATAGTCTTTGTGACTCTTGTGTAATGATTGAGTGGGAATGTATTAAAATAAAGTGCTTGGGGTCCACCAATGGGATTGAACAGGTTGTCACTAATGTAAGTAAGGTGATTGGAAAGTTTATAAGTGTTGTTGTTAGGTGCCGTCAAGTCGGTTTTGACTCAGAGCAACTTTATGTACAATAGAACACAGCACTGCCCAGTGCTATGACACCATCACAAACTATGTTGTACTTGAGCCTATTGTTGCTGCCATTATGTGAATTAATCTCATTGAGAGTCCTCCTTTCTTTTGCTCACCCTCTACTTTTCCAAGTACAAAGTCCTTCGCTAAGGACTACACTCTCTAATATTGCACACAAAGTATATGAGACGAAGTCTCACCATTGTTGCTTTTAAAGAACATTCTGGTTGTTACTGCTTCCAATAGTTTGTTCAGTTGATGGACTAAGGCATAGTCTATATTCTTCAATAATTTTATTCAAAGACATCATTTCTTCTTTGGTCTCTTTTACTCACAATCTGTGTTCCATATGCATGTGAAGAGAATTAAAATACCATAGCTTAGGTCAGGTGCATCATGGTCCTCCCAGTGACATCCTTGCTCTCAGTAGTTTAAAGCGGATCTTGGTAGTCGATTTGCCCAATGCAATACATCGTTTAATTTCTTACCTGGGTATTTCCATAGGTATTGATTGTAGATCCAAGTAAAATAAAATCTGTGACATCTTCACTCTTTTCTTGTGAGTGCAGGACCATGCAACTCAGAAGTATGGAGTCCTAAAGAGGGGCTTGTTTAATTTTGCTATCCAATTAGGCTTCAAGGAAAACAATTAAAATGTGAGAGGAAGGAGATGTAACACAGAAAACAGAAACAGAAATGGCAGCACAACAACAGAGGCACCAGGTAGGTAATAGTGGTGAGGCTTGCCAACCCACAAAGCTAAGCGTTAGAATACCCACGTGACGAAATACTAAGCAGACTTCAGCAAAAAAAGGCAAGAAGCTGCTGTCTTGACAAGTGAACTGCATCCTGGATTATTCTTGTTACTTTCAAGTTGATTCTGATTCCAAATTGTACCTAGTTATTTTCCCTAACAAACCACTTAATGTTAAGTAGAATTGGTAAGTTCTGTAAGATATTATAGCAAAGTACCAAATGCAAAGACAGGAGGGAAATCCTGAAGGAAAGGGAATAGTTGATGTTAGAGATGAAAGAATGGACAGCAATTTGGAAAATCTGGACATTTGGGACATCTTTAACAACTGACTAAGAAGCAGCTTCATCCATATCGTGTAGTGTTTTACTAGTCCATTTTTTTTCAGTGCTGGATAATATTCTATTATTTGACAGTACCACAGCTTTTCTATACATTTATTTGTTGATGGACACTAGGGCTGCTTCCATTTCATCATTATATTGAATAATACTGAAATAAACATGGGTATGCATCCATCTGTTTGTGTCACAGCTCTGCTTTCTTTAGGGTACATTCCCAGTAGTAGGATTAGTAGGTCGAATGATATTGCTATTTCCAACTTTTTGGGAAAGTGCCAGACTACCTTCCATGGTGCTTGAACTACTTTTGCATTCCCACTTGAAGTGAATGAGAATTCCAGTCTCTCCACATTCTCACCAGCGTTTGTTGTTTGCTGCCCTGTTGAACTTTGCAATTGTTATTGGGATGAGAGGATAACTCATTGTTGTTTTGATTTTAATCTCTTATAGCTAGGGATTTTGGATGACATTATGCTGAGTGTAATATCTTTGTCACAAAAGGACAAATACTGAATAAGATTGTTATAAATAGGATTAGTGAGAGGACAGGCCCAAAAAAAGAAAAAAAAAGAGTGGATAGATAATGAACACTGGTCTAGAATAGATGAAGGAAATGACTTTCTGAAAGAAATGCATGATTAAGCATGATTTGTAAGACAATTAACAATCTAAAACAAGAAATGCATTAAAAACTGTATTGGGGGAAGGGAAAAGAAGAGAGAAGGAGGAAAATATCTATCAATAAATAAATGAAAACTCAGTCTTTCTGTAAGCTCTCAATAAAATCACAACTAAAAAAAAATAATAAAAAGCTAAATAAAAAAAAAAGAAGTAGCTTCATGTTGATGCCTTTAAAAGAAATTATTCCTTTTAACCTCCACCACCATGATTTATTTGAAGATTATTTTTTTTTCCTTCTGGTCAAATATATTTCTGATAGAGTTTTTATGAGACTGTTCAAGAAGGATCATCTACACACAAAAAGATAAGACTTAGGAAGAATTTGGAGAACTGAAGGAAAATTTTGAAAAGGGTTACATAGATAACCAAAAGGTGGAAATTATAGTATACATAAAATACAAGAGAAATGAGTTACATTAGTCAGAACAATTTTTATTACAAATAGCAGATTTCAACTAAAAATTCTTTGAGCAAAAGAGATATTAACACTTTCACCTGCAGCCACAGTCACATGCATATACACATTTTATATCATCTGTCATCCCAGATGAGATGCTCAAAATAATACATTTAAGGAGTATTTTATAAAAGACAATTTACTTAAGGAAAGAATGAGCTGGACATAAGGAAGACATATAGAAACAATAGGAAACAAACCAGCAGTTACCAGAATGTGGAATGAGATCATCTTGCAGAAAGTGTCACCTTGAAAGAAACAATGGCCTTTGGAGGAACAGAACCAGCCCAAGGCAGCCTGTCAAAGCAGAAGACAAGAGAGCAGACTCACTCTTCTCCCTCTCTTTGTTCTCAGTCAAAACTCCCCACTGTCCAAACCCCGCAGGAAGCCAGAAGATTAAGGACTTCTTTGATTTATTCCAGGTTAGTCTTTCAGGACCTCGTAAAATATGGAGAGGATGAATTTGGTAGACTAGCTAGGATACAGGTCAGAAACAAAAAGTTATTTTCTACTAATTCTTAATGATATGTCAGAGCTTATTTCATTAAAATAAATTAAAATATCAGCATAATTAAAAGTAAATTGTCAACTCCTGTAACCTCCACGTAAATACTTAGCACTCTGATTTTCTTCATAGTCAATTTCTTGAAAAAAGTAATCTACATACCTTGCTTCATAGAAAGAACTACATTGGCCTAGTGGACAGAAAGTTATGCTACCAAGCCCAAGGTGGGTGATTTTACTCTGCGGCCCTCAGGCCTGGTTCAGATTGTTTTTGTGTGAAACATTCTTCTAGGTGGTATAGCCCTGGTCTGTGTATTGCTTGCTGTACAGAGGAAACTCGTAGTTGCTGAGATGCTAAACTCTGTGACACTGATGTGCCAAATGTGATAATGGTTACCCATGTTGGACAGTGCTTGTTGGAGCTTCCCAATTAAAACAAGCTTGGAAGCAGGAGTGGTATCCACTTTTGAAATGGCTTCCCTCAAGAAATTCTTTGAACAATACTCAGGTCTTTAGCTCAAAGGGTCGCTATGAGTCACCTACAACTTGATGGCACCTAACAACAACAACAACCATACCTTGCTTCTAATTCCTCAATTTGCAGTTGTCTGTTCACTCCTCAATAGCAATCTGAAGTTTGCTTCTAACACTATCATTTTTGAAGAGTAGTCTCTATATCTTCAACATCAGTGTCACCCAAGAATTAGTTAGAAATGGAAATTTGACTGCCTCCACCCTAGAGGAATTTAAGTTAAACATCCTGTATCATCAAGTCCTACAAGTGTTGTTGTTGTTAGGCACCATCAAGTTGAGTACAACCCATAGTAACCTTATTAACAATAGATCTGAACTCTGTCCTGTCCTGTGCTATCCTCACACATTCTTACACATTAGAGCCCATTACAGCTATCATGGGGTCAAATAACATAGTCAAGGATCTTCCTCTCCTTCACTAATTCTCTACCTTTCCAAGCATCATGTCCCTCTTCATGAACAGTCCCAAAACATTCCCAAAGTATGTGAGGAAAACCTCATCATCTTTGCCTCCAAAGAGCACTCTAGCTGCACCCTCTCCGAGACACATTTTGTTCTCTTGACAGTCCATGGAATGTTCAGCACTCTTCTCTAACACCACAGCTCAAAAGCGTCTTCTGTCACTTCTAACATTTGGAGTGACTTCTGTCACTTCTAACACTTGTCCTCCAAGTGTTAGAAATCACATTTTATATTAAGCTATAGGAACTCACATTCGTGGGACCAATAAGCTAATAGACCTTGCAAGAAAGCCATAGCAGTAGGCCATCTCTGAAGTCAGCTTCACAAACTGTGGTGGCAATTAATTGGAGTGCCTTTTATATAACATTGAGTAAATATCTCTGAGCAAGGAGTGGATTCTTAAAGAAGTGGAACTCAGTGAAATATATTGTTATTATTATTATAAAGTATTGTATCATGAGCAAATCTATCATTATCTTTAAGTACATTGCAATTTTATTTGGAGATTAAATATTGTGTTATATTAAGAACTTTAACAGAATTGTTATATAAATATAAAGTTATAATATTTCCCATAGCCTGCAGATATAAATAAATAAGAAACACATAAAGTGCCATTTGATTTTATTTGTAAGTGTATTAAGTTGTCTGAATTTAGGGGGAAAAAAGATTTTATTAGCTATTTCTTAGTCTCCTTAATAAAGAGATATGACCTCATTAAATTAGCATTTATGGCAAATATTCATAAAATCTGATTGTTTGTCTATATAAGTCATTAGAGATGAAATTGGAGGATAAATTTGCAAGCAAAACTGCCAAACATATATAACACAAAAAAGTGAAGTATAGTTATAAATGCAAGTTGAAATTAGATATTAACTCAATATAAATATGTAAAAGTTCTAAAAGATTACCAAATTTTTACTGGCCTGGCCCTCACTTATTGATCACAGGGATTTGAAGGGCTAAAGATAAATAAGAGAAAAATTCATAAAAATATAATTGATTGATTATGAGAGGTCAGGAAAATCTCCAGCTTTATGAACTAAACAAATAGAATAACTATTAGTAAACAGAAAAATAAAAAAGGAAAAGAAACAAGTTGATCAAAAAAGATCATTAGCTTGACTTAAAAAATTTTGACCTGGATGTTGATTTTTCAGTGGAATATCTAAATGCGGCACAGTATTTGGAAATAAGAGAGTCAAATTAAAGAAGGAGATATTAACTGAAATAAAAAGCATATCTAAGAGTCCAGAGACTGTGTCAAAGTACTGAAGAGCAACGATGTCAGTCTGGAGACTAAGGTGTAGCTGATACCAAAAGCTGTGGTCCTTGTAGTTACTTGCTATGCATCAGAGAGCTTGGCAATGAGTTCTGTGTATTTCTGGTGCTGAAGAAGAGTATTGAATATAACATGGACTTCTAGGAGAACACACAAGTCTGTCCTAGAGAGGATGAGACCAAGCTGCTCCTTGGAGGCAAGGATTCTGAAGCTTCATCTGACATACTTTGGACATGTTGTTAGGTGGGATCAGTCCTTAGAGAGGGACATCATGCTTGGGAGGTTGGAGGGACAGCATAGGAGAGAAAAACCCTCGATGAGATGGATTGATTCAGTCACGAGGGTAATGGGATAGTTGTGTTGGAGACAATAAGATTAGCAAGTGATAGAGCAGGGTTTAGGGCTTTTGTACATAGGGTCACTATGAGTTGTAAGTACATAACAACAACAACAAGAGTCTCCCATGGGAAAAGAATTAAAGTACAGTGTAGTTAAAAAAGGCAATAAGTAGTGAGAACAAGAAGGGAAAAAATTGTAAATGAAGCATGTAAAGAAAAATAAACAATCAAAAATAATAAAGAAATGTGACTTAAACAGCACTAAAGACTTTGGACTGGATTAAGTTCACTTTACTGGGCCCAGAGTCAGAAGTCACTGAATTATTTAGACACCATTAGAGGTTCTTAGCTCAGACCGGGGCATGGATGTTTCAGAAAACACCAATTTCCTCTATGGAGCTAAACACAAAATAGATGTGACACCTTAAGCTCCTCTTTTCATTTTTTCCCTTGTCTCTTTTACTTGATGGTAAATGGAGGATTTAGTCTTTTAAATGAGCAACAAGAATGAATGGAAATACACATTTACTGTAAACTTTCATTAAAATATCAATCAAAAAATAAAAATTTTAAAAATACTCTGTGTAAAAAAAAAATAAAAAAATAAAAATAAAAATAAAAATACTCTGTGTCAATGTGTCAAGTAGCTATTTTGGCTGGCGTTTAGAGTTTTCTATTAGGGAGGTCCACTGGAAAAGCTGCACTTCAAAAACATATATTCTTTTCATTAATAAAAGCACCTTCTATGAAGATACAAACTGTCTTGCTTAACCTAGCTAGTTACCGTGAATCTAAGGAACTTAGAAGGTAAACAAACTTGCAGACCCATTGCTGTTGAGTCAGAACCCGTTTATAGCTGACCTCCCAGTGGATTTTTCAAAAGCTATAAACTGCACAGAGCAATAAGAAACTTCAAAATTATTAGCAGTTGTTGTTGTTGTTAAGTGCTGTCGAGTCGTAGATGACTCTTAATGATGCTATGAACAAAAGACCTGAACACTTGTATAACTTTCTTCATTTTTCCAAGTTCATAGAGTTTCCGGAGTCAAGCTATTTTGTAAGTGGCTGCCACTCCTGCTTCCAAGCTTGTTTTAATTGGGAAGCTCCACCAAACACTGTCCACCATGGATAACCATTATCACATTTGACACATCAGTGTTACAGTGTTTAGCATCACAGCAACCACTAGTTACCTCTGCACAGCAAATGGACAGATGAGTGCTATACTACTTAGAAGAACTTTTTACAAAAATCAATTTGAACCAGGCCTGAGAGCCACAGATTAAAATCACCCACTTCTGGCTTGGTAGCATAACTTTCCATCCAAGAAGACCACAGAGCTCTCTCTATGCTAGTACTGTTGTTAAGTGGCATCAAGTTGTAGATGATTCATAGTGACCCTATGAACAAAAGATCTAAACACTTGTATAACTTTCCTGGAGGCAAGCTATTTTGGAAGTGGATGCTGCTCCTGCTTCCAAACTTTTTTAATCAGGGAGCTCCGCCAAACACTGTCCACCACGGGTAATAATTTTGGAATTTGACACATCAGTATCAAACAGTGTTTAAAATCACAGCAACCACGAGTTACCTCCGTACAGCAAATCAAATATTCCAATTGACTGTCACTACTGAAAAGCACCTATCTGAGAGCCTTCTGCTGTATTCTCTGTCCCCAGCCGAATTTAAAAACCAAGGCATGGTTTTGTTTGTTTGGTTTTTGGTTTTTTTTCAAGGCATGGTTTTAAACTCCATGAGCGCCTTCATTCCACATTAGCTTATATACACTCTATTTCCACTTAGTCATGCATTAAAAGTCAGAGCTGATGGTTAGGAAAGCTGTTTTGAACAATAAACCAATAACACCACAACAAGTAAACATTTATTCCTTTATATTCTGCTTTCAGTCAAGATCCACTTGACATTATCAGTCATAGGCCTTCTGCCATGAACTTAAATAGCTATAACAAATAAATTAACACAAAAATAAACCTTTAAAAGGAGCATTTCTTGTGTAATGTCTAAATTACAGCCTGAAATAAATTAGTATCACAGGTCTTTTATATTATAGTTATGCATTGTTGTTATTGTTGTTATGTGCCATAGAGTTGAATACAACTCGAAGTGACCCTATGTGCAACAGATTTGAACTGATTCCTATTTTGTGCCATCTTCACACTTCCCAACACATTAGAACCAATTGTGCCAGTCACCATGTCAATCTACCTGGTCCTCTCTACCTTTCTCAGCACTGTGTCTCTCTTCAAGGAATATCCTCTCTTAGCAACATCATCTTTGCATCCAAAGAGCACTTTAGCTGTACTCTTTCCAAGATATATTAGTTAAGCACTCGGTAGAAAATAATAGAACCAAAGCAAAGCTGCACTGGGGAAAAGCTGGATCAGGGCAGGGCCGTATCAGACCAGGGCTAGACCATAGCAGGGCTGAAACAGAGTGCAGCTGAACTAGAGTGGTGCTGGATCAGAGTGGATCTGTCAAGAGAGAGGCCACTGAGAGCAGGCCCCTGAGAGTGGGCTGCCAAAGTGGGCCTGACAGATGGGATTTGAGTGAGGTCCCCACATGCGCCCAATCAACGAGAGTCTGTGCATTCAACTGCCTGACATGTATCTGCACACATGCCCTGCACCTGTACCTGCCACGTGCTGGTGCCCACCCCATACCTGTGTGCCCATAACTCTACATCTACTTTGCACCTCCTCACCCCCAGTCAGCTAACTGTCTTTAATGTGGAAAACCTTGGTCTCTAACAGTTATAAACAGAAGAGGCTGCTTTCACAGGCCCTGAACTGAAACTTCCCTTGGGTCAGAAGTTCAGAGAGAAACACAGGCTGGATAACTGCTCCACACTCTTTGGGAGCAGTGACTTCAGATCAAGAACATATCATCACCTCAGGCATGAAAAATGCTGCCATAGCAATATCACATTAGAGGCAAGCTACCTCACAATCTACACAAGCCAAAGCGAGATGTCACTCCCAAAAAGTGACAAAGGATCAATGGATTTCCTGAAGGCATAAAGTCTGATGGAACTTTCTGACACAGAATTTAAAAGAACAATGATTGAATAATTTCAATGAGTGAAAGAAAAACTTGTGGGAAATCTTTAATAAAGACACATTGAAAGCTTCATATAGTACTGGAAAATTATTAAATAAAAGATATAAAGAAGCAATCAGCTGTATTATAAGGAAATGGCCAGATGTTCTCACAAGAGAAACTGTTTGCTGCTTTCAGTACAAAAACAGGTTTGACCATTCCTTGAACCCTAGGGCTAAGCAAGGATGTGAAAAACAAAATGTATTGTCAGCCTTGAGGCTGGGTTGTTTTTCTGTTCCCTGTAAAAAGAAGATAAAAGGACAGAAGAGAATAAATTCAGGGCTGAAGTATTCACTGCCCCTCCCAACTCTCTCTTGTCTCTGTCATTTTTCCTAATCCTTGCTCCCCTCTTGAGGGACTGTTCAACTGCTGACAGCAGCTTCCGTCACAAACTTGAAGAATTATAGGACATTGCAAGTAAAATCTAGGAGGAGCTTAAAAATATAATAAAAAACAGTGTAGATAAAACAAGCTAGGCATTAGAGGCTCTGGAGAAACAAGATGTAATGATCCAAAATAGGAGTTCCAATGTTTCAAATGCTATCAGCAAGATGAAGGAACACATGAACAGAGTTGAGGAGATGGAGCACAGAACCAATGAAATAGAAGATATAATTGGTACCACTGATCTGCTAATGCAAAAAGCAGAATCAAAAAAGAAGGAAAAAGAAAACCTAAGAATAATGTGGGACACCATCAAGAGAAATAATATGCATATCATCAGAATCCCGGACAGCAAGAAATAAAGAAAGACACCAAAAAAGTTGTGTAAAAATTACTAGAAGAAAACTTCCCAGGCATAATGAAGAATGAGAAAACACATATTCAAGAGGATGAGCAAACACTATATGGAATAGACCCCCAAAGAAAAATAACAAGGCATATCAGAGTCAAGTTTTCCAGAACCAAAGATAAGGAGAAAATTCTGAAAGCAGTGAGGGAGAAACAAAGAGTAACCTATAAGGGAGAGCACATAAGAAGTAATGATAATTTCTCAGCAGAAACCATGTGAGCAAGGAGATATTGGAGTGTCATATATCGAATGCTCAGAGAACATAGCTATCACCAAGAACATTATACTCAGAAAAATTTTCCATCAAATATGAAGGGGAGATCAAGATATTCCCAGAAAAACAGAACCTAAGGGAAGTTATAAGACAAGACCAGCATTGCAAGAAACACTGAGAGACATCATCCTTACAGAGGTGCCAGAGAAAGCAGGATGAACCAAAGTAACAAGCAACAACACCAAAAAGAACTGAACAAAATGATAGCAATAAAACCTTGCCTCTCAATGATTACACTGAATGTTAATGGTTTAAATGCACCACCAAAGAAAAAGAGTAGCAGATTGGATTAAAAACCAAAATCCATCAATATACTGTCTACAAGAGATACACTTAAAAGTGAAGATGAACAAAGACTAAAAATAAAAGTGTAGGGAAAAGTGTAGAATACTCGAGCACCGTAACAAGATAAAGGTAAACAACCCAATTGAAAAATGGGCACAGGATATGAACAGACACTTCACTAAAGAAGTCATTCAGATGGCCAACAAACACATGAAGAAATGTTCAAAATCCCTAGCTCTAAGAGATATAGAAATCAAAGCAACTATAACATCCGACCTCTGTAAGAATAGCAAAATTCAACAGAGCAGCAAACAACAAATCTGGCAAGGCTATGGAGAAACTGGAACCCTTATTCACTGTTGGTGGGAGTGTAAAATAGTGCAACCACTATGGAAGGTGGTGTGGTGCTTTCTCAAAAAGTTGTAAATAGAAATACCGTTTGATCCAGCAATTCCACTGCTGGGGGAAAAAACAAAAGAAACAAACAAACAAAAAAAAACCAACTAAAAAACTAAAGAAACTAAAACTGCCACCCAAGTAGATATATGTATACCCATGTATATTGCTGCTTTGTTCACAATAGCAAAGAGTTGGAAACAACCCAAGTGCCCATAAACAAATGAATGAATGAATGGATAGAGAAGCTGTGGTATATACACACAATGGAATATATGCTGCATTGAAAAACAAGGACTCATGAAATATACAAAATAGATCACCCTGGAGGACATTATGCTGAGTGATATATCTCAGTCACAAAAGGACAAATAATACATAGTGCCACTGCTGTAAAATGGGACTGACATTGAGGTTGGGGGAACCCTAAGAAAAGAGGAGATAAATAATGTGTACTTCATTGAAATAGATGAGGAGAGAACTGTTTAAAAGGAATATATTATTAGGTATCAATTTCATGACAAGAATCCAGAATAAGAGCTGCGTAGTAAAGTGGACTAGGTGGGTGGAGAGATTGAATAACAATGAAAGAATATTTTTTTTTCTTTTGAAAGAGGAAAGCGAAAATGTATGAGTGAAAATCCAAAGTCTCTGTAAACTTTCATTAACATTTCAATTGAAAAAAGAAAATAATAGGACCTTGAAAGTTATGATGGGAAAATATATACGCAGATTCCTGTGAAGTAAAGAACCTTGACTCCCTAAATTATGTAGAAATTTCTTTGCCAGTAAAGAAGATTAAATTAAAATTGGAAGTGTGAGGCCAATAAAGTGCTCATCACTAATATCACCAGCACTTTCTGACCAATACACAAACAAGCACAAAGAGAGAAACTCTATTTGAGTCATTTTGTATGGACTGTAGAGGAATTTGAGGAACAGAGTGGAGAATGTCAATAGTAAATTATCTTGACACATTACTGAGGAAATTGCTATCTAAACCCATCAATCATTTAATTTCATTTCATTATAGCCATCAAACTGTAATTTTTTTAAAAAAAGAGGAAGTATTCAAAATACATTAAAATGTGATAATCTTTAGTGGTCAATGGGAGCTCACAGCCATCAGCAAGCTTTTGATGAAATAATGAAATTTGGCTTATATTTGAAGTGTGTACATTAAAAATACAAGCCATCATTACAAGAAATTTGGTGTTATATATTGCATTTGTTTAATTGCCTAAGTCCTCAAAACCAATATGAGTAATTACATTCTTACACATGATTATTCAATAATCATACTAATTAAGAGAATAACATGTAACTAGCATTGCTAATTTTACTATGCATTAGAGATATTGCTAAGTGTTTTACTTGTCTCACTTAATTCTTATCTCTATAGAAGGGAACTACTATTATTACTGGAGTTAAAATACTAAGTAATTTCCCCAAGGTCACATCATAAGAAGAGTCAGTACTATCCAGGCTCTCAACCACTATCCCATAGCACCTCTTTACATTCGCATCATTGTTGTCAGTTGCTGTTGATTCACAGTTGACCTCCTAGTGAGTTTTCAGTTGCTGTAAGTCACATTGAGAAAGATTGTCCTTCCTTCACAGAACAGCTGGTGCCATTGAATCACTTGTTTTGGGATTGGCAACCCAATACCTTACTATTAAGCCACCTCAGTCCTCTAAAAATATTCATCCAAAAATATGTGTATTTCCCTGAAACATATATGTCTTTTCTATTAAATTTATTAATTTGTTTGTTAATGCAAATATTTCACAAATGACTAACTTAAGTTTATAATTTTCATTATATCTTTACTACACTTTCTTTTAATAAGACAGTCACTGAGAAGTCTACATTTAATTTAAATTCAACTTAAGTTGAAAAGTTTGCCACTCTCCTGAGTCCTACTATTTCTGGTGCAAAATTGCTGACCTAGTTCCAAAGTAAAAGAAGAACTCACATACCTTAACTCTAGTCTTCAGGGAAAGATCTGGGTTATTATTCATGTCCCATTTCTATAGAATGCTGACCTTTGAAGCAATCCATTTCTTACTGTAAGTGTTTAGCAAATAAAAATAATTGGACTCATTTTAAAATTCCTTAATCATGATGCAGGCTACTTTGGCCTTGGCTTTTATATTTTGTAGTCTGACTACTTTATCTGGTTAAGTCTCAAGAAATATCACTTTGTGTTATATGAGGTAAAATATCATTTATTTAACCCTATATATGATTCAAAGTGGCCAAAACTGGTCCATCTCATCTGACTAATGCCTAGTATGTTGATGTTTATGGGTTCCATTTCATTTTTATAATTTCCAGTTTTCCAACATTCAAGCTATGTATATTTCATGTTTCAATTTTTGTCACTGTTTTTCCTCATTCAACGGAATTCCCATCTTCTCTACCACTACACTACTATAACTATCTGTGTTCCTTTAGTGTTCAGAGGGTTTTCAAGGCCCTGTTATATAAGAAGTGGATGGTCATTCCTGCTTCCTAGTGTGTCTTAATCTGGGAGCTCTGCTAATACCTGTCCACCGTGTATAACCTGTATGGCATTTGACACACCAATGGCACAGCTTTCAGTATCACAGTAACAACCAACAAGTTATCTCAGCACAGCAAATTTACAGACAAGTATTGTACCAATTAGAACAACGTTCTCTTCAAACAAAACAAACTGTCAATTTAGTTTGTAGGCCAACCCACTGGGTCCTGATTGGTTTAAACAAGAGGCTTCCAGCCCACAACTGATTTTTAATTCACTCAAAGTGACCAATCAGTTAATTAAATCAAAGCAACCATTTAGCTTACACATGATTGTTAATTAAATCAAGACAATTTACCTTCTGGAATCAAATTGCTTTGACCAAACCTGAACCAGAGTTTTGTATGAACAGAGAGAGCAGGGAAACACTGCTTGTTTTAAAATTAAGAAGGAAGGGTGTCATGGTTGTATTCTGTCACCATACCTATTTATTCTGTATACTGAGCAAATTATTCCGAGAAGTTGAACTTTATGAAGAGGTATGTGGCATCAGAATTGGAGGGAGAATCATCAATACTTGTGTTATCCAGATTGTACAACCTTGCTCACTAAAATTGAGGAGAGCTTGAAACACTAATTGCAGAATATCAAGGAATGCAGCCTTCAATATGGATTACATCTCAATGTCAAGAAAGCAAAGATTCTTTTTTAATATTCTCTGTGTGTGTGTGTGTGTGTGTGTGTGTAACCTCTTATCTCATATTAGACATCTCAAATTCCTAAAATGTGAACTGTTGGGTTGTCTATAATTTGGCCCTTAAACAACTCTTGCTGAGCTGTGCTGACTTGACTTTGTCTGTACCACATGATTGTATTCCAAAAGAACATCGTAGAATTGGATCTTAATAAACAAAACAGACATGCACACAAATAGGAAAACAAAGATTCATACCACTGGACCAATAGGCAACGTCACAGTAGATGGAGAGGAGATTCAAACTGTCAACAACTTCATTTTACTTGGATCCACAATTAATACCCTTGGAAGCAACAGTCAGAAAATCAGGAAATGTATTACACTGGGAAAGTCTGCAGTTAGGGACTTCTCTAAATTATTGAGAAGTAATAATGTTAATTTGAGGACAAATATGTGTCTGATTCAGGACATGGTCTTTCCAATTACTTGTTATGCATCTAAGAGCTGGACAATAAATAAGGATGACAGGAGAAGAATAGATGTCTTTGAGTTGTGGTATTGGAGAAGAACACTGAACATCCCATAGACTGCCAAAAGAACAAATAAATATGCCTTGGAGAGGGTACAGTCAAAGTGCTCTTTGGAGGCAAGAATGATGAGGCTTTGCCTTACATACTTTGGGCATGTTGCTAGGAGGGCCTATTCCTTGGAGAGGGACATGGTGCTTGGAAGACTGAAGAGTTGGCGAAGGAGAGGAAGACCCTTAACCAGATGGACTGACACAGTGACTGCCACAATGGGCTCTAGTGTGTTAGGAAGTGTGAAGATGGCACAGGATAGAAGGTTCAAATCCGCAGTTCATAGGGTTTCTGTGAGTTGTACTTGATGGCACCTAACAGCAACCACACTATATACCTAACTTTTAGAAGCTCAGTAGGGGTACTGGTTAAGTACTGACTTCTAACTCAAAGGTCAATATTTGGAATTTACCAGCTCCTCTGCTGGAGATGAAATTTGCCTATCTGCTTTAAAAAAATTTGAAAAGTCAATAAGGCATTTCTACTCTGTCTTGATGATGACTATGAGTCAGAATTAACTTAATGACATGCAGAAACAACATCTTGAGTCAGGGAGGTAAATTAAATAGGTAGTAATGTTATCTCTACTTATGCTAAATCTGATGGAGAAGGGAAAGGAACACCTTGATAGAGTTAACTATGTGATGACAAACATAGATCTTACTATTTTGTGACTGCCATTGACATTGATTTTTGACAAGTTTAATAAAAACTCAGCAACAGCAAAATAGCCACTATTATTAGAAAAGACCTCTAAATTCCTTATTGGTTTATTTGTAAGGAAAAATAACTTAAAAGAACATTATAGAACTTAGAAACTGTTATAAGATATATTAAAAGTACTACACAATGTCAACACTGTGGGATAAAAGAAGTAAAAAGAAGTTAAAGTAATAGTGATCTTAATTTTATAGAAATTATTTGAAAGTACTAATATCCAAAGTAATTAAGTAAAAACTATAGATTCAAGAAATAAATTTGTCAAGAAAAATAATCAGTTAAGAGTGTAAAAAAATTAAAAATGTATTTTTATTCAGGCAAAGAACAGATCTCTATATCTCATTTATTGAAAAGAAGCCATAAAGGTAGATATATAAATTCTATGGGCAGTAAAAGGTAGAAAACAAAGAGTAAGATATCAGAAATGGAACTGGAAGGTCAAGAAGAGAGAAACCATTTCTCCTTGTCTCTCAGCAATCAATCATGTCTCTATTCTCTCTCACCAGGTTGTTAGTTTTGCACATGACCCAATATAGCCAGCTTGCCCCCATCTCTCAAGTCAATCTGGTATGTTAAGCAACCACTATTGTTTGATTTTCATAATTCCCAGGCGACTCAGATCTTATAGACTGTTTGATAATAACTTAGATGTTCATTCTAAAGCACATTAGCTGTGACAAGAGTTCCAACTAAAACAATGAACTTGAAAAGCACTACACAACATAGATTAGTCTGGAAGACATTATGCTAAGTGAAGTATCTCAATCACAAAAGGACAAATATTCTATAGGGCCACTGTTCTAAAAATAGGCTGGACATGTAGGAGGGGAAAGTAGGGGGAAAATGGATAAACAATGAACACTACACTGGAATGGGAGGGACTATCTGAAGGTAGTAGGTCATTAGGCATTGTGTATATGACAACTGATAATCTGGAACAATACATGTATTGCAAAGTGAATTGGGATGAGGGAGGGAGGAAAATGTGTATCAGTGAATGAATGAATACTCCATCCTATCCATAAGCATTCTCTAAAATCACAATTTTTTAAAAAAGAAAGTAAAACAAAGATTAAAAAAGAATTCCCACTAGAAGGTAAGGAAACTTTTATAAGAAAATAACACCAACGTGTACGTGTACTACCAAGTACAAAAGCACAACAGAAACATAAAATAAAATTCAGACATCAGCCTATATACTCAAAATGCAAACGATAGAGAAAAGTTCTCGAGTAGCAAATGGAGCCTATCCAAATTGGGGGGGGGGGAAGTTTATTCAAAACAATTAACTTAGTTAAAATCTCTCGTATTTTTAATGCAGGGAAAATATTTCATTTCATTTTTAGATCATTGTGACGTTTATAATTTTGAATTCAACAAAAGCTTTTAAGATAGCATAACCAAACAGCTTTGACACATATTTTCAAATTAATAAGCCTGGCTAACATGTAGAAATAATGAACACAAAAGTTAGTCTACTATTTCTGAAACTTTTAAAGTACTACTCTAATGGTAGCCACTCAATAAGTACCAATTTTTGTCATTTTAAGTAAAAATGATCTTAATTAAGTGTTTAGTGACATTTATTCTACATTTGGATTTTTTTAGGGTAGATGTATGATGTTGGTTAATAATTAAACATCAGAATTTTCTAATATCAGTACAATTTCCTGGTATTCAACTATCTAGTTATTTATATATAACACTACAGGTTATCTCACAAAGCTTGTTTTTGGCATACCACTGAAGCAACCATAGGTACAGGGTTTTAATTCATTAACAAAACACTATTTTTCTTTAAAGTATTATCAGTTAATATTCTACTATATAAAACTCTTAGCACTATGCTTTACACAAAGGTGATAATTTAAATTTACCCACTGATTTTACTGTTTGGTAGCCAATTTTTTCCCTACCTGTACTTCTGTAAGGTTTTTGGTTTGTTTTTGCTTTTTTATGTTCCCACTTTGTAGGAAGCACCATGCTTTCCTCAAATTACTTTGCTGATGCAATTAGATTTTAGACTGACTTTAATCAGTGATTAAACTTCCATTTTACCCTCTATTTCTACAGTTCTTTAACAGATGAAGTAATACATTCATGAACTAGTAAGTCCTCGGATAATTGAGGATTGATTTCATTTCCTAATAATTTACCTTCTTTAATTGGTTCTCCTTTGCTTCTGCATTCACTTTATTGCAGGATTTTTCCCTTAGCAATCTTTCTCTGAGTCTTGAAATGAGAAATTAATTGCAAGGAAAAAAGAAAAACCCAACATTTTTTTAAACATTATTAAATCACTAACTAGAGTCATCTTAAATTCCTTGTCATGTGGAATTAATAATTTTAGACGTTTCCTCCTTGAATTTGGTTAAAAATTTTTCGTTATTTTAGTTAAGGAAGGTTTTTGTGGGTGGAAACATTATCAACTATTAGCCACTACATCTGAGATTTTGTATTTTGAAATTGTATTCATGTTTGCTCTCTGTTGAGGTCTTTCTTTGGAATTTAAGTTGTAGCTTTCTTCCAAGCTGAGGTAGTCTGATGGTATTATGGCTATGGCATCTGGCTGCTAGTGTAGAGGTTGTTGATTCTAACCTATCAGCTGCTCCATGGGAACAAGATAAGGCACTCTATTTCCATCAAGATGTACTGTCTTGGAAGCCCTATGGGACAGTTTTACTCTGACCTACAGTGTCATTATAAATAGCACTTATCTCAATGTCACTGAGCCTGCAGTTCTTCTATGTAGCTGTTATATAAGCTCCCACTCCAATGAAATTCCAACTGCAATGTTATTTTAAAAGTATTATTTGTTAATTATTATTAACCACACATATTTTTTTAATGGTCACTAAGATCTAGAAATAAAGCCCAATTATTGCACCACATTGGAAGTGCTTGGAAAGATAGAGGGTCGGGAAAAGAGAGGAAGACCCTCAACTAAATGAATTGACATAATAACTACTACAATGGGCTAAAGTACATCTGAAATAATAAGGATGGAATAGAATAAGACAGAGTTCAAATCTGTTATTCATGGGATTGTTAAGAGTCAAACCTAACTGCACTGTCGAGTCACCTGTGACTCAGAGACCCTATGTACAATAGTCCTGATACCACCTCTATCCTGTGCCAGTTTTACTCTCACTGACACACCTACCTTCATTACCCAAGTCACTAAAACAAACCATATCATTGAAGGTCTTCCTCTCTTTTTCTGTTCCTCCACCCTTCCAAGCATGATGTCCCTCTCCAAGGACTAGTTCCTCCTTCCAACATTCCGAAAGTATGTCAGATGAAGCTTCAGAATCCTTACTTCCAAAGAGAAGCCTGGTTTCTCCCTCTCTAGGATCAACCTGTTTGTTCTCCTGGCAGTCCATGGTATATTTAACACTCTTCTCAAACACCACAGTTCCAAGACATCAATTATCTTTCTATCATCTGTAGTCATTATGCAGTTTTCTGATGCATAGCAAGCTATTGTGAAGATGATGGCATGGATCAGGCACACCTTAGTCTCCAGATTGACATTGTTGCTCTTCAGTATTCTGGAGAGGTCCCAAAAGAGGCTATGGTATTAGGGATATTATAGCTAAAGCTAGATGGATCTTGGCTGAAAGCAGAGAATACCAGAGGAATGTCCATCTGTGTTTCCCTGACTATGCAATGGCATTTGACTGTGTGTGGATCACAACAAATTGTGGCTGACTAAGAGAAGAATGGAAATCCTAAACATTTGATTGTGCTTATGTGAAACCTATACCTGAATGAGGAGGCTGTCATCAGAACAGAGCAGGGAGACACTGCATGGTTCAAAATCAGGAAGGATGTCTGCCAGGGATGTATTCTATCTCTATATCTTTTCAATCTGTATGCAGAACAGATTATTCAGACACTGGACTGTATGAGGAGGAATGTGGCATCAAGAATGAGGAAGTCTTATCAATAACGTGTGTTGTGCAGATGACACAACCCTGCTTGCTGAAACTGAGGAGGACATGAAGCCCTCGCTGCAGAAGGTTAAGGAATACAACCTTCAATATGAATTGAAGGTCAACATAAAAAAAAAACAAAGATTCTCACCACTGGGCCAATTGACAGCATCATGATGATGGCAAGATTGAGATTGTTAACAGCTTTAGTTTGCTTGGCTTCACAATCAACATTTTTGTTACCAGCAGCCAGGAAATCAAGAAACTAATTGCAAAACATCACATCACACCAAATCTTTATTGTTGTTAAGTACCATGAAGTTGGTTCCAACTCACAGCAAGCCCTATATATAAGAGAATGAAATACTGCCCAGTCCTATATCATCCTAACAATCATTGCTATACATGAGCCCATTGTTACAGCACACTCTCAATCTAGCTCATCAAGAATCTTCCCCTTTTTTACTGATCCTCTGTTTAGCCAAACATGATGTGCTTTTCTAGTGAGTGATCTCGCCTGATAAGATGTCCAAGTTACTTGTGATGAAATCTTACCATCCTCACTTCAAGAGAGCATTCTAACTATACTTCCTTCAAGATATATTTTCTTATCACGTATCATATTATGTGTCTAGGCTCTGGTGACCAAGTGGTAAGAAACTGCACTGCTACCCAAAGGCACATAGTTCATATCTGCCAGCCACTTTATGGGAGAAGGATGTACAGTCTCCTTCCATGCAATTTACTGTCTCTGAATACCCACTGGATAGTCAGCCATGTGTTAGTTCCTAGTTAAGAGTTCACGACTGTGGATAGCTCAGCATAGTGATAGCTGGGCCACAGCTGAGATCAGAGTCCAGGCATTACTGAGCACCCTCTGCAAATACAGAATTCCACGCAATCTCCTGGAAGAGATATTGGATGCCCTCTGCAAACAGAAGTTTCTGTCCCAGCCTCCCACCAGAAAGGACAGTACCTGAACTTTGAATCCATTCTGCTTTTTGGGAATTAAGCTTACACATTGCTATGTTGGCAACACTTACGTATAAGGAAAATATAGCCTCATGAGATAGGATTTTTTTTATTGGCTTAAACTAAATAAAAATCATAGAGAGGCTAATAAAAGCCTTTTCACAAAGCTAAGCTGTGAGAGGTCATATGCCTAAGCTTTCCTCTTCTTCAGAATTCATTTCCTTGTGTCCTCGATTACTTTCTGGACCCAGTTAACAACACACAACAGCAAGAACGTATCATTCTTCTGCCCATCTACAGTATATTCAATATTCTTCACCAATCACTTATTCAAAGGCATTCATTCTTATTCCACTTGCCTTGCTTATTACCCAGATTTCACATTGATATGAGATGATTCAAAATATCTTGGAGCAGGTGTGTCTTAGTGACACATCCTTGCTCTTTAGCACTATAAAGAGGTCTTTTGTAACAGATTTGCACACCAAAATATATCATTTTATTTCTTGACTGGTGCTTCTATGGGTATTGGTCGTTTATTGGCAAAAAATGAAATTATTGGCAATGTCATTGTTTTTCTTCTTGTGCCACAATATTACATATCAATTTGATTATGGGGAAGAATGTTTTGTTTTCTGTATATTGATATGTAATAATTGCTTCAAGTTCTCTTCATTTTTAGCAAGCAAATTTGTGTCATCTGCATATCATGTGTTGTTAATGAGTCTTCCTTCAATTCTAATGCTATGTACTTCTCCATATAGTCCAACTTCTCAAATTATATTCTCACTATACAGATTGAAAAAGTACAGTAAAAGGATACAACTCTAATAGACACATCATAACAAGGCAACTTTGGAGAATTGGTTCTGATGGTGATTGTCTTGTAAAAATGCTGACCTACAGCTACAGCTTCAGCTCTTTCTAGAGAACTTGGGTATCTAGATTTTTACATGGAATCTCTCAGTGCATAAAATGTCTTTGCAATTAATTCGTGGTGTTCAAATAACACGATGTTTAAAACTATATAGTACATTGTTCTCAATGAAGAGAGGTTAAAGGCATTCCCTTTAAGAACAGGAACTAGGCAAGGATGCCCACTATCACCTCTCCTATTCAACATTGTATTGGAAGTCTTAGCGATTGGCAAAGAGAAGGTAAAATTATCTCTCTATGCAGATGATATGATAGTATACTTAGAAAACCCTAAAGACTTAGCAAGAAAACTATTGGACATAGTTGACCAATTCAGCATAGTGGCAGGATATAAGATCAACATACAAAAATCAGTTGGATTTCTCTACAGTGACAAAGTGAATACAGAGCCAGAGCTAATAAAACAGTGTCATTCACAATAGCTAATCACAAGATTAAATACTTGGGAAAACTAACCAGAATCACAAAGAATCTATTCAAAGAAAATTACAAAACATTGCTATAAGAAACAAAAAGAGACCTAGAGAAGTGGAGGAATATCCCTTGCTCATGGATAGGAAGACTCAATATTGTGAAAATGGCAATACTACCAAAGGCAATTTACACATTCAATGTAATCCCAATACAAATACCAATCTCATTCTTCAATGAGATGGAAAAGGTGTTCTCCAGTTTTATTTGGAATGGAAAGAAGCCCCGAATAAGCAAAGAACTCCTTAAAAATAGAAAAAAGTAGGAGACATCTCACTCCCTGATTTCAAATCCTACTACACTGCCATGGTGGTTAAGACATCATGGTACTGGTACAATGACAGACACATAGATCAAAGGAATAGAATTGAGAACCCGGAAATCAGCCCATCTGCATCTGTGGTCAACTGACTGCTGACAAGGAGATGAAATCAGTTAAGTGGGGAAACGGCAGCCTTTTTAACAAATGGTGTTGGCAAAATTGGAAAAATATCTGCAGATGACTCAAGCAAGATCCATATCTCACTACATATACAAAAACCAACTCAAGGTGGATCATGGATCTAGGACTAAAACCAAGGACTAAAGAAAAGCTTGGAAAAACTCTAGAAGTCATAATCCACAGCATAAACAGTCTTCCAAGTATCCTGAAAAATATACAACCAGGAGAGGATAAAATAGATGAATGGGACCTTCAAAGAATCAAATACCTATGCACATCCAATCAAATAGATTACATTTGTGGAAAGACTCGGTGGAGAAGCTCAATATCAGCAGTGAAAACCAGGCCGGGTGCTGATTGTGG
>NW_006399751.1:35679413-35687713 GCF_000299155.1 Elephantulus edwardii
TGGCAGAGTGGAGGGGCAGTGAAGGAGAGGAAGACCTTCGATGAGATGGATCGATTCTGTGACTGAAGCGGTGGGAATAAGTGCGTTTGAGATGGCTAGGTTGGCCCAGGATAGAACAGCATTTAGAGCTCTTGTACATAGGGTTGCTACAGGTCGCAAATGACTCAACGGCACATAGCAACAACAACAACCACATGCACATCCAAAATATTCTCCAACAGGGTAAAAAGGGAAGCAACAGACTGGGGAAAAGTATTTCATAATGACATGTCAGATAAGGGACTTATATCTAGACTTTATAAAATACTTGAGAACCAACAAGATAAAGGTAAATAATCCAATTGAAAATGGGCACAGGATATGAACAGAAACTTCACCAAAGAAGACATTCAGATAGCCAACAAGCACATGAAGAAATATTCAAAATCCCTAGCTCTAAAAGGATGCAAATCAAAACTCCTATGAGATATCATCTCACCCCAGTCAGAATAACAAAATTTAACAGAACAGCAAGCAACAAATTCTGGTGAGTTTTGGAGAAACTGGAACCCTATTCACTGTTGGTGGAAGTGTAAAATGGTGCAACCACTGTGGAAGGTGGTGTGGCACTTTCTTAATAAGCTGCAAATAAAGATATCATCTGACCCAGCAATTCCACTGGGAATATACCCCAAAGAGAACTTAACTGCCATCTAAACAGATATATGCACACCCATGTTTATTGCAGCTTTGTTTGCAATAGCAAAGAGTTGGAAACAACCTAGGTATCCATCAACCAGCTAATGTATAGAGAAGCTGTGGTATATTCATACAATGGAATACTATGCTGCATTGAAAAGCAAGGAAATCATGCATTATTATTCAAAATGGGTGACCCTGGAGGACATTATGCCGAGTGAAATATCTTAGTCACAAAAAGAGAAATACTGTGTAGTGCCACTGTTGTAGAATGGGACTGACCTCAGGGTTAGGGTAAGACTGAGAAAAACTGGATAAATTATGTATACTGCATTGAAACAGATAAGGGAGAGAACAGTTTAAAAGCAACATATGATTGGGTATTATGATTATGACAAGAGTCCAGAATGAAGGTTTCATAGAGGAGAGTACTCGGGGTGGGGGCGGGGGAGGTGATTGTATACCAATGAGGGAATTTTTCTTTTACTTTTCTAAGAGAAGAATGAACTAGTGGGGAGGGGTTGTCAGGGAGAAAAATGTAACAGTGAATGAATGGAAATCCAAAATCTCTGTAAATGTTCATTAAAATTAATAAAATAAAAAAGAATATAAAAAAGATAGTGTGTTAAATGTGAATGAAGAATAGTGTGAAATACAATGTATATAAACTTTGAAAGTAAACCAGTTTAAAAAATAATGTAAAATAGAATGTACATGAATATTGTATGAAACAATGTAAATGAAAGATTGTATAAAACAAAATGTATGTGAATAAAGCATAATATAATTATAATATGAAAACCAATAAAAATATTTTTTAAAAACCCATATAGTACAAATAGTATAAATCTGAAATTATGCTATTATTATCATTTTAACGCTTAAAAAGTTTAAAAGCAATGATGTCTATCATCACATTCTTGCATTGCCAATTTATCAAAATCTCTTGTGTTGATAACCCATCATTGATTGTTGTTGCCTTGAAAACCTCATTTGCAGTGATTTGTATTATTATTCGGAAGTTGGAACAACTGCACTACATACAAAACGAAGACTTTAAGAAAGTTCCAAATATTTGGAAATACATCTTTAATCAAATATTTAGAAAAATAATGATATATTGTATTTCACCCTAGTGGCATAGTAGAGTAAGCATTGAGCTAACAAAGAGAACAGCAATTCACACCAGCAGCTCTGTGAGAAAAATGAGAGAGTCTACTCTTGTTAAGATTTACAGTCTCAGGAACTTGATGGAAAGTTGCCGTAAGTTAGCAAGGACTCAACAGCATTGTGTTTGGCTTTTGTTTTTCATTTAACTCTACATTTTTCTCCAACATGATTGAAAGTTTCCTGAGAAAAGGATAAGGTCTCATATTTTTTTTCCATCCTCAGTATTGCTAACTGAAGCTTTAATCACACAATGAGTATTCAAAATGGTTAGATCACAAAAATGTATTTAGCATCAGGCTGTGCGCTAGAGTTCTAGTAACACTTTGATTAAACACGCAGCTGCTAATGAAAGAGTGCCAGTTCAAATATATCCAGAATCCTCTGGGAGAAATAATTGACAATATACTTCTGTTAAGAAAAGATGAGACCGTTACATTCTGTCACATGGAATCACTATGAATCAGAATCTATTGAACAGCATTTAACCTAACAGATCTCATCCTAAATAATCTAAATTGAAAATATCATATAGTAGAGAAGAAAAAAAGGGGGAAAAGTGGATAATAAGTTCCCTAGATAAACAACACATCACTCTTTCCAAATCTCCTGGCCCTTCAAAAAATTTTTCTTTCTTGCATCAACAGCAATCTGAGTTGATGTCCTAGTAGTTTTCAGAAGCTTTCAAATAAGAAGTAGTTGAGAATAATCACTCACTATTTTGAATTTTAAAAGACAAAAGTAACTCTCTTTGTGTAACTCATGGCTTTGGAAGGAATCTGTATTGTAAGATAGCTTATGTGAGATTTATGAACCAATAGAGAAAGAAGGAGGATTAGGTTTTAGACTCTAGAGAAGTATATTGTCTAGAGAAGCAAAAGTAATGAAGCAGATAGATTGATCCATGTACGCATTTATTGTAAGGAAATGGCTCACGTCATTGTAGAGGCTAGCAAATACTAAGTCAGGATAGAAGTATCTCCTGACTCACTTAGGGGCTGATGAATCCAAGATCAGCAAGTCAGATCGTAGACTGCTGACTTAACCAGCTACAGAAGCTGGCAATGGTTGGGTAAGGGCAAATTGAATAAAGCAAGTAAACAAAAGCCAGAGCATATATCAGATGCAGACCACACATTTCAGAAAAGTCCACTTACAACTGATCACATCAGACCACATCATAGAAGTGATCACAAAATGGAAGATAGTTACATCATTACATAACTGGTAAACTACTGTGAATAATGGCCTAGCAAAGTTAACACATAACATTAACCATCATGATCTGCATTATTTTCTTAATTCTTCATTTTCTTCAATTTTTTCTATAAATTTCAAGTAAATGTTGTCTAGCATTGTCTACAATGTTCATAATAATTTGAGAGTCCTGTGGTGAATATGGGATATCTAAAAAGCAAAATAAGTAACTAAAAACACTCCTCATGGCATTTGACAATTTTTAAAAAAAGTTAACATCCATTTACAGGACCTTCAAATCTCCACTTGCCTATTAGATTTTGAGATTTTTACCTTGTGAAAAACATTAATGTGTGAAGAACATAAAGATAACTTTAAGCAAAGGCAAAAAAAACCACACACACATACACACACAAACACACTCAATTAAAATGATACTATGTAAGATACTTAACAATCAAATAGAGCATTCTCTTACCTGTTTAGAAACCCTAAGTCAAGTTCAGCACAATTGACATCTAAAGACCTTTTTTCAAGAACTGTTTTAAAAATCTTTCCTTCAATAATAAGAAAATATCTGAGAACAAAAGCTAGATTCCAGAAATCCCCACATGCTTAAAGCAAAAGTAATATTTAGCTTTTTTGGGTGACACAAGACTCCCTGGTTTTCTAACAGTATGGTTCTTATTTCACTAATTTCCTAAACTGATTCGGTTCTGTTCTGCCTTTCCTCTTAGAAAGTTTTATCTCTTTTAACATAAATCTTTCCCTCATCAAATTTTCTAACATGAGGTTCCAAATATGGTACATCTCTTCCTTTTTTCTTCACTAATATGACTATTAGGTTCTCTTTTTATAGAAAAGGGGAAAAATTATATAAAAGGTCCTTTTCCTACTGAGTATTTCAGCTTCAAAAGTAATTTCTGAGGACACAGGCTGCAGCTGGCCTTGCTGGCCAGAACTCCAGGTGAGAGAGTATGTAAGCCTTAAAACGAGAACAGTCTTCTAAGAAGCTGAAATGCCACAGAGCAGCACAAAGGACAGAAACACGCTCTCTGCTATTTCATTTCACCTTTTAGTCCTGAGAAAACAAAGGTTACCAAACAACAGACAATTTCTCTCAAAGCGCAGTTCCTTTACAAAGTGTTAGATGTAAGTCCAATGAGAATAGTTACAACAATATTCCTTGTGCTTTTGTACACATTTTTAAAAAATATATAGCAAAAGGAAATGCATTTTCTTGTTTACATAGATTTCTGGACAAGACCCTTACTCTGTGACCAATTTCTGCCTTTCATTCTGCCCTGATTTCCTCTCCTTTATTCTCTAGGGGCAGACAGAGTAAGCCTTTACAACATAAGTCTCATTGTGACCCTCCGTCATTCAAACCTCTGCAGTAAACATTCCTTTAATTCAGGATCAAATGTCAAGTTTTAGATCTTTTCCTCATCCCTCATCTTCACTCTTCCCACCCAAACCATTACAGCACTGACCTCACCTACCGCCACCTCTCAACTCTATTACTGTCACACCAGTTTCTTTGCTACCCCTTCAACACACCCAGAAGCTTTTGCTTTAGGGCATGTACATGGGCAGATCCACCTGCCTGGACCACTGTTTCATAGACATCATTTACTTGAAGACTTTATTAAAATATCAATATATCAAAGAGGTACTTGAGCCAACCTATAAAAGCCCATTTTTTCCATCTCTTTTTTTCTATATTTCTAGATGCTTTGATCTTAATCTACTTTTCACTTTTTCTAGTTATTAATTCTGTCTTTGCTTACTATCATTACCATGGATCTCTGTAAAGGTATGAATAAAAGGAATAAGCTATTTTTAAAATTTACTCATGTAACCCACCCACATAAAACAGTTTTTGCTCATCACATGCGAAGACACTGGTTTATATTTGTTACATAAATGAATAAATTGTGAATTAGTTTACATATTTTTGTTTTAAGTGATAAATGGATTATCCTGAAAAAAACAAATACTTTTATCAAAGTAATTCTGTCACAAAATAATTATAACTGCATAGTTTCTGAGTCCAAATTTCTTGTAATTTCTTTTCATTTTTTAAATTTAATTTTTTTCATTCACATTGGGTTTCTTACAATCATTCCCATATATTGTGTATTATAAAATTCATCCTCATTGATTTATGCTCACGATTATCCTGTCTTTTCAGATTCCACTGGATTTTTCCTTATTCCTTCACCCCTTCCCTCCACCTGTCAAACTCTGCAAGCCTGTGACTTCCCTTCTCTTTATCTTCAACCTCCTTGCCCCTCTTTTTCCCTCTTTGGATTTCCATACACAGCTTACTGGTTATTTTCTGGTTTTACAATAATGGGCTGATACAGTCTTTTTATAACGTTTCATAGACTTTAAATTCTCATAGCATGAAGACAACTATAAAGTTATCTTTATAAATTCAAGGTGAATTTAATTTAGTAAATGAATTAAAAATCTGGAGACCATTTTTGCTTATCTTCTAGAAAAAAGAGCCCCACTTTCACTTTTAGTTTTCCATCCTCTAAAACTGGTTTTCTATTCCCAGATGTAAAGACATGGGAACGTTTCTCCTATTGCTTGTTCCATATGTCAGGTTCTCAAATGCTTTGCCTGGTTCTGGAGCTTTTCTTGACAAGATGCTGTGATCTGAGCTATCAGATTTGTTTCTTGACTCATGGTCTCTGGCTTCTTAGCGATAAATAGCTTTTAACTTTTTCCTAATCTCCTTACTCTCTAGGTCTCATCATTGTGTTGATTCTTGCCTCCAACATTCCAAAGCTCTTTGAGTTTTAGCCAGTTTCCCAAAACCCAAGCTTTGTGTAAGTCGAGATGCAATACATGGATTCCCTTTCTTGGATAAATCTGCTGAAAGAAGTAAAAAGTGCTGTCAGAAAGCAGCCCATCAGTCTGTCTCTGCTGCTAAAAGCCTTGAAGTTCATGGCTACACCTTCTCCTGGGGGTGCTTGTATCTACTGATGGCACAATATCAGACTCTTCTTTTACCAGAGCTCTCTTGAGATTGCCCTAGGTCATCTCAGGCCTATGAGGATCTAATTGTTAATAACTACCTTGCATTTCCAAATACCATCTCAATATCTGCTTCTAGACAGTCAACTATATTTAACACTCCTAACAAATGGAAAGGTCAAAACTGAAATGCTGGAAGAGGTAGAAAGTGAAGCAGAATATTTATGAACAACAATTGGAGGATAAGCTGTACAGAGGTGCTCTAGTGACCTAGTGGCCAAAAGCTGCACTGGAATCCCAAAGGCTTGAGGTTCTCTGTGAACATCACCTGGTGCTCTTTGAGAGAAAGACAGGCAAACTCCTCTTGTGTCATCAACTGCCTCTTAAAAACCCCTGAAAGGTCAGCCATTAGTCACTTCCAACTCAACAGCACACAACAAAAATCAACCATTGAAATACATTTTTTCTTTTACTTTTCGAAACAAAGGCTGAATAGTGGAGTAGACTTGGGGCAGGGATTGTATAACAAGGAAAGAAATTTTTCTTGTATTTTTCAGAGAAGAGCGAACGGGAGTGGGACAGGGGGGAGTGTTGGGCAGGGAGAAAAGTGCAACAATGAATGAATAGAAATCCAAAGTCTCTGTAAACTTTCATTAAAATTACTAAAAAAAAAATTTAAAAATCTACCATTGAAGCAATGCTAATAAGTAATGAACCATCATTTTCTTGTGTGTTTTTAATGTTAGCAAATAAAATTAGAAAACCAGCATCGTTGTATTGTCCTGTGGTGGCATTTATGTTGCTGTGATACTGTGTTGCTGTGCCACAAGTATTTAAAGTCACAGCAGGATCGCTCATGGTGGATAGGATTCAACAAAGTTTCCAGGCTAACACTCACAAACGGGGTTGGCTATCCAGTATCTGATATAGTTCAGGAATCTGAGGCCTCAGCTTAGAAGACACTCAGAATACAACTTAGGAAAGATCTGCTTCCTAAAAATAACATCTAATTATAAGAATAGAGTTAACTTCCCAACCATTTAGCAATCTTCATTTGCTGATGTGACAGAACTCAAAATGAGGATAGAAAGGTATAAACATTCATTAAGAAATAGAACAGATATTGAGTATTAATCTAAAAAAAATTGGGAATTGTCAAAAATAAAATGGAACACATAAATAAATCTTAAGCATTCTCTCTTTCTTACCACTATCAAATTGAAACCAATCTATAGTTGACCCTTCAACTGGTTTTTAGAGACTATAAATTGCACAGGAGGAGATTGTCAACTTTCTTCTTAGATCTTCAGCATTAGTGAGTTGAAATGGACTGATATGGGACTTTTAATTGAATAACTATATGGTCTACTCTGAGAGAACTCTAGTGGCCTGGTGGTAAGAAGCTGTACTGCAATACCAAATGCACGTGGTTCAAATCCACTAGCTGCACCATGGGAGAGAAAATTGGGCAATCTCCTCCCTTGTTCTTTATTGCTTCTGAAAACCTGCTGGTGTGAAAGATGTGGGACAAATAGCAATAATAAAATAAGGGACTAATTGTGAAATAGACAATCAATTGTTTATATGCTAGTTCAAGTTGAGTTCAAGAAAATTCAAACAGGTTCATGAAAACTAAAATATGACCCTGAGTGTGTTCCACCTAAATTTATTCACTGGAACAAAAATTATCCAACATAGTGTGGGCATTACAGAACAATATCATTAATATCACAAACAATTAACATCTTGCTGAATGTAAGTAAATGTAACTGGAGCAGTACATCAATAGGAAACTGCTAGAAATTCAAACTAGAATCAGAAGCGGCTGTGGGACAGAACATGTCACATCATTGCTGATGTAGGATATATGTTGGCTGAAAACAGAGAATGTTAGAACAATGTATATTTATATTTCATTGACTCTGTAAAGACATTTTACTGGGTGGATCATAATTAATTATGGATAACATTGAGAAGTGAGAGAATTCCAGAACATTTAATAACATTTAATAATGCTTATCAAAGCCTGTATATAGACCACATAGCAATCTTTATAGCACTGTAATAGGATACTTCTTGTTGTCGCATAGTTGCCATCAAATCAACTATGACTCCTAGTGACTCTAAGAATAATACATCTGAACCTTGGCCTATCCTGCACCATTCACATGATCTCCCCAGTGCTTGAGTCTATTATTAAAGTCATTATGTCAATCCCTCTCGTTAAGTATCTTCTTCTCTTTCATCAACCCTCTACCTTTCCCAGTATG
>NW_006399751.1:35688673-35690593 GCF_000299155.1 Elephantulus edwardii
CTGGCCATCTGAATGTCTTCTTTGGTGAAGTGTCTATTCATATCCTATGCCCATTTTTCAGTTGGATTATTTGTACTTCCTCTAAGACAGATTTATTTGTTCTTCCTCAGTCCATGATATATTTAATACTATTCATCAATACCAAAATTCAAAGGTGTTGATTCTTTGATAATCACTATTCATTGTCCAACTTTCAGAGACATACAATGCAGTTGAAAATCCCATGACTTGAATGGGGGACACCTTATTCTGTGAATACCTTCCATATTCTTTTGGGAACAGTACTTCTGTATTTTTTAAAGGGAATATTGTTTTGTTGTTATGTGTCATTAAGTCACCTGCAATTCAAAGCAAAACTAAGTACAACAGCTCTGAACCCTGACCTATCCTGAGCCAGTATCACTGACTCTGACACACCTACCTCCATTGTACCAATTACTTTATCAACCCATCTCATCTCAGGTCTTCCTCTCCTGTGCTGTCCCTCTACCCTTCTAAGAATGATGTGCTTCTCCAAGGACTAGCCCCTCCTAACCACATACCCAAAATGAGTGAGACTGAGCTTCAAAATCTTAGCCTCCAAGAAGAAACTTGGTTTCACCATCTCCAAAATAGACTTATTTGTTTTCTTGGCAGTCCACAGTATGTTCAAGATTCTTCTTCAGCACCACAACTCAAAGGCATCAATTCTTCTGTCATCCTTAGTCCTTGTCCAGCTTTCTGATACATAGCAAGTAATTGGGATGACTATGGCCTGGATTAGGTGCACTTTATTTTCTAGACTGATATCATTACTTCTCAGTACTCTGGAGAGGTCCCTGACAGCATGTTTTCCCCCAATGCAATTTGTCTTTTGATTTCCTGACTGCTGGTCCAAGAGTAGTTTAAAATCAGGAAAGATACATATCTGAGTTGTATCCTTTCACTGTATCTGTTCAAACTGTATTCTAAGCACATAATTGGAAAAGCTATGTTATATGAAGAAGAACGTGGCATCAGGATTGAAGGAAGACTAACAACAACTTAATATATGGAGACAACACAAACCTGTGAGCAGAAAAAAGAAACACTTATTGATGAGGCTCAAAAACTACAGCCTTCAGTATTGTTTCCAGTGCAGAGTAAAGAAAAGGAAAATCCTCAATACTAGACCAATAGGCAACATCATAAAAAATGGAGAAAAGATTGATGGCAAAGATTTCATTTAACTAGAATCAACTATCAACACCCATGGAAACAAGAGTCAAGAAAACCAACAATTGGGTGAATCTGTTATCAAGGATCTTTTTAAAGTGCTAAAGAGCAAAAACGCACATTTAAAACTAAGGCCCATCTGACCCATGTTATGATATTTTCACTTGCTTCATATGCATGTGAAAGTTGAACCATTAATAAAGAAGACAAGAATGCATGCTTTTTAATTGTAGTATTGGTGAAGAATACTGATTATACCATTGGCTGTCAAAAGAGCCAATAAAATTATCTTGGAATAAGTCTAAGTTTTCCTTACTTACTTTTATGAGGAAACTTCACCTAACATACATTTGGCTGGCTATCAGGAGGGGCCAATCCTTGGAGAAGGGTATCATGCTTGGAAAAGTAGAAAATCAGAAAAAAGAGAGGAAGAACCTCAAAATGTCTTGACACAGTGACAGCAGCGACAGACGTAAGCACAGCAGAGATCCTGAGGATGTTAACGGGATCTATCAGGATTTTGTTCTATTGAACACAGGCCTACAATGAGTCAGAGCCAAATCTATGACATCTAACACCAGCAACATTCTTTTCAGATCTGGAGCCAAAATTATTTTCTAGCATGAAAAAAGTTCTCTTCCCATCAACAAACAAATGGGTAGAGAAGCTGTGGTATATCTGCACAATGGAAAACTATGCTGCATAGAAAAACAAGGAACTCATGCA
>NW_006399751.1:35691027-35697086 GCF_000299155.1 Elephantulus edwardii
AAATTAAAATATTAAAAAAGTTCTCTCCATTTTTACGTTGATAATTATTCTATAAAATATTAAAATATATTCATCCCAGAGCAACGATCAGCACATATACTAGGTTTTGAACGAAGACCTTAAAAATTTGAACTTAGAATAGCTTGGAATTTATGAGGATTTCATACTGATTCTATTTTTAATATTAAAAATATCTGTTTGAAATTCACTTTCAACTACCTATCTTTTGATTTTAGAACATTTGTAGGATATAGGGGGCCCTCTGAACAACCTACTACATGATATATAAGGATAAAGCTCAGAAGGCAAGGATGAATAGGAAAGGACAAATGAAAATTATCAACCCAGGAAGAAATGGGAAGAGTACTGTCACTTCATCGGGACTATAATCAGTGTCTCAAAACAAAATATTCATGAGTAGTTGAATGAAAAACCAATTTGTTCTATAATTTTCACTCAAATTACAATAAAAATGCAAAGGTAAAAGAGTCCTCTCTTTTTTGCTAAGATATAGTGAATTTGAGATGCTAGAGAAGAGTCTTGAACACACCATGAAATGCCAAGAAAACAAATAGGTCTGTCTTGGAGACAGTAAAACCAAGTCTCTCCTTGGAGGCTAGGATTATGAAGCTCTCAGCTCAAATACTTTTTGCACGTGGCCAGGAGAGACCGGTCCTTGGAGAAGGACATCGTGCTTGGAAGGGTGGAGGGACAGCATAGGAGAAGAAGACCCCAAATGAGATGTATTAATACAGTGATTGGGGCAATGAAGGTTGGTATGTCAGAATTAATGAAATGGCTCAGGATAGGGCAGGGCTCAGAGCAGCTGTAAAGAGGGTCTCTATGGGTCACAGGCAACTTAACAGCTAGTTGATTTACTGCTCATTGGCTGTAATCATACGACTCTAATTTTTTGTGATATTTATATATATATACATATATATATAATTTATATATAATTATATATATATGATTTTAGGTAAAATTGCCTTTGAACCAACACAACCAGGAGACTCTTTTAGCTGGATCTAAAACCAGGCATAGGAGCTACCTTTCTTTTACCTGAGGGTAGAAATTATTAACATTTTCACAACCTCTTCACATTAGCAAATGGATCGTCTAAGCAGCTGACTTCTGCACTAGCCCCTTATGAGCAGTTTTGAATTCTAAAGATTACAGGTCTGAAAATTCATGAGCTTCTCAGTGAAACAGTTCCTTTTTTGGCTGTCCCACTGCTCAGTTAGTTCAGACAGCAGGCTCTTAAGGATGGGTAATTTTTCCCTTAGTGCCAAAGCCTACAGAGGAGGGGGTTGTATTTTACTGCTATTGTGAAATTTTTCTGAAGTTTGGAAAACAGAGGATTTTATTTTTTGTTTTGTTTTGATATAGAACAATTTGACAATGGCTTTGGCAGTGATACAAAAATCTCCACGCTTGTAAACCAGAATAACATTTACAGCCATCTGGCTTCCATGCAGCACGCTCTGAGTGGGATAGATATAAAAACAGTTAATTAAGAGGTTTAAAATGACTTTCCCATTAGTTGCAAAACTGAACTATCCTGTGATGAAGATGTAACAGGCAATGAAGAGACTGCTTATTCTTTATAAGCACACTTCCCATCATAATAAGAATTGTCTAATACTTCCATTCTTTCTCAATTTCTCAGACTCCTTTCACTACCAACAACACCATTCTCCCAGATTTACCAGCACCATTTTCTTTTTTCTCATGTATAGTATTATCTCCAACTGTGATCAACAGAAAAAAATTACTAAATATCCTCTCTAAACCCAGCTGGGTTGATTATTATATCTCTTGAGTATTGGTCATTATGGTAGAATTGGTTCCTCCATAATAATATGGTTCCTCCAAAAATAATGTGTCTAACTCATAAGCACAAGTACCTGTCTATGGTACATCATAGATGTGCTTGGTTAAATCATAATGACATTGCATTGGAATAAGATGAGCCCTAATTCAATATGACCAATGTGCTTACAAAAAGAGGGCACAGAGACACACCTAAAGAATAAAGTCACATGAAGACAGAGACAGAAATTGGAATTACATTGTCACAGTCCAAGAACTACCTGAGATGACCAGAAGTTAGAAAAGGAAAGGAAGAATCTCTCCTCTAGTCCTCTGGAGCCTTCAGAAGGAGCAGTGACCCACAGGCCATGCCTGAGAGTTTGAATCCAGCAGCCACTAAAGGGGATAAAAATGGGAAATTTCCTCCCTCATGACATACAACCTTGAAAACCAATGGAAATTCAATTACAAAGCAGTATTGACTCTTGACAATAAGTTTGAGTTTGTGTGTCCAAATAAAACAAGAAAATAAATTTCTGCTTTAAAGCCATACAGGCTACAGTACTTCATTTATAGCTGTTCTATCCCAACTTCTTTTTTAATTCTTTTTTATTTTAATGAAAGTTTACAGAGACTTTGGATTTCCATTCATTCATTTTTGCACATTTTCCTCCCTGCTCATCCTCCCTTCAGTTAACTTTTCTCTTTGAAAAGTGTAAAAAAAGAAAAAAATTCTTTCATTCTTATACAATCCCCCCACCCCAGTTCACTCCACTATGCAGCTTTCATTCTGTACTCTTGTCATGACAATAATAACTAATCATGTATTC
Organism: Elephantulus edwardii; assembly: GCF_000299155.1. Classification (NCBI taxonomy): domain Eukaryota; kingdom Metazoa; phylum Chordata; class Mammalia; order Macroscelidea; family Macroscelididae; genus Elephantulus; species Elephantulus edwardii. The sequence continues at coordinate 35,693,670 of NW_006399751.1, forward strand.
CTCCTAAGCAGTTCTCTCCCTCATCTGTTTCAAAGCAGTGTATGTTATTTATCCCTTCTTAGTTTCCCCCCAACTCTGATGTCAGTCCTGCTTTACAACAGTGGCACTGTGCAGTATTTGTCCTTTTGTAACTGAGATATTTCACTTAGCATAATGTCCTCCACGGTTACTCTTTTTTTTTTGTTGTTGCTGTTTTTTTGGTTGTTGAGAAGAGTCACCCATTTTGTATAATAATTCATGAGTTCCTTGTTTTTCAATGCAGCATAGTATTACATTGTGTGAATATACCAAAGCTTCTCTAGCCATTTGTTTGTTGATGGGCACTTGGGTTGTTTCCAGCTCTTTGCTATTGTGAACAAAGCCACAACAAACATAGGTGTGTGTATATCTGCTTAGGTAGCACTTATGGTTTCTTTAAGGTATATTCTCAGTAATGAAATTGCTAGGTCAAATATTTCTATTTCCAACTTTTTGAGAAAGCACCATACTGCCTTCCACAGTGGTTGCACTATTTTACACTCCCATCAACAGTGAATAAGGGTTCCAGTTTCTCGGCAAACTACCCAGTATATGTTGCTTTCTTCTCTGTTGAGTTTTATTGTTCTTACTGGGGTGAGATGATATCTCATAGTTGTTTTGATTTGCATCTCTCTTAGAGCTATGGATTTTGAACATTTCTTCATGTGTTTGTTCACTATTTGAATGTCTTTGGTGAAGTGTCTGCTCATATCCTGTGCCCATTTTGTGATTGGGTTGTTTACCTTTATCTTGTGGTTCTTGAGCATTCTATAAATTCTAGATATAAGTCCCTTATCCGACATGTCATTATCAAATATTTTTCCCCAGTCTACGGCTTTCCTTTTTACCCTTTTGGAGAAGTTTCTGAATGTGCATAGGGATTTGATTCTTAGAAGGTACCATTAATCTATTTTATCCTCTCCTGGTTGTAGGTTTTTCAGGATGCTTGGAAGACTGTTAATGTTGTGGATTAGTGTTTCTAAGGTTCTTCCATGCTTTTCTCTAATGAAATTTACAGTCCTTGGTTTCAGTCCTAGGTCCTTGATCCACTGAGTTGGTTTTGGTGTATGGAGTGAGGTGTCGATCTTGCTTGCGTTTTCTACACATAGTTTTCCAATTTTGCCAACACCATTTGTTAAGAAGGCTGTCATTTCCCCACTTAACTGATTTCATCTCCTTGTCAAAAATCAGTTGAGCACAGGTAGATGGGTTGATTTCTGGATTCTCGATTCTATTCCATTGATCTATGTGTCTATCATTGTACCAGTACCATGCTGTCTTGACCACCGTGGCAATGTAGAAGAATTTTAAATAAGGGAGTAAGATGCCTCCTACCTCGTTTCCCTTTTTAAGGAGTGCTTTGCTTATTAAAGGCCTCTTTCCATTCTAAATAAAATTGGAAATTGCCTTTTCCATCTCGTTGAAGAATGGAATTGGTATTTGTACTGAGATTGCATTGAATGTGTAAATTACCTTTGGTAGGACTGTCCTTTTCACAATATTGAGTCTTCCTATCCATGAGTAAGGTATTATTCTTCCACTTTTCCAGGTCTCTTTTTGTTTCTTGTAGTAGTGCTTTGTAATTTTCTTTGAATAGATCATTTGTGCTTCTGGTTAGATTGATTCCCAGGAATTAATTTACCCAGAGAAAAGCATTTAAAATGGCATCATATGAATAATTTTCTATAATTTTTGGCCTAAAATGTCAACGCTTAAACTGTAGCCTAAGTACTAGGTATTTTTTGGCATATTTTTAAACAAGAGAAAAGTTGAGGAAGTCTTGATTATTAGAACTGTAAATATAGCTATTTTAGGTAAGGAACTATATTTTCAGTATCCTTCAGATGGTTCAAGGGCATATACTATCATAATCTTCATATATTTAGATATATAAACCCTACTAGTTCAAATTGAAACTGGGGGGAAAAAATTAAAGTCTGCAAGAACCAAAATACCACCCTGAGTCTATCCCACTTGAACTTAAAAGCTATTTCAAGGGTAGATGAGACATCTGAGCATTAATGATCAAAGACTAGATGTATTGTGGGATGACATCAAGGATAGCATCCATGAAGAGTCCAAAGGTTATTACAAAGATGGAGCAGAAAGAAAAGACCAAAATGCATGTCAAGAGAGGCTCTGAAAACTGCAACCAGAGCATTGAGAAGGCAAAACAAAGTGAAGAGACACCAAAGTAAAAGAGATGATAAGAAGATTTCAAACAGCAGCTTGAGAAAACAAAGAAAAACATTATAAGAGAATGTGTAAAGACCTGGCATTTTTGGACAATAAAAATAGAAGAAGATGCTGAGCATTTCTCAAGCTGAAAGAACTGAAAAACAAACTCAAGACGAGAGTAGCAGTACTGTGAGATGCTACGGACAAAATTTAAAATGATCCAGGAAGCATTGTATGAAACACAATGTAAATAAAAGATTGTATAGAACAATGTATATGAATGAACCACACTATAAAGCTGTTATTATATTAAAATCAATTTAAAAATTTAAAAAAAATAAGGTGAAGGGAATAACACAGATGCTGTACCAAAGAGAATTGGCTGATATGGAAACATTTCAGAAAGCAGCTTGTGATCAAGAGCCACTGGTAATGAAGACGGAATTTCAATCTGTATTGAAGGCATTGGCAAAAAATTCCAAAGGAATCAATGGGATACCGATTGATCTGTTTCAACTAACAGATATAATGGATGTGCTCACCAGTACGTGTCAGGAAAATTGGAAGACAGCTACCCAGCCAACTGACTGGAAAAGATCCATATTCGTTCCCATTCTCCAAAAAGATAATAAAATAGAATGCAGAAATCACTGACCAGTATCATTAATATCACATGCAAGCAAAATTCTGGCTGAGGATTATTTTAAAATTACTCGAATAGTACATTAACAAAGGACTGCCAGAAATTCAAGTTGGTCTTAGAAGAGGCCATGTACAATGGATATCACTGCTATTGTCAGATGGATTTTGGCTGAAAGTAGAGAATACAAGAATGTCTATCTGTGTTTTATTGACTATGCATAGGTATTTGACTATGTTGATCGCAACAAATTATAAACTACTTTGAGAAGAATGACAACTACAGAACATTTAATTGTGTTCATAAAAAAAACCGATACATAGACCAAAAAGCTATTATCTGAACAGAGCGAGGGAACACTGCATGGTTTAAAATTAAGAAAACTGTGTGTCAAGATTCTATCCATTCAATCTGTTTGCTGAGCAAATTATTAGAGTAATTGAACTTTAGAATGAAGAATGTGACCTCAAGATTAGAGGAAGACTCATCAAATATCTGTGTTCTACAGATGATATGATTTGCTTATTAGAAGTGAAGAGTATTTGGAAGATCTATTAACAATCTGTGCTATGCAGATGATA